>NC_080783.1:37699585-38008960 GCF_028018385.1 Neofelis nebulosa | reverse complement strand
CGCGGGGCTTGAACTCACGAACCGCGAGATCATGACCTGAGCCGAAGTCGGACGCTCAACCGACTGAGCCACCCAGGCACCCCATGACTCTTGATAATTTTAAATAATCATCCAAAGTCTTTAGTTCTATTAGTTAAGGTATCCCTGATGTAATAGGCTGACTTAATGATAGTAAAGAATACTGATATCTCATTTGCTTTTTTTGTTCTTTCCTCTAGCCTCATTGAGTTAGTTAATCTTGGTTTTCATAGCCTTCATCCTTCCTAATGCAATTTTCAAGTCTCCTAACTATGAGTTTTTCTTTTAGCACTGATCTCTTTTTTATTTTTATTTTTTTGAGAGAGAGAGAGAGGGACAGCGTGTGTATGTGCATGTGCACGTGGGTGGGGAAGGGACTGAGGGAGAGAGAGAAAGAATCTTAAGCCATCTCCATGCCCAGGGCAGAGCCTGATGCAGAGCTCAGTTGTGAGATCATTACCTGAGATGAAATCAAGAGTTGGAGGCTTAACCAACTGAGCTACCCAGGTGCTCCAGCACCAATTTCTTTTTTAAAACACTTTCCCTAGAAAGTAACTTTTGGAAAGTTTTGTTTGTTTTTGTGATAGACATGAGTGATTACATATCCCATCGTAACTAAAAGAGGAAGACTAGGGAAAGTTGAAAGATAAAGGGAAGGCAGAAAAAATAGAGTAAATATCATTTTCTAAACCAAAGATTATTTTTCTATACAAATTTTAGAGTCAGATATAGATTGGAGTACATGGTTAGATAGTGTCCAAATCTGGGATAGTGTAATAAGTTTGGAGAGTAACTATCAAATGCCACTATAATCCTTTTAACTGGACTGTTATAATACATCTTATTTGGAAAATCCTACTAGTCAATCACACAGTGGTTTGTCTATACCTGATAGTTACAACCCGACAGCAAACATTACATTATAATTCTACCACACACTATGATTAAGCTTTTATTTATTTATTAAAAAATTTTTAATGTTTATTTTTGAGAGAGAGAGAGAGAGACAGAGCATGAGTACGGGAGGGGCAGAGAGAGGGAGACACAGAATCAGAAGCAGGCTTCAGGCTGTCAGCACAGAGCCCAACACAGGGCTCGAATTCACAAACTGTGAGGTCATGACTTGAGCTGAGGTCTGACGCTTAACCGACTGAGCCACCCAGGAGCCCCTAAACTTTTAAATTAAAGCTGCATAGCTGTGTAATAATTGGAATCTAATTCCTAATGAATTTTATAATGAATAATAATGAATAATTCCTGTCCTTTTAGCCATAGATCTTGAGAGGCAAAAACATTTCCACCAACTCTGATACAGGTCAAATTTTTTAGGTATCAATATATTATAATATAAAACATACCTTTAGATGTTTCCCAGCATACAAAAGAATCAATTAAAGACAAGCCTTGTTTATAATAAAATGTAGTTAACTCCAGCCAATCGGCATCAAGTGTACTAATGACAGATCCTTTTCTTGTTACTTTCATTGACAGGATGCCTTCCTGATAGGTCCAGCAGGTTGATTCATCATCGAAAACATTGAATATTGTATACAACTTGTTTTCTGGGGATAGGCATTCAGAAAGAAGAAAGATTATTTATTTATTAATTTACTTATTGAAAAGATTCCTAAACATTTTTTTATTACTCATGTATTTCAGGCATACAGACAAACATGGAGAATAATAAAATTACCCACCACTCAGCTTTATTAAATGTTGACCTTGTGCCATGTTTCCTTCAGATTTGTTTTTCCAGAAAATGAGAGATGGATGTAGTTGAGGCTTACTATGTAGTCTTCCCTAATCCAGTTCTCCCGAAATAGGTACTATAATAATTTGGTGTTTATTATTCTCATGCAAGCTTTTATTCTTTTAATATACTTTTATATACCCATTAATATATGTATATGTATATCCAAATGTCCATCGACGGATGAATGGATAAAGAAGATGTGGTATATATATACAACGGAGTATTACTCGGCAATCTAAAAGAATGAAATCTTGCCATTTGCAACCATGTGGTTGGAACTGGAGGGTATTACGCTAAGTGAAATTAGTCAGAGAAAGACAAAAATCATATGACTTCACTCATATGAGGACTTTAAGAGACAAAACAGATGAACATAAGGGAAGGGAAACAAAAATAACATAAAAACAGGGAGGGGGACAAAACAGAAGAGACTCATAAATATGGAGAATAAACAGAGGGTTACTGGAGGGGTTGTAGGAGGGGAAGTGGGCTAAATGGGTAAGGGGCATTAAGGAATCTACTCCTGAATTCACTGTTGCACTATATGCTAATTTGAGGTAAATTTAAAAATATATAAAAATAAAATTAAAAAAAATAAAGATTGTTAATTAAATTAAGTAGGTAGCATTTTGGATTTAGAATTTAAAAGGGCTAGAAATAGACACTTGATCTAATCAGGTCGGGATGGGAACCAGCGGTTGTTTAAAGGTAGCATTGGGTAGCAGATAGCAAATAGGTCTCTGACCATATCTTCAACAACTCTTGTTCTTAAAATTTTTACACTGCAAGAAAATCAGGGTGATTGTTAGTTAAGGAGCTGGTGAGAAAATAGGAGGGTGGCGGTGGCAATGAGGAAGGATGAGACGATGAATTAGGAAGTGCTCCTGGCTTGTTCATAAAAAGATTGTGCTGACCATGGTTGATGGGTCTCTGCTAGGCTCACGAGATTGAGCACATCTCATTACAACCAGAAAGCCAATGTGCATGTGTGCAGTGTGTTACACGAGTGGGTACAGCTTCAGCACTAACTTAGATCAAAAGGTCAGCCAATAGCAGCTAAATTAATCCAGAATTTATTCTGTGGCAGGCACAGTGCCTTATCTTTTAGCTACTTCTCACAACAACTCCCTTTCTATAAAGAAATTGAGGCAGCCTGACTCCAGAGCTCTTAACAGTAAGGTATACATAGTCTTTGACTTTCTCTAACAGTGCTTTTTAAAAGCATGCTTGCAAAGATATCAGAAAACTCTGAGCAGGCCAAGATGCATGAGGAAGTGGTCTCAATTGCTTGGGAAGAGTTGCTAGTTGGCAAAGTAGAATAAAACTAATGGTTAAAGTTATTTTCGGATGCAGGCACTATTGTTATATTAATTGCTTCATCATGGTGTGCATTTTCATATTCTAATTGATCATCAAAGAAAGTCAATTAACTTCAAGGGCAAAAACCATCCATGAAATGGGAGAGGCCAAAACTAAAATTCTCATACTCCGTTTGCAAAAAACAAACATAAATCAGAACAGCTTTCTATATTTATAAAATCACTTTCTGTATACACGCATAGCCTCCATTTTACAGGGGAGTTGGTGAATGACTAAAATGGAAACCAAGTTTCAAACCAAGTTTCATTATATGGATGGTATTGTATGACCATGCCCGGGACAACTGTTTGAAAAACTGCCTTACCTTATTTCTGGCTGTAATAATTAAAAACAAAATCAAGATGAGTGTAATATATTAGTTTATTCGGTTTTTGTAATTTTAGAAATTTACTTTGTCTCATATTTCCAAAAAAACCCCTCAGAAACTTATTTTTACTAAATTGAAACTAATATACTATTTCTACTCATCTTGTCTATTACCTTCTCCCTTTCTTGATTTAGAATAACTGGGGCTGCCATCTCGGTCCATCTGACACTGTTCACTTTCATGATGAAGTTCTTCCTCAATTCCACTCTCAGATGATTGCCCACTTAATGTTCCTTCATTCCAACTTTTACAGTTTTCATCTGAAGTGTGTCTCAGAGGCAGCGCTGACTCTACATCTTCATCATGGTTGGTTCCGTTGCAGAATTTAAGTGGTGAATAAGGTTGTGATATGAATCCAACAAATTTCATTCCTCTCTTAGCAGCTATATTAATCTAAAAGAGATTGTAGAGCAAGATGTAAAATTCATTTACATTGATCACTTTATCAGTTAACCTGTAGGTTTATTAAGGAAATTCATAAGAAGAAGTAAATTGACCACTAACTAAAGACCCATTCATAAACAAATTAATAACCTGTAACAAAGCACTACTCCTAAGTCTATGTCACAGTATTATTGTGACTTCTTCAAACAGAACTGATACACTTTAGAAATTATGAAAAGAAGCAGATGCTGGGGAGCTCAGTCTGTTGAGCGTTAACTCTTGATTTCAGCTCAGGTCATGAGCCTAGGGTTGTGAGATTGAGCCCTGTGTTGGCTCTGCACTGAGCATGGAGCCTGCTTGAGATTCTCTCTCTCTCTCTCTCTCTCTCTCTCTCTCTCCCTCCTTCTCTTTGTCTCTCTGTTTCTCTCTTTCCCTCTGCCCCTTTCCCTGCTCTCATGTACTCTTTTTCTCTCTCAAATAAAATTAAAAAATAAAAATAAAAGAAATTATGAAAACAGGAATCATATTTTTCTTCAAAAGGTTACTATTTGAGAAGAACTAATAATTCTATAACATGATTTTTGCAGGCCTGTTAACAATGGTCTCTCCCACTGAGGCAAAATTAAAAGCTATTCCAAGAAATCCTCAAAAATAACATGACCAAATACATCTTAATTAACAAAGCAAAAACATTAAAAGCAAAAACATACAGAATTGCTTGCTTGATGTGGGTAAAGAAAAATGTTAGAAGTCTAATTCTTGACAAATGTGTGCATGTAATGCATAGGCCCAATTCACTCTTAGGAAGTTTTCCCATCTATTTATATCTTGATGCTATTGTCTCCTATCAGGCCAAATGCACATGATCAGATTCAATCGTATAAGTTAAAGAATAGGATTCAGAAGAACATTACATAATGCCAGTGAAATAATTTGAGACGTTAAGAGTGGTTATTTTCATGCCCAGCACTTTCCCCTTTCTCTGCTTTTTCTACATTTCTTTGTTCTTTTTGTGTCCACGTCTTTCTCCTCTGTTAAGCTGACAATTCTTTTGAGGGCAAGGACTGTGTCTTAATCATTTTTGTATTGTGCCGTTTTGTACCTACAGGTGCTCTATAAGTATTGGTTAAATAGGTAAAAATGAAGAAATAGCAACATCTTTAATTTGGCCACTGTTTTAAACATTTAAACTACATGTTTTAAATGCTACCCTGGGAGGAGAAGAAAGAGTTATGATGGAGGTTGCAATGAAAAGGGCCGGGAAGAACTGGGGCAAAACCAGAGAGCAATACCCACTCAAAGGGGACAATGGTCACTCAGCTTAGTCAGCGAGGAAAATTCTGGGCAGGACAGAGGTGATAGGTGTGTGGAGCTAAGACAGAGGATAGTGCTGATGCAGTATCATTTACTCCTATACATGGACATGTTGAGATTGTAACAATGCATGAAGCCTTAAAAATAACCACAAATTGTCCTTTATATCAGGTGTCCTGGGAGAGAAGAGGGAGTGGTAAGGGGGCATGATGTTTTTGCAGGTGGATATGGGTAAATTTATTGTCAGTTCTTTCTCTAGGTCTTATTAGTTGATTTGGGTGAAAAAGTACAGAAGGCTTTTTCTATTACTAGAAAGTTTTAGCTGGAAACATTTGGTAGCAAATATAGTGTTAATGTTTTTTTCCAGTTTTTAAATCGGAAGATTGATATTTTTAAATGTTATTTTTACTTTAAAATCCTGAGAAAAACACTTATAAATCTAATTTTAAACATAAAACAAATATTGATCTAAAGTTAAAATGACTTAAAATCTAGCTATTCAACAATAAACTCTTTATGTAAGACAATTGTTCCAAAATAACATTTGGCATTCATCTACTGCTCTTGTTCATACATGGGGCAATGTTCAAATAGTTCATGTGCTATGTTTCCTGAAGATTTTCTCTTCATGAAATAAATCCATTACTCTGATTGCTGAAATAACAGTACTTTCCTGTTTAAATAGATCTTTAACTGTGTCCAGGAAGTCAAATGCAAAACAAGGGCTCTGATGGTGATCTATTAAGACTAAATTAGTAGTTACATTTTGTTTCAAAATAAATTTTCTGGAGGGGATTTATTCCCAGAAAAACAAGTTGAAATCTCCCAGATTAGTAGTAGTAAACAGTATGCGTAGCTTGTTTATTAAAATCTAGTCTCAAAGACTGTTCCTCAAAACCTTATTGAATGGTGACTTTATACGTAAAAGAGAAATATCATTAGCAGCTCTAACTGGCTATATACAAATTATAGACACTCTGACACACAAGACCACTTAAACCTTGGGAACAATACTAGAAACAGTGAGCAAACCTTAGTTTCTTACTTGAAAGGAAATGCCTTAGGTTTTTGGCTATATTCATTTAAATAAAACCTAAACCCTACAAATGTGTCAATGCAACTAAGAGAAACTTTCACTTAAAATCCCATCAATTTAGAACACTTATAAATGTACAATTTTTCTTGGTCTTAATCAATATGCATATAGTGTTCAATTTTTTGTTTAAGTTTCAATTAAGTTATTTTGTATAGACTTTTCTATCTCAACAGTCAATATAGTTGTTACGTTTAGTCCCCATAAAATATTGCATTGTATGGATGTACCATTGCTATCTCCTCAATTTTCCAATTATTGAGAATCTGGCCCCTTTATTCACTGTTGATTAAACTACTTTGTATAAAAATGACTTTCCCCCTTTTCAATTAATTTCTTGGAATAGATTCTAAAGAATAAAATGGTATTTATGATTTTTTTGACCAGATTGATATCCAGAAACACCTAATTTACTACAATGTACTAATTTATTACGATGCCAGTTGCGATATATGAATGTTTTCTTAAAGCTCTTCCAACACTGGATTTAATACCTTCAATTTAATTTCTCAGTTAATATTGGTGAGGTATTAAATCTCAGTTTTATTTTAAAAATTATTAGTTAGGTTGAACCTTTTTCCAAAGGTCTGTAGTTTATGTTTCCTTTTGTATTTTGCTGTCTGTGGATTCTGTCTGTCCATTCAAGACTGGACATTACTTTCATGCATTTGTATTCATTTTATATATTTTTTAAATAAACCCCCCTAAGACACATTTATTGGAGATCCCCCCCACACTGATTCTTTTTTTAAGCTTAATTTTCCTAATATATAAGTTATATTTATATTCTCAAACTCCTCAACTTATTCATAATTCAGTATGTCTATTCTTTTGTTTTCTTCTGTATTTTTTATAGGTAAAAAAATTTACCTCTTTATCTCATTTGAAATGTGTGGAGTCTATTTTACACAGAGCAAATTGTCCATTTCCCCAGCAGTTGTTTTCTGGGATGGTTGTTTTCCCACTTTATTTCATTGGGTTTGTTTCCAAACTTCTTATAGGTGTGTAAATTTATTGCTGGCATTTCCATTGACCTGTATTTCTGTTTCTAACTCTGTATAACTTAGTATGTGTGCTTCAATATGTTTTAACTTCTGGAAGAATAAGTCACTTACCATTTCCCTGTTCTTTTTAAGGTAAGAAAGGAGATTGATGAAGAAGAAATACCAAATATTTCTCAATATCACATGAAAAAATGTATACATTTAGTACCTTTTCTATCAGCTCTTTTGCTATGTCATTTGTTTGTGTCTCATAAGTTAGAGGACATTCCTCAATCACGAGCCTTGGGCGTCTTTGTCCACTGGATGCTGCCGAATGCTTCAGGCTGTAACAGAGAATATACCCATGGTTGGAAGTCAATTGATCATTTTCAGCTAATATGCTCATGTAAAATTGAGAGAGTAACTCACAAATAAGGTCAAGGCAATCTTTTTGTTGTTGTTATTTCAAACTTAATAATGGTGGTCTTCTTAGGTAAAAATACCAGAAAAACAGGTTGAATTTTCTTAATATAAACCTCTATTAATATAATTTCTGATTTGATATGGAAGAAAAAATTCATCAGCGGTTTTAATAAAATTGTAAGAAATGATTTTAGATCACTGTTACACTTGGTTATTGTACAAAAACGTTAGTCAAGGTCCTCTTTAAATGCAAATAAATATTTTCCTGTCTTCTTCCTTTTTTTTCTTTTCTGATCATTACCCCTTGCTTATTCTTAGCCTTGTCAGAGCACTACTAAGTCCATTTGAAATAATGTTAAAAAAGACAAAATAATTTATACATGGTTTATAAGATTTATAATTAGAAGTGTTGCTACTGTGTGATAAAATGACATGTTTATTTAATAATGCTTGGAGTATCTGATCAAATTCGATCT
Source organism: Neofelis nebulosa (assembly GCF_028018385.1). NCBI lineage: Eukaryota > Metazoa > Chordata > Mammalia > Carnivora > Felidae > Neofelis > Neofelis nebulosa. Next base: position 38,000,769 of record NC_080783.1, on the reverse strand, counting down.
CATGGTGAAAGCTGACGCCTGTACAAACCCTCTCAGACATGTATAAATAGGCTTATACTGATAAGTAGCAGGCAGTGTCCCTTAAAAGCACCTTTCTTTGCTTAGCCCTTTCTTAGTTAAAGCAATCAATTGTTAGGCCATCACTAAAAAGAGAAAACGGTTTTTACCCTGGTATTTGGGATGGATTGATATAGTTAAAGAGTTGGGTGAAAAAACTTAATGTGTTAATCAAAGACATTGATTTGGTTATTTTCGCTCCTCACTGGAAAGGGCAATTGTATTTTGAAAACTATCAAACTTACAAGCTAGGCTGGCAAAAATGGTTGCAGTATTATTTGGGAAAGCAGCTACCAAAAAAAGTGAAAAAAATGAACTAAAATGGATGGTCTTTACACTCCCCCTTTTTTTTTTTGAAAAGGCTGAAGTCTATCAATTTGTGAGAACTCGGCATGTAGGCCTTTCTGCTGTAAACTGCTTAGAAGGTAGAGCTAGTTTCTGTTGCCACTATTATTAAGATAGTATAGGACAGTTAAAAAAAACACTCAGTGAAAGTGGACTTCATTGGTCCAGTCATCTCTTTTAGCCCAGTGACAGGACCTGTAGCTGACAACTACTCCCTCATCTGCTGAAGCTTCTAGGTGCTTCTTGAATCTATCTTCCTTTTCCTTTGTTCACCGACATCCTCATCTAGGACCCATTTGTCTGCAAGGGGCTAAAATCAAGGAAGAGTTTTAAAAAGGAGAGAGGTGTAAGTTTCCTTCTTTCATTCCAGGTTTAACCACTAGAAAATGTGCTCTCAACCAACCCCCCTAAATATCCTTTATTCCCCATCATTACGTTCAAACTTTCTTTTCTTTTAACCAAAGAAAACTGTCTCGACAGCTTCTTAGTCTGTTTCCTTGAGCACTAGGCTTACCTTAACTTCAAGCGCAATAGCACTACCCTGTACAGGTAACTTGCAGGTAGGTGTTTTCGCTGCCCCACAGGTTGTATAACAGGATGAATAGCCCCAACAATATATCCTTTAAGATAGTAGTCTTCAACTTTTGTTACTATATCCGGAATTGAATTTATCTTGATGACTTCTGGGTTTGGCGAGGCTGAAATATCAAATGCAATGAGAAATCGCACATTTATAAAATTGAATTATATGTTACTTCTATTTATGTGTGACAATAATTAATGAATGGAAAGCATATCCATGTGACTTAATCTCAAAGTTACACTAACATGTATTATATGTTTTCTAAATTAATTTCAGAAAAAAGCAAAAGTAACCTTATAAGCTGGTAAATATGTAATATTACCAATATGTCTTATTGATAAGGTAAGAAATGCCTTATATTTACTTTTTCAATTAAGGCAGCTTTATTTTTTAGAATTTCATTTTGAGTAATGGTATTCCATTAATAGATATGGAAGACATACATATGAGAAACAATATTAAGTTGGAGAGCCAACTGTTTTTATAATTCTGAACATGCTGAGATGCATCGTTGTTAAAAATAAAATTCATACAAATTTAAAAATTAAAAGTGGGTGTAATGATATTTGTTAAGCAAAAATTGTCAAGTGCTTTCTTATTTCCAATTACACTTCAAAAGCATCATGTTTTAAGTTTCTTTGGGAAACTAAACATGATTTCTTACGGCACTTATATAAATGCTTGAGTGGAGGAATTAAAAAAGGAAAGGTATCCAGAAGTTCTTTTTAATAAGTAAAATTTCTAAATGTAGAGGAATTTTAAATGCAATAGTGATATGTAATTGAACTAGCCCTTTGAAGCAGGGCAAATCTGTAAAAACTATAGAGTAGTACAATGTGTACAGTTTTTAGTAAAAGGAAAAGGGTGTGTTATTTGGGAAAATGTTCTTAATGTTCAAGCAGAGTTAATTTAAAAAACAACTTTATTTTCTGTAACAATATTTCTCATTTTCTGGAGAGCAGTCAAGAATTAATATCTAGAAATAGACCTGCAATTTGATTATCTCTTGAGTAACAAAACATATGAACTTAATTCCAGGCGTGAGCAGTGCTGGCTGTTGGCCATCTGTCAGTCTGGTCCATGGTGTCCAGCAAAGAACTGTGGCTAATTGCCTGAACACAGGAAGGAGGTTAAGAAGCAGACAAGGAAGAAGGGTCAGAGGAAATCCCCGCCTCCTCTTACATTAGTATCCACATGATGGAACAAAAATCCAACACTGGGTATTCATGCCAATGTCTCAAAAGAAAACAAAACCCTCAATAGAAAAGTTATATAAATTAAGACAAATCCATTTCCTCAAAGTCTCTTTCTCTTTTGGATTTACACTAATTTATTTACAATGTATTTTCTTCATCATTATGTATAGGGAGAAATACCAAAGAGAATGATCCTGGACTTGGAAGGAAACAGCTGGGTTTCATCGTCCAATGGCCCTGTGCTGCGTGGTTGTGTGGCAATCACTCCATTTTTCATTTGGTTTTACTTTTTCAGTATTTTAACTACCAATCCTATTCCCAAACAAAGAAACTGAAAAACTGTAAAACACAATAAACTGTTAAGACTAAGGAATGATACATACATAACCCAAACCTATTTTTAGGATTATATACTAATTCCACAAAATTTTTTCAAAATGAGGCCTTTTTAATGGATCTTGCTGTTTATTATAGGAAGTGGAAATGCCTTACTTAGCATGATACTGAAGAATCTTCATAGTCTGGCCTCTTTCTACTTATTCAGCCTTCACTGTTGTCATCTGTTTTCTTGTAGGTCTTGCTTTGGCAGGCCTGTACTACTGCAGTTCCTGAACCTCACATGCTATTTCATGCCACCAGGCCTTCACTTCCTTTCCTGCTCCCTGAGGCTGGTTAATCACTTCTTCCTCTGTGTGTGCATTCTACTAGTTCCTTTTCAGACTTTATTATAGTTGCTTGTTTATATGTTTGTGTCTGCTATTAGACTAAGAATTCCTTAATGGCAACGAACCTACCTTATTTTTCTTTCTATGCCTAGCATTTTCCTTAGGTTATTATTATGTTAAGTTGGAAATACTGTTCATTAGGGAAACTATGAAGTAAAATTATTGCATAAAGGAGGGAAAGCCATCAAGGTTAGCTGGTAAATTCAGGAACAAATGTACACATTATCTAGGACTTGTTGGAGAGAGACACAACAGGGAAAGAACACACAAAAAGTGTTGCAAAACTGTTACTCTTTTGATTATAAAAGTGAAGGTGGTCAAGAACCTAGTGAGAATCCAACCAGGTAGAGTTAAATGTCATATTCACTTCTGAATGTTCTAGCTTCGGGCCCCATTTTAGGTTCCTTAAATTAATCATATTGCAATGAGAAAATGACAAAGAAAATGAGGTAAAAAGTAATGAGAAGTGGAACCACACTGGATGTAATTAGCTCCACCTTGGAGTGAAATCTGGAGAGAAATTTGGGAGACCTTATCACATACAAAGAATGAGATTGTAGGCTTGGAGAGCTTCAGGATCCCGCTGGGCTTGCTTCCCTTGCTGACTTGGTTGGAGTCACTGTTTGGTCCAATGTTGTCTTACCTAAGTCTACTCTCATACCATTGCTTGGAAGGAAACCCCAGAAGTCAAGAACTGAGGATTGGGAAGAGGCTGACTACTTTAGTTGCTTTATACAAGTAAAATCATACATTACGGTTGACCCTTGAGCAACATGGGGGTTGCGGCACCAACTCCCATGGTCAAAAATCTACGTATAACTTTTGACTCCCTAAAAACTTAATTACTAATAGCCTACCGTCAACTGGAAGCCTCACCAATAACATAGTCAATTAACGCATATATATATATATATATATATATATACACACACACACACACACACACATATATATATATTATATACTGTATTCTTATAATAAAGTAAGCTAGGAAAAAGAAAATGTTATGAAGAAAATCATAAGGAAGAGAAATAAATTTACAGTACTATACTGTATTTATCTAAAAAAATCTGTGTGTAAGTGAACCTGTGCAGTTCAAATCCTTCTTGTTGGGTCAACTCTATTTTTTTGTCTTTTTGTGACTGGCTTATTTCACTTAATACAATATCCTCATGGTTCATCCATGTTGTAGCATATGACAGGATTTCCTTTTTAAGACTGAATAAGATTCCATTGTATATATATACCATATTTTGTTTATCCATTCATCCATCAATGGATATTTGAGTTGGTTCCACTTCTTGGCTATTGTGAATAGTACTGCTATGAATGTGGACATGCTAATATCTGTATGAGATACTGCTTTCAATGCTTTTGGATGTATACCCAGAAGTGTGATTGCTGAATTATACGGTAATTCTATTTTTTAAAAATGTTTATTCATTTTGAGAGAGAGAGCACATGTGAACAGGGAGGGGTAGAGAGAGGGGAAGAGAGAGAATTCCAAGTGGGCTCTGTGCTGTCAGCACAGAGCCTGACGTAGGTCTCTATCACACGAACTATGACATCATGACCTGAGTCAAAATCAAGAGCCAGATGCTTAATGGATTGAGCCACCCAGGTGTCCCTGGTAATTCTATTTTTAAGTATTTGAGGAACGGCCATATTGGTTTCTATAGTGGATGCACCATTTTACATCCCCATCAACAGTGTACAAGTTTTCTAATTTCTCTACATTCTTGCCAACACTTGTTTTCTATTCTTTTTTTTTTAAATAGTAGCCATCCTAATGGGTATGATATTTCATTGTGGTTTTGATTTGTATTTCCCTATTAGTGATGTTGAACATCATATGCTCATTGGCCATTTGTGTATCATTTTTGGAGAAATGCCTTTTCAAGTCCTTTGCCCATTTTTAAATTGGGTTATTTTTGTTCTCAATAAGAGTTCTTTATATATTCTGGATATAATATTTACTTCCATTTCATAGGTTGACTTTTCACTCTGTTGATTGTGTCCTTTGATACACAGAAGTTTTTAGGTTTGATGTAGTCACATTACCTATTTTTGCTTTTGTTGCCTTTGCTTTTTGTGTCATATCCAAAAAATCTTTGCCAAATTCAATGTCATGAAAGTTCTACCCTATGTTTTCTTCTAGGAATTTGATAGCTTAGGCTAATCTTTAAAGACTTTTTTTTTGAAAAGTACAATAGCACTAGATTATTGGTTTAAATTTTTTTTTTAACATTTATTTATTTTTGAGACAGAGAGAGACAGAGCATGAATGGGGGAGGGTCAGAGAGAGAGGGAGACACAGAATCTGAAACAGGCTCCAGGCTCTGAGCCATCAGCACAGAGCCTGACACGGGGCTTGAACTCACGAACCGCGAGATCATAACCTGAGCTGAAGTCGGACACTTAACTGACTGAGCCACCCAGGCGCCCCTAGATTATTGGTTTAAAAAGGTATGCTATGCCTTCTTTCTCAAAATGATGCCAGAAAAATGAAAAACTTTGATACTTTCACATTGGCTTTACATGATTATTTTAGGTAAGGTAAGTTATAAAATGAATACATAAAAATCATGGAAGTATAAGAAATTTTAAAGTTTATTGAAAAAATACTATTTACCTGACAAAAGTGAAACACAAAAGAATGTAGATTGTAGTTTATAACTTAAAATAATATATGAGTGGAGATGAGCATTTCATCTTATGAAAGCGTGTCTTTGTAAATTATACAATTCAATATAAGAATGAGGGATGTGTGTTGGCTTGGAAATTTCTCCTGGCATTTTAACCACTCCCACTGGCCAGGTGTAATTATAGTGGGTATCACAAGCTGTGTGAAGTTGGTTGTTTTTCCATATGGCATGACTAGAGAGAGTGCTTGAGGTTTCAGTCAACAAACCATTCAAGGATCACTTGAATTATAACTGTGAGTTCTGGTTTCCTGGTTGTTGCCTGAAAACTTGCCATTGTTAACCTCTGGCAATATCAAGAGAGCCCCAATCTCAGAATGGGTGTCAGGTACTTCAGAGAAAAGCCCAGGACTCTTTTAAGAAATGTGGCATTTCCAATACTCCTGACATCCCAGAGGAAAAAGTTCTGTGGAAAAAAGGGGACACAAGGGGTCTGAATCTGAAAGTGATTTAGAAGAATTGAGGCCTGAGTGTAAAGAAGTTTTAGGAATATTTTTATTGCACTTAGTGTTCCTTTTTTATGTATGGAGGAGAGATAGAAGGAATAATTGACGTTTATTTTATTTTATTTTACATTTTTTTTTAACGTTTATTTATTTTTGAGACAGAGAGAGAGCATGAACAGGGGAGGGGCAGAGAGAGAGGAAGACACAGAATCCGAAGCAGGCTCCAGGCTCTGAGCTGTCAGCACAGAGCCCGACGCGGGGCTCGAACTCACGGACCGTGAGATCACGACCTGAGCCGAAGTCGGACGCTTAACCGACAAAGCCACCCAGGCACCCCAATAATTGACGTTTAAAAATGTCTCAAAGAGCTTTTACCATTGGTAAGAATTAAAATCCTGAGAAAGTAGTAAGTCATAGTTTAATTTGTGATTTTTTTCTCTCTTAGCAGTACATACAGTAATGGTGTGTTTTACAATCAACAATGTTTTGGAGTCAATGAAGAATGATAATTATATAGCAAAGAAGTGGTTGCAAATACATTGGCTAAGAGAATGAGGATTTGGGGCACCTGGGTGGTTCAGTCAGTTGAGAGCCTGACTCTTGATTTTGGCTTAGGTCATGATCCCAGGGTCATGGGATTAAGCCCGCGTTGGGCTATGCACTGAGTGTGGAGCCTGCTTGAGATTCTTTCTCTCTCTCCCTCTGCCCTCCTCTCCCACTTGTACACTCACTCTTTCTCAAATAAAAAATAAAATAAATTAAAAAATAAACATAAAAAAAAGAGAATGAGGATTTGAAGAACTCTTTGTTTGGTAGTATATATGTTCCCACCCCCCACCCACCCAAATTTGAACAGGGATAAATTCTTAGTTCTTTTCATAGTTCAAAACACAGAATGAGAGAAATCTGATTTAACACATGTTCATTTGGTGGGGGAAGGAGGAAACCCTAGAGACTTTAGCTGCCCACAAATTAATTATAAGTTAGCAGTTAACCTAATGTGATCATAGTCATCTGAAAGAAAACGGTTTCCAAACTGGCTCACTGAATTCTGTGCTGAGCAGACCACCATTGGTATACTTCCTGTTTATTTTCCTTCCCTTTCATATTTATCACCACCTAAATAATAATCAGAATATACTAGTATATTCACCTAATTATCTTATTTAATATCTGCCTCCCTCACCAAAATGAAAGCTTCATGAAGGTGGGGATATTCACATTTTGTTCACCTCTATTTCTTTATACCTAGAACAGCACCTACCACATCAATAGTTAGTTAATATTTGTTGAATTAATAATTGGATTGTGTTCAGTTTAAGGGCCAAATTAGAGACAGACAGTTTGAAGCTGGATTATGTTCAAAAAAAGTGCTCAGGATAGCAAGGGGTCTGAAGACCCTTACAGGTGTTCTTCAACTATGTGCTAAATAAGTGAGGGATAGGATACCATCTGGATATATGTCAAGGGCTATCGCACAAAGAAGCTGGCAGGTTTGACACTGACTGAACAGTGGAGGAGACAGGTACACAGAGGAGTATTCACCCAAACTGCAGGTGGCAGGGAAGAAAAATAGGACTCTGACATGCTCAGTTGTTTAAATCTATGTATGGTAAAGACATATGGCAAAAAATTAGAGGTAAGAGACTTTTGCTCCATGTAACTGGAAAGCAGACTGCCAGCAGCCTCAAAAACCTAGTACTCAAATAAACCCTCAGCTTACCAAAAAAGTTCTCACAAAGCATCCACTTCTTCATGAGAGGCATGGAGCTCCCTTCAGCTCCCCTCACTACCATGTGTGTGTTGGACTGGGGTAGCATATCCCAAACTTAAGTCATTGAGCACACTTTCAGTTTTTGTCTTATCTGAGTACCATCTGTACTTCCATATCATTACAGTTCCTCTTTAAATTTTCATTTTAATCTTAAACTTATTTCAGGGGTTTCATGGGTGGCTCTGTCAGTTGAGAATCCGACTTCGGCTCAGGTCTTGATCTCACAGTTTGCGAGTTTGAGTCCCACATCAGGCTCGCTGCTGTCAGTGCAGAGCCTGCTTTGGATCCTCTGTCCCCCTCTATATCTGCCCCTCCCCTGCCTTCCCCCTCTCTCAAAAATAAATAAACATTAAAAAATATTTAAACTTAAACTAATTTCAAAAGGAATTTATATTTCTCATAGGACTGTAAAAGCAGAATTACTTACCATGAGCAGAAAGTTGTCATACAAATAAATACAGCAAAAACACATTATATTCTAGCTTGATACTGTTATCTACCAAAGATTCTGAGCCACAGCTCTATTCTCTCTTTGTTGAAAAGTAAAATTAGCCATTAGAGATGTGTTAAAGATATATTAACTCCAAGCTGATTGGAAGGCTTAAAAAGAATTGAAAAGAGCACAACGTTCTGAGACTCAATGTTATTTAATTCTGTGCCTGTATGCACAACTTGAAAGCATCTCATATCCAGTGCCAAGTGATTTTGTAGAGGCTTGGAGACCCACTAAGAAGGAGCAAGGACATAACAATAGTAGCAAGGAGACAGAGGACATCAGAGGGAATAAAATGAATTACAAAACTAGATAAAAGAACTATTAAAACTTTACATACAGTCTGGGGTCTCTTAACAGGCTTTCTACACTTCACTGTCCCAAATTGATTATTATAATGAACTCATTCCCTCCATTCTCTTGTTTCAGAACATGGTTTTCAAAGGCAGAGTTATGTAACATATTAAAAACAATCGCCAAGAAGATAGCTATGACAGACTAACATTGGTGCTTAAGGGGGTTCCTGTTCAGGTGGAGAATGTATTTCTTTTTTTTTTTTTCAACGTTTTTTAAAATTTATTTTTGGGACAGAGAGACAGAGCATGAACGGGGGAGGGGCAGAGAGAGAGGGAGACACAGAATCGGAAACAGGCTCCAGGCTCTGAGCCATCAGCCCAGAGCCCGACGCGGGGCTCGAACTCACGGACCGCGAGATCGTGACCTGGCTGAAGTCGGACGCTTAACCGACTGTGCCACCCAGGCGCCCGGAGAATGTATTTCTAAGGAACACCTCATTCTCTGGTGATGTCAATGGAATAAATCCGGGTTTCCAGGTCAACTCCACACCCTCTTGCACTCTCACTAAAGTAAGGTCTTGCATCTCAAAGCAAAAGAAATGTTAATGCATTAAACACACACACACACACACACACACACACACACACACAGTAGTTTTGGGAGGAATAACAAACTGAGAAATCTAGAAAAGTTAGGGAGGGAGAAAAAATTGTATAAATATATTTTAACATAAGTTTATGTGAAGATCATGTTTGTTTTGGGCTCAGTGCCTTACATTAATTATTCAACTGTCTCAAGTGTGTATATTCTTCTATCTGAAGGTCTGTGTCTTTTGATAAATAGCACTCATTAGAGACATAACAATTATGGTAAGTGCTTAAAAATATTTATTAAAGGATCAACAAATGAAAAATTAGGTGTAACATTAACATATTTAATTAACAGAGCTTCAGGGTGCTCATGGAACATCAGTTTAGAAAACAGACTCTAGAATCTGGGTGCAAATCCCAGGTCTGCCATTTACTAGGTACTTTGCACCCATGTTCCTTAGTTTCCTTATCTGCAAAGTGAGAGTAATAATAGGATCCACCCTATAGGATTGTCAGAAGGATGAAATAAGTTAATGTTTGTTCCTAGAAAGTATCTGGCATGCAGTATGTGCTATATAACTGTTGGTTGCTTTGTTAAATAAACTCCTCTCCTTTGCAAAGAGAGGAAATGCAGTATCCTTACTAAGAGCATTAGGCTTTGGAAGCAAATCACCTGGGTTCAAGTCAAGGTTATACCATTTACTAGATCTGAAACAAGTTACTTTGTCTTTCTGAGACAAGGATAAATAATAGTAGTAACTCCATAGAGTTCCTCAATAGTAACTGTAAAACAGGAGCCCAGTGCCTAGCACAAAGTAAACCCTCATAGGTGTGCCTATTGGTGATCCAGTCAGAAAAGAGAGCTTCAAATGAAGTTGCCTTCAGAGATACATCATTGTTGGTTTTTAAAAGCTCCTGAAAGATTGTTTTAGAGATTTGGGTTTATTCCAAGCACATGGCCTGCTCCCATCCTGTAGAATTCTAGAGGTCCCTAACTCAATCACTGGATCAGAGGCCCTAACACATGCTCTAGATCTCATGTCCGTAACTCACCCTGTGGATTAGGCATCCCTAGCTCACACTCCATATCAGGGGTTCCTAACTCACTGACCTATTACACTGAGTTTTGGACTCAAATGCCTGAAGGCTCTAGGCTGATAAAACAAAGAGAGGAGCTGTTCTGGAGGAGGCTGTGGGACCTGGAAAAAACTCAGAACTTCATCCAAAGACAGCAGTAGCCCTGGCTGAGGGGTGCCATATGGGCAGGCGAGCCTGGCTGTTATTGGATCTTCTAATTTTTAAGAAGACCCTCAAATCCAGATTCTTATGTAATATTTGCCAATTTAAAAAAAAAACAACAACAGTTAATTCATATTTTAACACTGTACACACCAAGTGAAACCTGTCTGAAGGCTGAATATGGCCCACGTCTCCTTGGCTTGCAACTTCTGCTCTGGGTCACCCCAGGGACTGCAGACTGGAGCCTGCTCAGGTCCAGGCCAGGCCACCTAGATCATGTTAGACAGTGTTCAGCATCCTAGGACACAGAAGAACGATCTGATTCTTCCTCATTAGTGGGAAGAAGAGAAGAATGGTGATAGAAAGGCTGGAGTTCACTCTTTTTAACAAACTGTTCTCATCTGACATAGAGACGTACTTTAAACATGCCAGCATCATACCCAGGAGCAAAAAGAGGAAAAATAAATCTGGGAATTTTTTTGAGAACTTCCCTTCATGTAATTCCCTCAATTCTTACTAATGTTTTAAGCTGTGCTGAAAGGAGACTAGAAGCCTGATTCAGTCGAGACATGTGAGGAAGGGGAGAGCTAGGCACACAGAGTGAGGAATTTTCATCAGTACTCACCAGAGTGAGTAATCAAATTTCCGCAACAGGTTTGATGTTTGAGGCCAAGACTTTGATTTGATGTCTTTATACTGGGGCAGTAATATCAGAGGTTCAATTACTTTTTTTAAAAAAATATCTTATTATTTTTTTTTTTTAAATTTTTTTTTCAACGTTTTTTATTTATTTTTGGGACAGAGAGAGACAGAGCATGAACAGGGGAGGTGCAGAGAGAGGGAGACACAGAATCGGAAACAGGCTCCAGGCTCCGAGCCATCAGCCCAGAGCCTGACGCGGGGCTCAAACTCACGGACCGCGAGGTCGTGACCTGGCTGAAGTCGGACGCTTAACCGACTGCGCCACCCAGGCGCCCCGAAAAAAAAAATCTTATTTTTAAGGAACCTCTATACCTAACACGGGGCTCGAACTCACAACCCCAAGATGAGGAGTCGCATGCTCTACTGACTGAGCCAGCCAGATGTCCCGTGGCTCTATTACTTTTTAAACCAGGAAATTCAGGGGGAGGTGGTGGTAGTTTTGGCTAGAATTTGAATAGCACAGGTGGTTAGCAGCAGCTGCAAGCCATCCGTCTTGTTCTTCCTAGCTCCCAGGCCACCATCAATTCTTTTTCAGCTCTTTGGGAGAAGGAGCAAATGGTACTGTTCATAGCATTATTGGGTGTGGTTGATTACTGTTAAATTGATGCTACATAATTTTTAAATGCTTTATTATGCTTTACAAGACTATTGTGAATAACTGATGAAAGTGTTTGTAATTGCTTTGAAAACTATATACCAATGCAAAGTGGATTTTTATAACTAAAACTGAAACACATTGAAGGTCAAGCAACATTCTATCACGTATAGTTTTAAAAAATAAAATGTTAATAGACTTTTTAAAAAATAATTCTTTTAATGTTTATTTATTTTTGAGAGAGGGAGGGAGACAGAGCACGAGTGGGGGAGGGGCAGAGAGAGAGGGAGACAGAATCCGAAGCAGGTTCCAGGCTCTGAGCTGTCAACACAGAGCCTGATGCAGGGCTCGAACTTAGAAACCGTGAGATCATGACCTGAGACAAAGTTGGACTTTTAACTGACTGAGCCACCCAGGTGCCCCATTAATAGACTTTTTTACACTCATTTGCTTAAAAGCTTCATAGACAAAGATCAAATTTTAAAAATAGAAAAATTCACCATCCAGTATAAAGCTATGAAATTGCTCAATGTCGAAAGCTTTGCTCTGATGATGTAACTCTATGAAAACTGTCCAAGACGTGTATGTTCTTTCCACCAATTTACTTCTGAAGATTGGTATGTGTTTTTGAAATATTTATGAAACATTGTTTCCTCAGATAAACATACAATGTACAAACACTGGCAGTAATTTTATCATATTTTCAAAAGGCAATAAGACTGTCAATCTCCATAGATATCTAGCAATTATAGTAAAAATTAATAAGTAACATATACCAAGTGCATATTTTGTGCCAGGCACTTATGTGAAATGCTTTACATGCCTAATCTTGATTAACCCTTACAAAAACTTCATAAGGTAGATATTATCATTATTCTCAGATGAGGAAACTCAGGAAGAGAGAAATTTGGTAACTTGCCCAAACTGCTAGTAAGTGGGTAGGCTGTGATCAAACCAGACAGAATGACTCCACAGCCATACACTCTGGTGCCTATAGGAAAGTAAAACTTCATTGATTTGGATCATGTTAATATAGAATTTGTGAAAATTCAGATATGAGCTAGGCTACAGTTTTTGAACTATAATAAATTGTTAAGCAATTTAATGTATGGATATTAAAGGGATATTTGGTTTAATTATCAACATGCTTAAAATTATTTAGAAATATGAACTGCTAGATGAACAATATCCAAATTATGTAAGCTTTTATGTTTTCAATGAAAGATTCCATTTTGGTAGTCACTCTTAGTTGAGGTAATATAACTGTACTTTTAAATATGGCAAAATTCTACTGAACTACATGGTTCATTATTATAGGCAGATATATGAAAGATCAAATTATGACCATTTCACACTCCTGCAGCCTTAATTTCATTGCTGCCTGCGTCATGTGCTACTCTCTATCCGTGCTGTTTTATTAGTGGGCCTCAGACAGACCATGTAATTTTCTCTCATTTCCAAGTCTGTATGTCTTGTCTTTCAGCCTTGTTTGCCTTACCCACACTTTCTACTTAGTTTTCTTTTTTAAAAGAAGCCCAATCATGAACTCAAGCAGGTTCCACAATGTCAGCACAGAGCCTGATGTGGGGCTTGATCCCATGAACTGTGAGATCAACCTAAGCAGAATTCTGAGTCTGACGTCCAACTGACTGAGCCACCCAGGCGCCCCCTAGTCTTTTTTTTTCATCTTTTAAAAATTTGGGGGTAGGGGTTGAACTATCACATACAAACAAAACAAAACAAAACATAACACTATCAACACTTGGGTAACCATCATTCGTTCAAAAATCAGAAAATGGTGGGCATTCCAGAAGTCTCCCATTTTGCCTTTTCCAATCACAGTCTCCCTCTCCCCTCTGTACTACCTTGAGTTTTATGGTCATCATTTCCTTTCTCTTCTTTTAGTTTACTATCCAAGAATGCAGCCTTAAACACTATAGTTCAATTTTGCTAGTTTTTCAAGTTTTATATAAATGGAATCATAAGGCATATACTTTTGTGTCTGTCTTCTTTTTTAGTTTTTATTTTTATTTTCTTTAAAGTAATCTCTACACCCAATATGGGGCTCAAACTCACAACCCCAGGATCAAGAGTCATATGCTCTACTGACTGAGCCAACCAGGCACCCCCTGTGTCTGCCTTCTTTCATTCAACATTATGCCTGTGAGATTCACCTTGTGTAGCTTGTGTAGTTGTAGTTCATTCATTTTCATCGAAGTATAGTTGAGGTTGGCAAAGTACTGCCTATGGCCTATTTTATAATGAATGGTAAGTTGGTACTACAATGGCAGAGCGGAGTAATTGTGATGGAGACCACACGGCTTGTAAAGCCTAAAATATTTACTATCTGGTCCCTTACAGAAAAAGTTTGCTGACTTTTGCAGTATAGTGTTCCATTGTGCAAGTGTACCACAATTTATTTTTCTAGTCTCTTGTTCTTGGATTTCTGTGTTGTTTATACTTTTGGGTTATTAAGATCTATAAAGAACTTATCAAACTCAACAACCAAAAAATAAATAATCCAGTTAAGAAATAAGCAGAAGACATGAACATTTTTCCAAAGAAGACATCCAGATGGCTAACAGACACATGAAAAGATGCTCAACATCACTCATCATCAGGGAAGTACAAATCAAACATGATGAGATACCACCTCACACCTGTCAGAATGGCCAAAATTAACAACACAGGAAATGACAGATGTTGGTGAGAATGTGGAGAAAGGGGAGCCCTCTTATACTGTTGGTGGGAATGCAAACATGGAGGTTCCTCAAAAAGTTAAAAATAGAACAACCCTTTGATCCAGCAATTGAACTACTAGATACTTACTTGAAGGATATAAAATACTGATTTGAGGGGGCACATGCACCCCGATGTTTATAGCAGCATTATCAACAATAGCCAAATTATGGAAAGAGCTCAAATGCCCATCAATTGATGAACGGGTAAAAAAGATGTTGTGTGTATGGAATATTACTCAACTATAAAAAATGAAACCCTGCCATTTGCATTGACCTGGATGGAGCTAGAGTGCATTATGCTAAATGAAATAAGTTAGTCAGAGAAAGACAAATACCATATAATTTCACTCCTATGTGGAACTTTAGGAAAAAAAAAAACAGATGAACATATGGGGGAGAAAAGAGGAGGGCAAAAAAAGGGACTCTTAACTATAGAGAATAAACTGATGGCTACCAGAGGGGAGGTGGGTGGGGGATGGGTCAAATAAGTGATGGGTATTAAAAAGGGCACTTTTTTTAATTAAAATTTTTTTTAATGTTTATTTATTTTTGAGAGAGAGAGAGAGAGAGAGAGAGAGAGAGAGAGAGAGAGGTAGGAGCAGAGAGAGAGGGAGATACAGAATCCAAAGCAGGCTCCAGGCTCTGAGCTGTCAGCACAGAGCCCAATGTGGGGATCGAACTCACAAACCGTGAGATCATGACCTGAGTTGATGTTGGACGCTTAACCCACTGAGCCACCCAGGCGCCCCCCTTTAAAAAAAATTTTTTTTAATGTTTACTTATTTTTGAGAGAGAGAGAAAAAGGGCACTTGTTATGATTAGCTCTAGGTGTTATATGTAAGTGATGAATCACTAAATTCGATTCCTGAAACCAGCATTACACTATATCTTAACTAACTAGAATTTAAATAAAAACTTAAAAAAATATATAAATAACACTTTTATGAACATTGTTATATGAGCCTCATGGTACACATGTGCACACATTTATATTAGGTATATATTTAGCTAACTAGATAATGCCAAAGCATTTGTTTTTCCAAACGGTTGTACCAATTTACTAAAACATGATATTAGCAGTCTTTTAAAATTTACGCCATTTTGGATGTTTTGAAGTAGCGTCTCAGTGTGGTTTTTGTTTGCTTGTTTATTTTTGGAGAAACAGAGCACAAGCGGGGGAGGGGCAGAGAGAGAGGGAGACACAAAATCCGAAGCAGGATCCAGGTTCTGAGCTATCAGACACACAGAGCCCAATGCGGGGCTTGAACCCACCAACTGTGAGATCATGACCTGAGCTGAAGTCAGACGCCTAACCTACTGAGCCACCCAGGCGCACCTCACTGTGGTTTTAACATGCATTTTCCTGGTTACTGATAAGGTTGAGCACAGCATCATACGTCTATTTGATATGGTCATTGGATTAACTAGTTTGTGAATTGCATGTCCAAATTCCTTGTGCATTTTCCTATTGAGTTGTTTGGTTTTTCCTTATCAATTTGCAGTTGTATTTTCTATATTCTGGATACAAACCTTTGTCTAAGTCCCACTCATTCTTTTCATCTCAGATGAGTTGACCCTTCTTTTAAGGAATCTTTCTGGATCCCATCAATCAGGTAGAGGTGTTCTTCTTTTTCTCCTATAACCCTCATAACTCATAACTCATAACTTCTAGCATAGCCTGTATCATAGTGTATAGCGTACATACACATTATAACTAAATGTTTATTTATCAGTGTCCCTCAGTAGGATGCTCACTAGAGTGCAGGTTCATAACAGCAGGGACTAGGCTTTATTTATCTTTATATCCTAGCTCTTAGCTCAGTAGATACTCAATAAATATTAGCTCAATTAATGAGTAAATGTCCAGCCAGATATAAGAAGTATATGTAGGATAGAAAACATAATTTAGATTGTCAATATCAATGTATATGTATTTTCTTTCAACATCAATATTTAGGTTGATCAACTCTGCTATTATCAGAGATTCTCTTCTTTTTCAGTCTAGAATGGGATATTTTTCTCCCCCAGTGGTATTTGTGAGGTTTTATTATTATTCTAGACCAAAATATCTCACCATTTCAAACATAACAGAACTCGTTGTATAGGTTTATTCACCTGGTAGGAATTTGGGCTAGGCACTACAACGGGGATTATGTTGATGCCTGATTAAATTTAGTCGCTTTTATTGTAAGTTCCTTTAATGTAGCACTTTACCTTTGAAAATCTTTTGACTGTTTGGGAAATGCTCAGGAATTTATTAGATTCAGACAGATACAGAAAATTTAGTGGGACCCACTCTTCCTTTCTCTCTTCCTTCCTTCCTCCTTCCTTCCCTCATTTCTTCAAAAAAAATTTTTTTTAAATGTTTATTTATTTTTCAGACAGAGAGAGACAGAGCATGAACGGGGCAGGGCCAGAGAGAGAGGGAGACACAGAATCAGAAGCAGGCTCCAGGCTGTCAGCACAGAGCCCGACATGGGGCTCGAACCCACAAACTGTGAGATCATGACCTGAGCTGAAGTTGAAAGCTCAACCAACTGAACCACCCAGGCGCCCCTTCCTTCCCTCATTTCTGATCCTTTATTCAGTTCTGGTTGATTCTCTAATGCTCTACAGTGCTGCATCTTCATTCTTCTTACAAGTTCTTTACCACTTGAAATTACTGACCACTTCTTGCTTTTTGAAACCCTCCCTTTCCTGTGTTCTCTGGTGTATGTAGTCCTGTCTTCATTCTCAGTCATTTTTACTGAAATTGTCTTCAATATGGCTAAATATGCCTGACAACTCAGCCCAAGATGCTTATACTCTGCTCACGTTCATGATCTTTAAGACTTTAACTATTTCAGTTCCTCCTGGAAATCATCATCTCCAGCTATGTATCTGTAAGAATCTCTACCAGGATGTCCACTGCCCCCTCAAATGGAACATGCCTGTGATGGAACTGCTGTTTTACACACTGACTCTCTTTGGGCTGCCCCTTCCATGGTAAGAGGCATCATTATTTCCACAGTTACTCAGGCTCAGTTACACAGTTACTCAGAAGTGGGAAGGCATCTTGGACTCCTCATTCTTTCTGTTCCTTCAAAACCAGCCAACGCACGCTAGTAAGTTCCTCCTTCATAATGTCTGTTATATTTGCCCCTTGCATTCTATCCTATTGCTGCCCCCCAATATGCAGGTCCTCATGGTCCACTGGTAGCCTTGACCACTACAAGCAGCCTTCTAAATAAATAATCTCACTCTCATCTCTCTTCACTGCAATCTCACATTAATCTTCTAAAAAAACCTTCTCTGTACCTATCAACTACTCGTTCAAAAGCCTTTACAGCTGCTTAATTCCCATAGAATCAAGGAGTCATTCCTTAGCCAGGTCAGAGCATTTCATACTCCACTTATTTCCAACCTTATTCTCTCCTTTTCTCCAACAAAACCTCCCTTAGCTCACTGCTCTAGTCAACAGCTTTTGAGTATGCTTCAACCTCTTAATCGTTTTCTGATAATCTAAGCCCTACTTTTCTTCAGAGTCAGTTAAAGTCCTAATTCCAGTTCTAACTGATCCTACTCAAAATTGATTTTACCTCTTGTATCTTGTATGATAACTTTTCATTCATTAATTCAACAAAGCTTATTGGCCATTGTTCACAGACCAAACACTGTACTAGATAGGGGGATACAAAGGTGGGTAAGAAATAGTTCCTGACCCTGAGGAGTTTAGGGTCTTGTCTAGTTTGACCATTTAGAACATAAAATACTTGAGGGCAGAAACTGTCTTATTCCTCTTTGTATTCCTAGTACTTATCAGTATCTTTTACAAAATCCATATGTCATATGTATTTATTGCTGTCAACAGTAGTGGTAAAAGACAATGAGAGTTTCTTGTTTTAATAATAAGGAAGCAAGTTAGGGACCAGAAAAATTTTCCTTAATATATTTTACATAATTTTACTAGAAATTCAAAGCTACCATCTGTCCTTCTTTCTATTGGGTTTTAGTAAAACTCCTTTAATCATAAAGCTCTATGTGCTTTAAAAATCCTTAAGGCTATTATTATTCAGATTCTTTTCTGGGATTTAAGGATGAAACTAACACTTTTGGATAATTTGCAGAGTTAATTTAACTATTCTATTCTATTAAGAAATTCTGTAACATAGTCGTATACACACTCACTCTCATAAATACACATTCACAGAAAACAAAAATTGTACCAAAATCTCACTAGTGCAGTTGGTAGACCTGGCACAAAGCTAGGAGGGATAATAATAGTTAACTTTTATTAAATGGATTATCTTGTATTATCCTCCTTAATCCTCAAAACAACTCCATTATGTAAGTACCATCAGAATCCTTATTTTTCAGATGGGGAAACCGAGATACAGCAACATTTATAAACCTGACATAGTGAGTGAAAGAGCCTAGATTCAGAATCCAGGAACTCTGACTCCAGAGTCTTATGTTCTTCATGACTATGCTATTATTTCTCCCATAGAGATGTAAATAATGGCTCAAAGTCCCCCTGCACCGCCAGCCTCCCCCCCACCCCCCAAGTAGGGAAGCAAAGAGAGAAAGAAAGGAAGGGAGGAAGGAAGGAAGAAAGAAAGAAAAGAAAGAAAGAAAAGAAAAAGAAAGAAAGAAAGAAAGAAAGAAAGAAAGAAAGAAAGAAAGAAAGAAAAAAAGAAAGAAAAAAAGAAAGAAAGAGAAAAAGAAAGAGAATAAATAAAAGAATGAAAATAAGTAAGTTGTTCAGGATCATTAGCCATCCTAACACAGGGCACTGGAAATTTCAAAGGGTCTCCTTTTGCCCACTGAGACTTTCTCTCTGTCTCATGTCCTCTATTTGGAAAAAACGGAGGAAAACAAGGTAAGAGACAGGCTCATCATGAGCACACACAGCTGTCACCAGACCATTTTATTTCCTGAACAGTTGCTCACAGTGGCTTCTGAGAAATAGGAGGTGTCACTATTCAGTACTTAGAGCAATCCCAGGACAGAACTGCCAGTGTTAAATAGAAGACTGGCATGTTTTAACTACCACCCCCCCCCCCACCCCAACTCACTCCTCTATACACTGGAGTGGCAGGTGGACGTCAGAAACAACAGAATAAAGAAAGGTGGTTTGTGCACTTGGGGTGATACAGAGTCTTGGCTTCTGACGCAAAGGCAAAGACAAAAACAAAACAAAACACAACAAAAAATGTGGAAGAATTGGACAGAAAGGGGCACCAGGAGACTAGGCGCCTCATCCAAATAGGAACCAGATGCAACTTTAAAACTTTAAAAGCTAGCACACTGCTTTCTGTGCTAGCATTTGTAATGTGTGCCCATACTTACACTTCATAGTGTAACACTATTACCTCCACCAAACACCTAGAGTAGAGGTAGTAATTATACTACTTTCATGGAGAGAAGTGCTTCTGATAACAAAACCAAAATCACTTCTGACGAAAGCTGTAGATGTTTCTGATTCAAGCATGACTGCATGTATGCATATTTGTTTGAGACTGCTAACATTGTGAAAAGGAAATAAATCAGAAAAAAAAATTCCAGTTATTTTAAGCCTTATGATCCCATGGTGGATTGTGCAGCAAATCTTAAAGTGCAGATCAAAATGGCTCTGGCCTAAAGTTTATGAGTAGACAAGGTTTTTAGGTTAAGGAGAGTGTGTGTTTGCATCCTATGGATTGACAGAAACTAGTCCTAAAAATAATTGACAAGAACAGTCAATGCAGAAAACACAGCACCACATCAGAAATATTTTCTCAAATGATGGTTTTTGAAAAAGTATAGAAAAAAATTCACATGATTGGTTAGTTCTCTGATTATCACTATTATCTTAATCCACTTTTAACTTTCATAATTAAAAAGAAAATTAAGAATATTGACATTTTCACCTTTGGTAGCCTTAGCCTTAGATAAAAATAGAAATGTGAATATATTGAAAGTATGTGTTAGGATTTTGTGTACGTCCCTGGAAGGGAGTTTGCTTGCTGGCTAGCTCAATTTTTGACAAAGAAAAATGGGCTGCTCTTGCTTCTCGCACAAAGATGCACTGTTCACAGAGGAAACCAAAAAATGGGGAATTTGTGTTTAAGTTGAAAAGAATTTAATACCCAACATGATCATATATTTAGTATAAACTTTCTATTCACTGATAAAATGTGTGGCTTATTAGAATTAAAAGTGTAACTTTGTAATAAGAACTTAAAATACTGATATCTGGAAAGTCTAACAGCAAGCAAGACATTCGAAATTTCATTTTCAGTACCCCATAGTTAAAGATATTGCTCTGGTTTTTAAAAACTCAGTTTTATCCATGCAGTTGTACACCCTGAAGTTCCAAAAGAAGTGAGGCAAAGTATTTGTGAGTTTGAGCTGCCTCTGTTCTTTCCACAGGGCTGCCATCTGGGCTTGTTTATTTGTGTTTCCAACTTTCTGGAACAGGGAGTTTCTCTGTTAGGGACAGGGCACCAAGCAAAGGAAATGTCTTACAGAAAGACTATCTTTTTTTTTTTTTTTCTTTTTTACTGTATTTTCAAACTTCAAGTTTAGCTTGGTTAAAAATATCAAATGACTATTACAATCACAAAATTTTACATAGTTGGAAACCTCAGAATTATCTTAGCAAATACTCTTCCACACCATGCAAATCATATTCCCTACAAGCTACCTTCTTGTGACTTTAAGATCTTTTTCAAGACCCAACTGTCATTAAGGCTATAGCTATTAGGTTGAGAAATCAAACATTTTTATCTATCCTTCTACAAATAAGCATTTGATTTAAAAATGAAAAATAATTCCAAGCAGTTTTTCTAATTTTATAAAGTATATATGAGCCATATTATAAAAAAATGAAGCAAACGAAACAAAAACCTTTCAAAATATAATTAAGAAACAAAGCATTATTGTTAAATTTACACAATCTGTGAAGAATAGTTTAAAAATTCACAAGCAACACTTAAAAAAACTGGTGCCTTCTCTTTGAGAGATTTCATGTAACAAATAAAATAGAAGCAAAAATTACCTTGTAAAGTGAAATCCAGCAATACATATTCGTAAGCAAATTCTGTCTTTGTTTCCACTTGCGGTCTCTTCAGGGTAGAAAATATTTTTCCAGGGCTGCTATCATCAGGGTCTTCTAGCTTTCTAAGTCCGCACCCCATGGCAAAATCTGTAAGGAATTAAATTGCAGGATAGGGGAGGGAGAGCAGCAAATTCTGTTGTTTAAGCTGCAAAAAGAAAGTTACAGACTTAACTGCTTTGATTTTTTCAGCTAAACCATAGATAGTCAAAAAGAAAACATTTGAGTCCAAAGAAAGGAGCTGAAGACATTTTCTATCCATTTTTCTGTAAAGTCGTTGAACCCATGATGATTAAGCCACAGCTCTGGGAGGCTGGGCTTGATCTTAGGAGAAACATGCAAGCTGCTACAACTTAGCGGAGAATTTCCATGCCACGTCAATTTACAGCCAGCCCCCTACCAGAGTTCTGTCGCTCAGGGCACCAACAGTGCTTTGTCTGTCCCAGTTGGCTGGATGATAAAGGAGGTGTCCAAAAACGGAAATAAAAAGGCAAAAGTGCAACTCGGATGGAATTATCTACAAGTAGAGGATATATTCAGGCATAGTGGCATGCAATTCTTTTTCTGTTTTCTTTTTTCCCTCTTTGCTGTGCCCACCCCCTCTTTCCTCTCTGCTACTACCAGAAAAGCAAAAGGAGGGAGGAAGGGAGGGAGGAAGGAAAGAATGAGAGAGAGAAGGAATGAAAAAAAAAAAATGGATTCTCAACATGGTTGGAAACAAAAATCATTTCCAGAAAGGAAGTCAGCTTTAGGAGGAAACTGTTTCTGGAGTCTAAAAGGAGAAAAGTAAAGCTTTTTTTTTTTTTTTTTTTTTTTTTTTTTAAACAAACACTTGAATCTTTAGGTAGCACTGTGGATTTCTTTCCACAGGAAGACTCTTTCCATATACTAATCATATACTAATTAAAACTGCTAAATATAAAAAAAATTAAGATATTTTAGGAGCGCCTGGGTGGTTCAGTCGGTTGAGTGTCCCACTTTGGCTCAGGTCATGATCTCTCCTTCTGTGGGTTCAAGCCCCAGGTTGGGCTCTGTGCTGACAGCTCAGAGCCTGGATTCTGCTTTGGATTCTATATCTCCCTCTCTCTCTGCCCCTCCCCTGCTTATGCTCTCTCTCTCTGTCTCTCTTAAAAATAAATAAACATTAAAAAATATATTTTAATGATAAGATTTTATTTCTCTTATGTGGATAGCATCCTTAAAGTTTAAAGTACTCCACTATTAGCAGGCTTTTGAGAGGAACTGTTAACACTTTTACAGGTCCCAAAGTATCCTTAATTAAAAAAAAAAAAGCAACAAAACTGACAACTTGATTATTCAGTCTTATAAATTGCCATTTACCTGAAGTCAGGAACAATTTATAATGGACCAATTGTAATGAGTGTTCACTGCACATTACCATGTACAGCTCAGGTAGTATGGTGCACTCACCAAAGCTGGGAGCCCTGGAATCAGACTGCTTGGCTTCAAATCCTGCTTCTAATGCCTACTACAGACGTGATCTTGGCAAGTTACTTGATCTCTTCAAGTTTCAATTTCCTCCCCTAACAAAATGCAGTTAATAATAGTACTTACTTCATAGGCTTGTTATGAAGGTTGAGTGGAATAATCTTATTTCATATCTTAACACTATGCTTGGCTAATAGCACAAAATAAATTTGTTAATGTGCTTCCATTATAAAACAGTGTTGAAAATAGTAATAGCAAGGAAGTGTTTCTGCCACAACTCTCATTATTTACAGAATAAACCTGATCACATATCAGACTCTAGAGAACACAAGCCTGTAGAGGTTTTTTCAATCATATTGAAGAGTGCATATCAAGACTCTCAAAGGGGGGGGAATGGATGAGTTTGTAGATCACTATGACCTCTTGTCTCTTCAGTCTGCCTACTTGTCTTTCAATAGTCACTTCTCAGAAGTGATTTTAACAGAGGAAAATTCTACCATTCTTCATTCTCATGGATGAGCATGGTTGGTGGTAGGCAATTTCAATTTGGCTAAGAAGACAGCAGACTCTCACCCAGTTTGACTCATTTCACTAGTCACAGTGCTTTCATGCCTGTCATTTCTCATGTCCTCTTTTGTATGGTGGGCTGTGAGCTACTGGGTGGCAGAAATGGAATATATGAAGTTCACTAGTCCCTGGTGCAGTACCCAGAAGATGGCTTATTAAGTACTCATTATATTTACTAAATGCCTGCTATATTCCAGGAGCTGGCTAGGTACACAAGATGACTAAACATGGCTTCTCCTAAAGAAACTTATGGTTTAATGGAGAAGACAGACTTATAAACAGATAATTTCAATATGATTTGGTAGCTGATGAGATAGAAGTATGCATATGATGCTACAGAAACCCAAGAAGGGGACTCTAACTCAGCTTGGAGGATGGTATCTGACCTGTCTTGAAGGATGAATATGCATAAGATAGATAAAGGTGGGGAGCATGTGC
This sequence comes from Neofelis nebulosa, assembly GCF_028018385.1. Classification (NCBI taxonomy): domain Eukaryota; kingdom Metazoa; phylum Chordata; class Mammalia; order Carnivora; family Felidae; genus Neofelis; species Neofelis nebulosa. The sequence continues at coordinate 37,976,755 of NC_080783.1, read as the reverse complement.
CAGGGAAAGGGAAAAGCTTGAGCAATGTCACAAAATCATGAAATAGCATGGCATGAACTTTAAAGAACATGAAGCAGTTGCAAATTACTAGAACATAAAATTTGAAAGACAACTAAGCTGTAAGAGAGGCAAGAGCTAAGTTGTAATGGATCTTATGTCCCATACAAAGGGAATTTGGACTTTATTTTGTAGGCAACAAAGGAGAATTAAATAATCAAGTAGAAAATCAAAGGAGTAGTTTGAAACAGGCAACTAACATCACTTTGTATTTCTAATGGATCACTATGGCTGTTTTGAGGAAAATGGTTTTAATGGGAGCAAGAATGGAGGGAGACCCAGTCAGGAGAGTATTGCAGTAGTCCAGTTGAGTGCTGACAACTTAGATGAATGAATATGGGACATCATTATGTCCTTAAATACTTTTTAAAATCTTTTAGTAAAAAAAACCCTATAGTTCCTTTAGTTCATTATTTGAGCCATCACTATTTTTTTTCTCCAAAAGTTGAACAAAATAAAATTTTATTTGACACATCATTATCACCTAGAGTCCATAGTGTACATCATGGCTCACTACTGGTATTGTACATTCTATGGGTTTTGACAAATGTATGACATGGACCCACCATTATAGTATCATACAGAATAGTTTCACTGTCCTGAAAATCTGTGCTCCTCCTATTCATCCCATCCTTACTTCTTATTTAACTCTGATGCATCTGGCAATTGTAATATAAAGGGTAAAATATGGATCAAAGTCAGTTTTTCCCACACTGACATTCAACTGTCACAACTGCATTTGTTTTCCTAGATAATTTTTTTTTTTTTTTTTTTTTTTTACCAATCATGTTTCCCCAGGCTTGTCATACATATATTGAGTACCTATAGTAATTAGGATAAATATTTGGAATAAATGTTTTCTATCATTGGTCATTTTTTTCTGTATGGAATTATGTTTTCATTTCTGTATTGCAAATAGGGCTTCTCCAAGTGCAGACTCTTATGTGGCTGTATATGATGAAGATATATTATCAATTCTTGTCTATGTTCTAGAATGGGCTCACTTAGTCCTTGAATTAATGAGTGAACCTTATAAAAATATTCTCCATAACTGATAGCAAATTATTTTCATAGTTACTATGCAAGTTTAGATCACCTAAGCTCACTAAAGTTTTAAAGCTTCTAAGAGATAATTACATATTATCCAGTCCATGCCTTACAAAATCTTTCCATAATAGTAACTTTTAAATCTAATTTATTTTATGTGGCCCTGATCCAAAGAAGCAAATTCAAAAATAATTCAACAAGTTTTTATGGAGCACTGACTACGTATTTAGGGCACATGTAGACACAAAGATAAAAATACCAATTTATGTCCTTAGACATCATAAGCTAGCAGGCTAGCATTGAATTTTAACCTAATGCACTGCTAGTTTCATAATGTAGTCAAATTTCCTAAGTAATTAATGACTTATTGAAAGCACTACTTATTGAAAGAAGTATTTTTTTTTTTTTAAATTTTTTTGTCAACGTTTTTTATTTATTTTTGGGACAGAGAGAGACAGAGCATGAACGGGGGAGGGGCAGAGAGAGAGGGAGACACAGAATCGGAAACAGGCTCCAGGCTCCGAGCCATCAGCCCAGAGCCTGATGCGGGGCTCGAACTCACGGACCGCGAGATCGTGACCTGGCTGAAGTCGGACGCTTAACCGACTGCGCCACCCAGGTGCCCCTGAAAGAAGTATTTTTAAAAATATTTTTAAATGCTTATTTTTGAGAGAGAGAAAAAAGTGGGGGAGGGGCAGAGAAAGAGGGAGAGAGAATCCCAAGGAGAATCCATGCTGTTAGCACAGAGCCTGATGTGGGGCTCGAACTCACAAACTGCGAGATTGTGACCTCAGCTGAGATCGAGAGTCAGATGCCTAACTGACTGAGCCAACCAGGCACCCTAAAAAAAGTCTTTCTTTAATGATTAGAAATGCCATACTCATCACATACTTAATCATTGTATAGACTAAGATTTTATTTTTACTTTTAATTTTTCTCAATAGTCTGGCTTCTTCATATTACATATTTAAAAATTTTTAATGCCTCTATAATCTTTCACTGTCCAGCAGTTCACAATATTATTATTCTTTTAAAAAAATTGTTGACTACTCTTAACTGTTCATTCTTCTAGATTACAAGTTTTCAAACTATGTGTGGCAGAGCTCCCTGGTTCCGAAGAGGTGTCAGTTTTGGAAGAGAGGGGGCTTTGATCATGAGGGGAGGCCAGGCAGGCAGGGCTCTGGGTCCATCACACCACTCTTTCTTCAAACAGAATAGTGTAGATTTTGTCAGTTTCATATACCAGTAACAAACAAACCCCCATAATTTTCAGAAAAGGAAAACAGGTACATTACCAATTAACTATGTTGTTTCTAGGAATAAATCTACTGAATATAAGCCAGACTTGTATATGTAAAACTATGCAACTTTACTGAACAGCGTGAAAGGAGAGGCAAGTAAATGGAGAGATATACATATACATTTTTAGGAACACTTAATATTGTAATTATCTCTCTAGCTATTCCTTGACACCTGTCATTGAGCTGTAGATTTAATGCAATGGTGACCTTATCCCTAACAGATTTTTCGCATGGAATCCCTCAGGTCAATTTAATTTGATTTGATTTTTTAAAGTTTATTTATTTATTTTGGGGGGGGGTGGGCAGAGAGAGAGGGAGAGAGAGAATCCCAAGCAGGCTCTGCACTGTCAGCATACAGCCTTATGTGGGGCTCAATTTCACAATTTGTAAGACTCTTCACCTGAGCCAAAATCAAGACTCAGACACTTAACTGACTGAGCCACCCAGGCATCCTCAAGTTGATTTTAATATATATGTGGAAGACAAAAAGACCAAGAATGTCTAAGATACTTCTGAAGGAGAATAAGGAGATATAAAAACTATATATTAAGACTTATTATAAAGCTATAGTAATTAAATCTGGTTTTTAGCAAGGTATAGACAAATTAACCAATACAACAGAATAAAAAGCCCAGAAACAGAAACCTGCATATGTGGAAATTTAACATATGAGGGAGGTGGCATGGCAGATCAGTGGAGAAAGTGGAGCTGGGACATTTGATTATCTATATGGGGATGAAATTGGATCCCTACCTCAATTTTACATGAAGAATTTGAACATCAAAAGAAAACTTTACATTTTTATATGAAAATATGGATAAATATTTATTCTGACGCAAGAGTACTAAAAACTATTTTTAAAGCAAAAAGATAATCAGAAAATAATCATCATTAATCATAAAATAACAATCATGGGGTGCCTGGGTGGCTCAGTTGGTTGAGTGTCCGACTTCGACTCATGTTGTGATCTCGCAGCTTGTGAGTTCGAACCCTGTGTCGGCTCTGTGCTGGCAGCTTGGAGCCTGGAGCCTGTTTTGGATTCTGTATCTCCCTCTCTCTGCCTCTTCCCCAGCTCATACTCTGTCTCTCTGTCTCTCTCTCTCAAAAATAAATAAACATTAAAAATTTTTTTAAATAAAATAACAATCATTAGATAAATTTTCATAAATCCTACGATATTAAAATTAAGAATTTCTATTAAGTGTAATGTGAAAGGACAAGATACAATTTGGTAAATGATATTTGTCAAATATCAACCAATAAAGGAACAGCATCAAGAATATATAAAAACCTGAAAATAAAGAAAAAAAAAGCCAATAGACAAACAGACACAAAATATAAATAGGCACTTCACAGGCAAGGAAACATATATGGTTAATAAACACACACAGAGATGCTTAACTTCACCTTCTATTTGGGAAATTGCAAATTAAGACCACAGTGAGATTATATTGTATTGTGGTAAAATACACATAAAATTGATCATTTTAACCATTTTAAAGTGTATAATTCAGTGGCATTAAGTACATTCACAATACTGTATGATAATCATCACTATCTAGCTCCAGATTTCTCTCATCACTTCATGAGGGAAACCCATATCCTTTAAGCATTCACTCTCCATTGCGATTTTCCCCCAGCTCCTGGCAACCACTCATCTCCTTTCTATCTCTATGCATTTATCTATTCTGGATATTTCATGTAAGTGGAACCTACAATATGTGGTCTTTGGTGTCTGGATTATTTCATTTACCATAATGTTTTAAAGGTTTACTTATGTGATAGCATGTTATCAGTACTTCATTCTTTTTTATGGCTGAATAATATTCCATTGTATGGATATGCCACATTTGTTTATCCATTCATCAGATGATAGGCATTTGGGGTATTTCTATCTTTTGGCTATTGGGGATAATGTTTCTATGAACATTAGTGAGATAATGTTTTATACTTATTTAACTGGCAAAAAATTAAGAAATAGCTAATATCAAGTATTGGAGAGACCTCTTTAATTGTATGTTGCTGATGGGGGTGTAATTTGCTTAACCATGTTGGAAAACAACTTGACATTATCTTGTGAAATTGAACTTTCACATACTGTATGATCCAGAAATATTACTCCTAGATACATACCTAGAGAAAGTTTAGCATGTAAGTACCAGAAGATTTATACAAGAAAGTTAACAGTAGTACTATTCTTTTTTTTTTTTTTTTTTTTTCAACGTTTTTTAATTTATTTTTGGGACAGAGAGAGACAGAGCATGAACGGGGGAGGGGCAGAGAGAGAGGGAGACACAGAATCGGAAACAGGCTCCAGGCTCCGAGCCGTCAGCCCAGAGCCTGACGCGGGGCTCGAACTCACGGACCACGAGATCGTGACCTGGCTGAAGTCGGACGCTTAACCGACTGCGCCACCCAGGCGCCCCCAGTAGTACTATTCTTAAGAGCAAACAACTTGAACCACTCAGATGTGCATCAATAGGCATTTCTTTTAAGGAGTCTGCTATAAAGGGAAGGAAAGTAATGGAGGAGTAGTGGGGGTTGAGAGTTTTTTTTCCTGATTAAAACAGGAGAAAAATTACATATTGCATATGCTAAAGAATTAATGCCATGGAAAAGGGGTGTGGGGTGGAGAACTACTGGAAAACTTGGTTTCTCAGACATTTAATCTGAATTTACCTCCTAGTTCTGGAGGGTGCTGTATATACCCTCCAGTTTTAGGTTTTACCTATTCTTCACTTTCTCTTCGTAAACTGCTAGATCAAATAGAGCATATCAACTAAGTACTCAAAGAATTATCTGTTGTTCCTATTGTAACATCTATGGAGAATTTGATTGATCCACTTTCCATATCACCACATAAATAAGATCCAACTCACCAAACGCTCCCATTCATAAATTATTCTCCAAAATGAAGTAACTAGAGTTATAGAAAGAAACATGGATTGGGGCGCCTGGGTGGCGCAGTCGGTTAAGCGTCCGACTTCAGCCAGGTCACGATCTTGCGGTCTGTGAGTTCGAGCCCCGCGTCAGGCTCTGGGCTGACGGCTCGGAGCCTGGAGCCTGTTTCCGATTCTGTGTCTCCCTCTCTCTCTGCCCCTCCCCCGTTCATGCTCTGTCTCTCTCTGTCCCAAAAATAAATAAAAAACGTTGAAAAAAAAAATTAAAAAAAAAAAAAAAAAAAAGAAAGAAACATGGATGAATCTTAGTAACAAAATGTTGAGTGAAAATGGCCAGTGGAAGAAGACCACATGTAGTATGATATCCTTTTTTAGACTGTTTAAATACAATTAAAATTAACTTGTGATGACAATAATGGAAAAGTACAGAACTTAGGACAACGATTACCTCTGGGAGGAAAACAGAGAGAAAAGGAGCACATAGATCTAAATCATTGGTAATCTTCCAGTTCAGTGGTTCTCAAACTTGAATCTTCATCAGAATCACCTGGAGAGCTCATTAAAACCTAGGCTGCTGGTTTCCACCCCCAGAATCGGTGGAAGGGTTTGTTTGGGTGTGGGGCCTAAAACATGGGTTTCTAACAAAGTCCCAGGTGCTGCTAATGCTGTTCTTCTGGGACCACACATAGATAACCACACCTAGTTCTTAGGTTGGGTTGTGGGTTCACTGGTGTTGCACTGCATTTTGTTATGAAATGAATGTAGTATTTAAATTAAATGGGGAAAAAAAAAAAAAGATAGTCATAGACCAAAGCAAAGATGAGAGTGTTTTATGAAGCAAGGATTAATATTAATCCAGTTCTGGGCTCCAGAAGCATTCACCCAAAAAGAGGTAGAGTTCCACCACTAAACGCAAACTTGGCAAAACACTGCTTTAGAAGTGTTGCTAACTACTTTGAGAAATAAAGTTGAAGGTTGATTCTTCCTTACCAGTGACAACAGCCTTCTTTCACTGTTTCACTTCTCTGGATCTCAATAATCTTTGGCACGTAAGATATCTACATCCTTGGTTGATTCAAGATTGTGTTTAGAGAAAACATTTCCCTTACTTTGCATGTTCTTACTCTTCCCTCAAGTGCCCTAGGTAATTATTTTTCTTACTTTCTACCTCCCTCTTCCAGATTTATTGTGTCTAGCTGCTAGGTTCTGAGATAAAATTTAGATATTTCAGATCTCTACATTGAGCAGGGCATATGTAAAGCGCATACTGTTGTGTCCAGCAACGTGCCGGCCACTGACTGGGTTTGAGAAATGCCTGAACATAAAATTCTTGCCTCACAAGCAAGTCAGCCTAGAGAGGAAAAAAGATCCACAAATATAAAATTACAACCCAAAGCAAGGCGCATAGGACGTCAGAGAAAGATTTATCTGCTTTCAGAACCTCCCCTAAACCCAGCTCCTTTAAGCTTTCTCACGCGCTTCCACTTTCACCGCCCCAACGTCCAACGCGGGCGCAGAGAGGAGGGGCGGGCGGGGCGGGAGAGGGCCGGCGTTACAGACTCCACCTCATTGGCTTTCCGGCCGGCCGGAAGCGGCGGTGCACTTCGGCTGCGCATGCGCTCCTCACACGTGCTTCCAGAACGCCCCCTCCGCTGCCGCGGCTAGGTCGGCATCATGGTGCAGATTTCTGCCCTGCGGCTGCTAAGACGGCCGGGGACGAGAGGAGTCTCGCTCCTGGAGTACTCAAGTCCCCGCCACTACAGTTCGGGCCCTCTCCGTGCCCGCGACGATGCTCGCGACGCGCGCGCTTTCTTCACGACACCCATTTTCTACGTGAACGCGGCGCCGCACATCGGGCACCTGTACTCGGCGCTACTGGCAGACGCCTTGTGCCGCCACCGTCGCCTCCGAGTTCCCAGCGCCGCCGCCACGCGATTCTCCACTGGTACCGACGAGCATGGCCTGAAGATTCAGCAAGCAGCAGCCGCTGCGGGCCTGGCCCCGACCGAGCTGTGCGACCGAGTCTCTGCCCAGTTCCAGCAGCTTTTTCGGGAGGCTGGCATCTCCTCTACCGACTTCATCCGCACCACCGAAGTCCGGCACCGGATCGCTGTGCAGCATTTCTGGGGATTGCTGAAGGCCCGGGGTCTGCTCTACAAGGGTCTCTATGAAGGTTGGTATTGCGCCTCCGAAGAGTGCTTCCTGCCTGAGGCCAAGGTCACCAGGCAGCCGAGTTCCTCGGGGAATTCGTGTCCTGTGTCTTTAGAGAGTGGGCATCCCGTAGTCTGGACCAAGGAAGAAAACTACATTTTCAGGCTTTCTCAGTTCCGAGAGCCTCTTCAGCAGTGGCTGCGGGGCGACCCTCAGGCAATCACCCCTGAGCCATTTCATCACGCAGTTCTTCAGTGGCTAGAGGAGGAGCTGCCAGACCTGTCAGTCTCTCGAAGGAGCAGCCACTTGCATTGGGGCATTCCTGTGCCCGGGGACGAGTCGCAGACCATCTACGTATGGCTGGATGCCTTGGTCAACTACCTTACTGTAATTGGCTACCCAAATGCTGAGTTCAAATCTTGGTGGCCAACCACCTCTCATATCATAGGCAAGGACATTCTTAAATTCCACGCTATCTATTGGCCTGCCCTCCTCTTAGGGGCCGGCATGAGCCCACCACACCGCATCTATGTCCACTCACACTGGACGGTCTGTGGCCAAAAGATGTCCAAAAGCTTGGGCAACGTGGTGGATCCCAGGACTTGCCTTGATCGCTATACTGTGGATGGCTTCCGATACTTTCTTCTTCGGCAGGGCGTCCCCAACTGGGACTGTGATTACTATGATGAAAAGGTGGTTAAGTTGCTAGATTCCGAGTTGGCAGATGCTTTGGGAGGTCTCTTGAACCGGTGTACTGCCAATAGAATAAATCCTTCTGGGACCTATCCGGTTTTCTGCACTACCTGCTTTCCCAGTGAGCCAGGGTTGGTGGGGCCGTCAGTTCGTGCTCAGGCAGAGGACTATGCTTTGGTGAATGCAGTGGCCACTCTGCCCAAGCAGGTAGCCGACCACTACGATAACTTTCAGATCTATAAAGCTCTGGAGGCAGTGTCCAGCTGTGTCCGGCAAACTAATGGCTTTGTCCAAAGGCATGCACCATGGAAGTTGAACTGGGAGAGCCCAGTGGATGCCCCCTGGCTGGGTACTGTGCTTCATGTAGCCTTGGAATGTTTGCGAGTCTTTGGAACTTTGCTCCAGCCTGTCACCCCAAGCCTAGCTGATAAGCTGCTATCCAGGTTGGGGGTGTCTGCCACAGAGAGGGGCCTTGGAGAGCTCTGTTTCTTGCCTCGATTCTATGGACATCCATGTCCTTTTGAAGGGAGGAGGCTGGGACCTGAAACTGGGCTCTTGTTTCCAAGACTAGACCAGTCTAGGGCCTGGCTGGTAAAAGCCCATAGGACCTAGAAACTTAGTTTTTAAATTGGCTTGTGGTAAAAAAGCAAATGTGTTATTTTCTTATTTTGCGTTTTTAGGAAAATTATGCTAATGTTTTCTAAAGTGTTGCATCATATGAGCACATAAACAGTGTCACTGTGATAAGAGGTTTGTAGCCTTTCAGGTGCCTCCCCTCCTAGTCTTCAGTTCTCTGTGCCCATTAACCACTATCCTTTGTACACCGGTGTCTCTAAGATGTCTCCAGGGTCAAAGATGGGTGAGAGACAACTTTGCTGATACTATTCCTTCTCATTGTGCCTCCTTCCAAACCACAGTTAATGTTATTTGCCCAGACTACCTCTTATGGCTTGTTTTCCATTGGCCTGGCCTCTGCTGGGCAAATTAGTGAAGATTGGGGGTTGGAGGCCCCCTACCTCAGCTTTTACATAGTAGTCCTACTTTGTTATATATGTTGGGTTTCCTATTAAAAATAAACAGGTTTCTTTATTAAGCCTTTAAAAACCAGTGTCCTAGACAAGATGGTTTTTGCCCACGTTTATATTTTCATTTCTTACAACTATGACTCCCTACCTACTCTGTTAATAGTCTGATAGTTGTGCTTTGTAACATTACACTTCAACCAGTAGATGGCTCTACAGTTTCACATATTTGATTACCTAACATTGACATTTCAGAATATTTAGGATAAATTTGTTTTCTGCTAATTTGGCAGAATTTAAAGAAAAATTTTATTGCTTTTCTTAACATAAGGGAAGACTGTAACCACTGCTGTTTTACATAAAGCAATAAAAAAAGATCAGAATCCTGTTTTTTCAAACTACTAAAAAAGGACATTTACTCTATTAAACGTTTAGTAAGGTAATAAGTAAATGTACCAAATGCGTTTGGACTATCCGTGATAAATTATAAAGCTCTCGAGTTGGTTATGTTAAAAATTTTAAACTTTAATAACAGGTTTACAGGTATGATTTAAAAAATTTGTAAACAGCTCAAAATGGTTATATTTTCTTTTTATTTCTGAATCATAATTTTGTTACCACATACATAATTTACCTTATGTGATCTCTTTTGGCAAATCAGAATCTATAATACAATATAGACATTGTGGAATAGTTATAAATGTTAATACATATACTTTCAAGTACTTTTTACCGATTATTTCTTTTGCTGTCTTAAGTTATTAAAGTTTAAAAGTCTGTGAGTACCTTATTCAGATCTGTTCTGTTGAATTTGTTGAAGGTGATGGTGAAGGGAGGAAATGATCAATGCTCCAAGAATCTCAAACTGGATTTAGGGATCTCTCCAAGGCTCCGTAAGAGAATATCACAGAGAAGATGTTGAGGTATCAATTTATTCAATGACTACAACACAGTAAGCCAGCATAATACTTCATAGGTGATTGGATAGCTAGGCCAAAGTTTAAAATGAGAACTTGCCTTGAAATATTCATTCTCATCATGGTAGCAAGCAGAGAGAGCTCACTATGAAGTCAACTATTGTGCTGGTAGTTCCCCCAGATTTATTCTAGGTGCTACTATTCAGCTCCAGTTTCTGTTTATTAATCAATATGGTGAGAGATTTCTGGTTGCTTGGAAACATTGCTTAGAAAAGAATGCTTGAAGGCATTCTAAAGGTGGAAGGACCGTTTCTACAAATGTTCCTTCAGACCCTCCTCTTCATAATGGAAACCTGGGCTTTCCACATGACATAGTCTAGCTATCTTCTGGGATTGGTAGGGCAGATTACTGGGGTGTAGGAGGGGTATAATCTCTCCTAGGGCTGGATAGAGCAGAGTGGTAAAAGAAATGAGATGTGTTTATATGAATGAACAAAAACAGATTTGGAAAACCAGTGGTATGATAACCTCTGCTGTTGAAGTGCCTTGATAGCAATTTTTCTGTTCCTATTATGAAAGGACATTCACTTCCACTTGAATGATCTTTCCTATGGCCTAGTGCTGGTCAATACAGTGGATCTTGACTTGCTGGGTGTTAATGGAGTTCCTTTTGTGCAGCTTGTCATTTATAGAGGCACTTAACTGGCTACCAGGATATTTATGGTACCACAGGGCACAAGAAAATAGAGAATCGAAAGAGGAGAGGGCATAATTAGTACAGATACATAATTAATAAAGGATACTCTGAAGAAGTGGGGATCTAAGTTACTCTGTGGTAATATGGAAGATGAACCAGTTGGATTCTCTGTCAGGGGCAAGGTATGTAAAACAAGTATCCTTTGGGTACTTAGTTGATGTGTTCAATTTGATCCAACAGTTTAGGAATGGCAAGTGGAGGAAAGGTGAAACTTAAAACTGAAGAGATGGCATCTTATGCATCCTTTGACAGAACAGAGGTTTCTCCCAAACTACTACCTTGAGGCTCCTAAATATTCATTTTGGGGTTCTTGGGGGCATAGTTGCAGAAGGGGATAGACCAGGTGTTCACAATGTATCATGTTAAAGTAATAACGTAGCTGTCAACTCAGCAGGCTACAGTCCTATCAATGAAGTCATGCAAGAAGTTGTGGTCAATGTATATGTTAGGTGCATCACTGTATATTGGAGAGCCATTCTACAAGTGAACTTAGAGCTTAGGCACCTCAGAAGTCATAAGACCTGTGGCTATATATGGAGATCAAGAATAGGCAGGAAGAACAAATAGATACCATCTCTGATTTCACTGATATCTCAAAGTTATTCTGGAAGTAGGCCTCATTATTTTTCTTAACGACCTATATGACCCCTATAGGGGCTGAGAAGAGCCGGATAAGTTGAATATTAAGTTGATGCCAAAGTACTCATGAAGGCCTAGGCTGGAACATGGACACAGGTCTTTTTTTGCACAGTTGGACCTGTGGTTGGGACATAGCTCTTTATTTTTAATTTTTAAGTAAGTTCTACAACCAATGTGGGGTTTGAACTTAAAAGCCCAAGATCAAGAGTTGCATGCTTTGACTAAGCCAGCCAGGCACTCCAGGAAATAGCTCTTTAGATATGGGAAGTTCCAAAACTGAAGTAAAGCCAGTAGTTGGTTAGGTTGGGTGGGCCTCCATCTAGGATGCCTTATGATCATGATGTAGCTTGAGTAGCAAGTGGCAGTATGAAGCATTTAGCAGATTACTCCTTGGGCATTATGTAGGGCTGGTTTCTTAGATCTCTGACTGCCCTACCCCTGGTAAGTATGTAGTTGCATTGTTGGCCTACATTAGTGTAACCCGAAGTTATGGGGGAGGCCATGCCTCTTGACTGAGACTTGGTTCATAAAGCTGCTATATGATGATCTAAAATAGTCTCCTGGAGGCAATTCCCCACTATCCATAGTTCTACCAAATATAGAACAACTGTTCTGGTGGGTGAGATCAAGGTTGCTGTAAACGTTGGTGGGTCCTTGCCCTCATCTTTTGCCTGAGTGAATAACATCAGTGGACCTAAAAGGGTGTGGATGTATTGACAGCCATAAGTCTATTTTTGCAGCAAAGGTTTACGAGTTCTGAGAGCTTGGAGGGAGCTCCACCATAGATTTGGGTAACCAAGAGCACAGGTTAGGGGGATCAGTCTTAGAAGAAAGGCTTTGAGTCCCTTGCGAAATGAAACCAGTATGAAATATGTCATTTCAGCACAACTCAGATGGTCCTGACCCTTCCTCTTACAGGAAGGAGCTTTAGATAGCATTGGTCATCTTTTATCAATAGGAGCACACCAAATTTGGGGGTTAATATTGCTGGAAGGGCCAAACAGTAACAACCAAGCTAATTTAGATTAATTAATGGGGATTTTAACCTTCTTAGAGAATGTCTTATTCTTTTTTGAGACTGAGGATAAGAGAAGCTCAGCCTAAGCTACTTTCCTTTATCACCAAGAACTACTTTGAGCTGAGGGGAAGGGACTAACCAGTTTAAAGGGGAAATTGCTGCTTTCTCTTAGTTTTTTGGTAGTCCTAGGTTACCTAGTATTATAGATTCTCTGAATTATGGGAACCACCTAACAGGGAATAGTTGACCATATTTAAAATACCCTGCTTAAGATTATGTCATATTAATCAGTTTCTACTTATATTTTCATGACAAGGGAAGGGAATTGGGAAGAGCTACACACCAGGAGGTTCTTCCTATAGCATTGACAACTAGAAATAATATACTTTCTACTGCATCTTTTCATGAATAGCTATTGGGAGTTTTAGCCATACTTGGATCTTCAAAGTAAGGTAAGGCTAAGTACGGAAGTTCCATCCTTGGCTGTTAACTAAATATCATTTGGTTTATGGCACAGACTACTCACCATAGATTTTAAAGTCCACAGCTCCTCACTTAAGAACTGGAAGGTATGAGATGTCAGGATGTTTCAGGAAACCAAGTGTGCCATCTGCAAGAAGAAAATTATAGCTCCAAGGAGAGATGAGCCCTGCCTTCAAGTCATGAAGAATATTTTGGATGAAGCATCTGCAGAGGGCCTGGAAGACTCACTGGGTAAAGCTGGAGGGACAGCTCTAGGAATAACTGGAAATGGATGATACCACCTTTCTTAGTGTATGGTATGGGAAAAATGGTTCTATCCTCTCTATACTACCATTCCTAACGTCATTCATGCCTTGTGCATGTATCCCTCATTAGTTGATAGTCACTGGTTTGTGCGATTTAACATGAAGATGTACTTTCAAAAAGTAGTTTATTCTGATTTATAGATTAGAATTTCTGTTTTCTTAATACATTCAATAAAAATATGACCAACTGCACATTTTTTCTCCAAATATTTTAAAAAATGTAGTAACTTTTATGTTGGAAAACATTAAGATAGTTTCAGTAATTTGGCTTTCCTTGAACTAGTCTAGAAGAGTCTGCTGGTTAAAAAGCTATAAATACTAAAAATATAAAGTTAATAAGCATGTTACACATTTTAGGTTAAATCAGTACAATAATACAAATACAATGTATTTCTTTCAAACCACATGAAAAGAAATGTTAAAGAAAATTCAAAAGAAGACAGGAAGGAGAAAAAGGGGCAAAGAAAAATGAAAAATATGGTAAAAGAAAACCCATAATAAGACAGTAGAAATGATTATAATTACAAATATCTCAGAATTGTAATGAACATCAAAGGATAAACCTTCTGTCAAAAGACAGCCATGTTCATTCTTTAAAAAAATTTTTTTTTCAATGTTTATTTATTTTTGAGAGAGCGTGAGTAGGGAAGGGGCAGAGAGGGAGACACAGAATTCAAAGCAGGCTCCAGGCTCTGAGCTGTCAGCACAGAGCCCGATGTGGGGCTCGAACCCACAAACCGTGAGATCATGACCTGGGCCAAAGTCGGATACCCAACTGACTGAGCCACCCAGGTGCCCCAGCAATGTTCATTCTTAATAAAAAGTTAGCTATATGTAGTTAAAAGGCATATACTTACAAGAGAAAATGAGACATGAAGAAATACTGGGCATATAAATAAACCAAAAGAAAGCTGGTATTGTATTATTAATAGTAGGCAGTCTATATTGAGAGGGGAAACCATTACTGAAGATAAAGTGAGGCTTAATATAAAAGGAATAATGCAGCAGCAAGTTATAACAATTAGGAAATTGTATGATCTAACAACATATTCTCAAAATATAAAAGGATAAAATTAACAAGAAATGTTCAAGTCTGCAAAAAAACGAAATTGCCATTCATGAGTTAAAGAAACTAGGCAATGAGAAAGTAAAAACTTACACTACACATCAGCACTTCAGTCTGTAATGCTCACTACCACGTGTATCATTGCTAAGTGTAGAAAAATAAAAATTTTATAGCAGGTAAGGTTTTGTGACTCTAAAACCTTGACTTTTTCCATATATGCCTCTGTGAAAATAATAACTTGCTTTTTGAATAGATATGTCAGCAAATATACCTGTTCAGGAAGTCCTCTCTTTGGATTATTAAAAGGGGAGAATCCCATGGCTATAATTTTGCCAAAAATTTTCATTGTTAGTTCGGTAATAAGCAAAGGTGAAAGGAGAGAACCAATAGTTCTGTGTTCCTTAATTATGTTCTCTCATTTACTTTTCTCATCAACTCTGAGGTATTTTTGTTTCTCTGTTTAGCTGATGAGAAGTTGAGGCAGAGATTAAGTAACTTGGCCAGGGTTATAGTTTGTAAAACAGAAGAGCCTAGACTCAGATTTATCTTGATGCCAGAGCCTCAGCACCAACACCACAATCAATCACTGAGTATATACTGAGGGCAGTGTATTACGGGGAAGAGGAAGTAGTATAATCAGAACCAAAGATTTGAAGATGAAAAGTCTAAAAAAGACCCCTTAATTGAAATACAGCAATGAGTGTTTCAAGGTGGGGGATTATTCTTGATAGCTAGATTATGAAATAGATGAGTGCCAAAATAGAAACTTAGAAAAACTACTTACCTTTATCGTGAAATATTTCTCTCTTGCTTTCAATAGTTCCCTTTATATCCTAAGCCTGCTTATGTGTGCTGGTATAAATTTGTTAAAAATTTTAATAACTCTATAGTCTGTATTTTTTTTCCTTAAGATTATTTTGTTCCTCATTTTCAGAACAGTGTTCCAAATTCTTGAATCCAGTAGTTCTCCTCTAAATGAAAGTTATGCTTTCATAAATTTATGAATCTAAGTATTTTGAAATAACATTTTACAAATACTTTAGATAATACATTTATCTCTAAACATGAAAACATATCAATACTCAAAAGTTTTATTTGACTTGACTTATAGTAACAAAGCCAGAGAATTTTATTCAAGCTCACAAACACTGAAACTTTTTCATTTCATACATACAGTTTTAATATAAATGAACTTATGAAAAGACTCATCTATTTACTAACAATTTAAGTTCTATAAATTTACTGAACATTTATTACTGTATTCTTATGACATCTTTCCTAATAAGCCTGCAGAAATCAGGTTAACTGACTCCACAGTTATTACCAAAGCAAATCCCACTCTAACTAAAATGCTACATATTGAATAATTCCTGGTAAATTATCTCATACATGACAGTCAAGACATGTTCTAACTTCCCCTAATTAGAGATTTTGTTATGAACTGCACAAAATGTCATGTTTTACATTTTTAATGAAATGTAGCTATTATGTTGGACATGGGCTACACCTTGAAGTGTGATGAAACCTATTTTTATATAGGTCTTTAAGCTATCATCTAAATTGTATTTAAAAAAAAAATTTTTTTTAACGTTTATTTATTTTTGAGACAGAGACAGAGCATGAATGGGGGAGGGGCAGAGAGAGAGGGAGACACAGAATCGGAAGCAGGCTCCAGGCTCTGAGCCATTAGCCCAGAGCCCGATGCGGGGCTCGAACTCACGGACCGTGAGATCATGACCTGAGCTGAAGTCGGACGCTTAACCGACTGAGCCACCCAGGCGCCCCTCTAAATTGTATTTTTAAAAATGTATAAAAAAGTATTAAGGGCCTTGCTAACTTGGAAGCCATGAACACCTACATCTCTGTTCTATGTTTTAAATAATTTCTTCAAACTATGTTTAAATTCAAGTTACAAAGTCCCAAGTTAGCAAGGCATGATGGGTACTTCTGCAGTATTTTTTGCATGGTAGCTTATGACTTATTAACATAATCAGACTGGTACATTATAAAAAATATCCTATATAGCATTTTTCAGATTATCCTTAAAAATCACTTACTAAAGCAATTTATAAAGGCTTTCATAAGGTAAAGAATCTTCAATCCTGGTAAAATGAATTTATTGCATTAACTTTTATATTTAAGTTTCTGTAAAACTTACTTTATGGGAACTCCCTACATTTTTAAAAAGCAAACCTTTTATTCCTGAGTTCAGTTTCATTTAATAATTCATTACTGGAATGTAATTAAATAAGTCAAGTAACGATGTGTAAAAAGCTTATTTTGGTATTATAGAAGAAAACCATAAGTACTAAAATGAATTACTGAAACTATGTATGGTTCATTGTGTGAACATTGATGGTTGGATTTTTACACCATTTTAAAATATGGAAGGAGTATTTTTTGCTGAATATAAAGGAAAAATTGTAACGTTCATTATGACACTGTCTGACCTAGAATTAAAAAGTAATCTAACAATTAATAATCCTCAGTTAATAATCCACAAACTAGAAAGATTTTTTTTTTAATTTTAATGTTGCCCACATAAAAATCAGCCTTTATTACATAAAAATAAGGTAATTAATTCAAAACAAATTTTAAATAAAACATTTTGGATGTAGCTGATACCATAAAATTAGTTTTCTAGCCTAAGGAGAATATATAGGACTTCTTCCTTTTTCCATAATTTATGGAGACCATCTAAAAGTACAGCTATCCATTCAGGGGCACAAAAACCAATATAAATATATAACTGTGTGTAGCTAAGTGTAAAAAATTAGTAAATCAACCTGATCTTAGAAAAGCAAAGGAGAAATAGTGAAACTTATTGTTTAACATCTTAGAAAAGCAAAGGAAAAATAGTGAAACTTACTGTTTAACTAGAAGGGGACTAGCCAAAGTCAACCAAGTTATCAAAACCCATCATTGGTAAGTCTGTAGAGGTAGATGTTTTAAATATTCAACATGTGAAGGTAGGTTAAGTTTGAGCTCAAGAGTTTTAAACAAGTCATTGTCTAAAGATAGACACATAGTTAGGGCACGGGCATAAAAATCTAACTGGTAAACATAGGATTGTTGCTTAATTTATTTTCATTTTTCCTTTGGCATAGACATTAGGATATTATATGTGTTCTTTTAACTGAAAGCTATTCTCACAAACAGTTGGATATAGCCTGAATAAAATAATCCTAAGGTTAACGTAGAGTCAGCATTTGAATAGCGCAGGAGGAATTTACTTGTATTAGTATCTTTTAAAAATAATTTGTATTGTAGGTCAGCTACTAATAGGGATTTTAGAAGATTTCTTTTATGTGTGGTGAAAAATATGTTCTGTAAGTGGATATTGTATAGATTTCTTTGGTATCAGGTTAAAAAAAAAAAATCCTAAATGGGATTAGCAAGAAACACATTGAGAATATTAAAATCATCTCAAATTGTTGATGTGTACTTTAAAATTTTTATCCTTTAGGTGTTTTCTCCAAAACACGTAAAGGAAAAAAAATTCATGTTTTCGGCAATACTTTATGTTAATTAGCATTTCCTTTCTTTGTTATCATTGGTCATTTCAGAATTATATGAGGCTAAGGAAGAGGGTTTAGTTTCCATACCTTTGTCCATTTTTATATCCTGACTTGCAGGAAAAAGGACCTTGATAGTTAAGAGCTAAAATTTATCTCTTATATGGTATTAAATCTGTTTATGCTATTATTGCTATCTTACATTCTCTATAAAATAAGAGCCAAATATCACAACCTAAGCAAAACAGAATTTTTTTGGGGGGGGTACATTAATGATTTTTGTACCATCTCCATTTTTCTGTAATTTATATCTGGAGAGAAAAATAAAGTAATACAATCTTTATAGAATTGAATGAATGCACTGTGAAAGTACATCAGTACATTTTGGTAAAGAGCACAGTTACCTAAAATAAATTAACTAAGAAAAACACTTCAAACAGAAATTTGTTTTTGAAGGAAAATGCGATTACCCTTGGACTCTTGAAATTTACAAAAGTTTTAGAACAAAAATGCTTTGGTATATACTGAATTAGCCTGAATAACAAATACAGGATTAAAATGAAAATGCCAGACAAGTGGAATATTAAATAGAATGTGTCATGTTATTTTTGACGAGGGCTCTATTTGTAGAATACTGGATCTTAACATATAGCATGTTACTTTCAGAATAAAGGTAGCAAAACAAAAGTATTACCAATAGGTGGAGTGGCCTTAGTATGTGCCAGAGTAATTAATATATAACTATATTATTACATTTTATTCCTCCACCTGAATATTTTAGCCCAGAAACATTTTAGCAATATACACAAAAAGTAGATACATTAATGGATAGTTCATTATCCTTTATGAGGCAGGATAAAAAAAGATGATATAATTGGATTATCATCTTCCTAACATTATAAGAAGGTTTTGATATATAATTCCTACTCTTTTACAACAGAAGTACAAATTAGCTTTAGTTTTTGGAGAAGATGTGAAATTAAAATAGTGAAAAAAATAAGACTCTTATTCTAATATTGTACAATCAAATTTCAATAAATGCTAGAATAAACTTACATGTAGTTAATTTAAATGTTGCTTATTTATATAACTTTTAATTGTTTTATTATTAGTCTAGCCTTGTATATAAGGAATATAATGTTCTTAGAGAAGAAAGTTGGGATATACATTAAATAGGCAGCATTTAAAGAAGAGTTGGCCATTTTTTTATTTTAAGAAGGTCTACCTATTGCTGCATTTTTTAATTTAAAAAAACTGAATTCTGTAAGAGCAGATAGTCATAATATCTTTGTATTCAAAAGGTGAAATATAATGTTATGGGTAAGTTTTATTCAAATTTAATGCTTTGAAAGGCTAGAAACGTCACAAACTAAGACCTGAATGAAAGATAAAAGGGAATAATGACAGTGTTACAGTATTAAAGGAAGAAATATGTACTGAATCTGGGGTGACATATGCAGTGAATGCTTATACTTGCTAAGATGCTGTAAGAACCCTTATACTTTTGGTATGGATGACAAAAGAGGGTCAGAAATATAGAGAGAGATACATTTAAGTATATTTAAGAATAGTGTCTACTCTGGTCATAGTAACTGGTATAAAATAAGTGGTCATAATAGGACAGGTTTCCAGATATTATATATATAAATTATCTTTACATGTATTAATATCTGTCAAAATTCCTAATGTAAATCTAGAGTTTGAAATGTTTTATAAAAAATATTTTATGTCAGTAAAATATACACTAACCAATATATAGAAAAGTCAAAATAATGTGGAAGCTAAAATCTTCTACACACATTATCTCTCTAGCAAGAGAGTGTTTTTTTTTTTTTAATTTACCATATTACAACAAATGGCCTGTTGCTATTGTATATTCTGTATATGGCATGGCTATGTCTACAGATATGAAACATCTAGAACAAATCTGAAAAATCCAAACATCAAAGGTGTTTTTAAGTGCTTAGACATTATCATGTCGATAATATAGCCAGATATGACCAAAGTTTTCAAACTTTACCAAGGTATTTGTTGTTTTATAGATACAGCATTTGTTCTATTTACTAGAATTATAAGTCTATCTTACTTAAGTGTGTGTAAATTCATAAGGGAAGCCATAGTTTTCTCCTGCATCTCCAATATTTTGGCTACTAGGATTTCTTTAATGCCCTTAAAAAAGCAAAAGCATTTAATGTTAGGCATATCCAAACCCCTCACATTTGTTGTCAGACCACACATAGGGCTAATTGTTTTCTATTATTGGATAAAATAGTTATCCAAGACTTTACTTAACAGAATCAATTAAGGTGGAGTAAGAATTGAATGCTCTGAAATCTTTCCTAGGATGAAAGTGTGGTGTTCGAGAATATCAAGGTTTCAAACCTACAGATGAAGGTTGAGAAAAGCTTCTTCTCACAGAATGTAACCTTGGTTCCTATTAAGAGATTTAAAGAAAACTAGGGTTTTAATGCATTTTAAATGGCTCTTGTAAGTAAGGGAAAGATTTAAAAAATACTAACTGGGCCTGGATTCTGAGGAGAGGTGTGCTTTAGGAAATTCGCACTATTAAGAGTATGTAGGCTACCTTAAAACCTATTGCTGGACAAGGAGGAAACCTAGGGCAATAACGAAGACTCACTACAAAGGATCTGAGAATGGCCATATCTAATGGTATTTTCTCAATTATTAGGTTATATTCTTTTGTGTCATTCCTGAACCTTGGTAAAGATATGTTTAAAAGAAAAATTTATGTACTCAGTGATATATAAAATTAGAGTCAGAAAGGCACTTAAGCCTATGGTTAAGAAAGCCACTATCCAGAGAAAATCAAGGAATTATTAATAAACTTTTATATTAATAGAGTAACATTTTATTCTGTTAAGTAAAATATCCAATGAATGGACTCTGTGTTCCAACAAATGATTTTTATTTGATCCACTGCTGAATATAATGATTTTTAGAAGATACTGCTTTGCTCAAGATGGTTGAGAATAGGAAGATTTCAGCTAAGGTGTTTTTATAATGAGTAAATGCCTACTTCAGAGTGTCAGTGTTTAGCCAAATCCTTTTGCCTAAAAAATCTCATCTTTTGTTCTGTCCTCTTCAGATTATCTGAGTTTGAATGTTGTGATTCAAGAAGAATGCATGCATCAAGCCTGAGTTTATCTAATAAAGCTGATTAAAACTTTGGAAGTAGCATGAAGGCTAACCAGTTGCCCAGCCTGAATCTGACAACAGAAAGTTAATGCCAAGTTTTGAAGTTGTTCTTCTAAATACTTAAATAGCAGCTTATATGTAGTTAAGGGAAATGAACTGAAGCTTCTAAGATAAAGGGCAAAACTTCTCTAAAGAGGCACTGTTGATTATGTATTGTGTTTTCCCTAATTTGGGCACAGATGCCACTCTACTGACCTAGCAAGACTCTGAGCATGTATACTAACAATGTAACAACTTGCCAATGCTAGAA
This sequence comes from Neofelis nebulosa, assembly GCF_028018385.1. NCBI lineage: Eukaryota > Metazoa > Chordata > Mammalia > Carnivora > Felidae > Neofelis > Neofelis nebulosa. The sequence goes on along the minus strand of NC_080783.1, from coordinate 37,955,418 downwards.
TAGGTTAATTATTAGGAGTAAGTCATAAAAACAATGAATAATTTTACAGCGTATGAAACCTAGGTGCTCCTAGGGTTAAAAATGTTTTTAAAATGTGGGGTTACTGAGAGTTTATTCGTATCACTTTAGGATACTTTGTGAAGGTACAAAATAGTCTTCTAACCAGAAAAGGACCATTTATAAAGTATTGTAAAATATGTTAGTTATCAAAATCAGTGTTTGAGAAAATTCCCTGTAATGACATCAGGCTGTATTTAACTTTAGGCACTGTTACAATTTTTGAGCTAAGTTGACTTTAGTAGGCAATTATGATTATGATCCATTTATCTTAGAAACACACACATTTTATCAGTATAAAGAGTGGCATGAGTTTGGCCCCTTGGATTAGGATGTAAAAAAAGAAAACTTGAATAGCCCTTTCTCAAAATAGCAAATAATACATGTAGGGTCTATACAAACACTGATAAATGCCTACACTGCAGTTATTAGCAAGAAAATGGGAAGGCAGAAGCAAAGCAACCAAAGGTTCATTTGTTTTTGTTGGTGGACTTTATGCTTCCAAAAACATGTGGAAATGTGTTACATTCCCAAAATATAAAGAGTAGGTGGCTCCACTTATAGGTATCTTTTGCTTATCAGAGGGATTAAAGTTTTCAGGGATAACTTAAAAGGCCTTTCTTCTTACCTTGTGTTCCTTCTTATATTTCTCCGAATGCTGAATTACACAGCACATTTGAAGAAAATTTTTGATTAACATCTAAAAATTAAATTCTATGGCAATTCTGTTTCTCCCTTTTATTAGGAAACTTCATACTTCAGTTACTTGATAAAAGCATGATTAAACAGTTTCGTGTTTATCAGAATTTGTTTACTTTAGAATTGAAATATTTTCTGATTCTGAGTCTGAGATGCTTAAGGGAGTAGAATAGACATTTTGTGTCTAAGATTTAATTTGTGTAAGATTTAATTTTAGTGATTCAATGAAAGATGGTCCATAACTCTTAGAAGGGGCAAAAATTATTTCTGAAAAGTGTTCTCTAAGGATCTTCCCCTCTTAGTTCCCATACTCCCCAGAAATCATTTGCTTCCGTACTGGTGTAATTTATTAGTAATCAAAACCCTGGGTTCTACCACTTAATAGTAATGTCATTTTGGGCAGTTCTCTTACTCTTTCACAGCCTTACTTCTCTTATAAAAAAGTTGTCGATTATTTCTCAAATATATTGAGTGGACAAAATAAGATAATATATGTATTGTGCTTATAAATTATAAAGTGCTATAAAAATAAGTGTTATTCTTGCCTTGGAAGAATACAGTAAGCACAAATGTGATATACTAAGCATGACTTTATAGCAAATTATTAACAGAGTTAATACAGTTTTTATAAGGAATATTATGGACTTTAAATAATCTTCAATGACTAAACCAAAGATTTTCTTGAGAATTACCTCATTATTCTATACCAAATTTAGTTTCAAGTTACCAATATTTTAAGACTAATATCTTAAGAATATTCCATAGTTTTGGGGCGCCTGGGTGGCTCAGTCGGTTAAGCGTCCGACTTCGGCTCAGGTCACAATCTCACGGTCCGTGAGTTCGAGCCCCGCGTCGGGCTCTGTGCGGGCCTGGAGCCCGTTTCAGATTCTGTGTCTCCCTCTCTCTCTCTGACCCTCCCCCGTTCATCCTCTCTCTCTCTGTCTCAAAAGTAAATAAACGTTAAAAAAAATTAAGAATATTCCATAGTTTTATTAGACGTTATAGTTTTCAAGTTGATATGATTCTGTGGTTTCGTGTTTGTAACTTGAGAAAGGGTCTTATCCCTGAACATATTCATTGAACTTATTTATATAGTTGTATCAACGGCTAAACCAGAAATCATAAAGCTTCAAGGGCTAAAGTAATAGAGTAATTCAGGCCTATCCTTTATGGCTTAATCCCTTTCAGACTATACTTTTTTGATCTCAGTGTAATGTTACATTCATTTTATAATATTTTAATAGGGTTAACAACATTCCAATTTCCCTGGGACAGTCTAGTTTATGCATACTGTATTATTAGAATTTTGGTTTTGAAAAATAGTCTTTGAATAGAATGGTTTATGGGTCTGTTAATATGATAAACTTCTTTGTTGGTTAGTAAGTATATACTTCAAAAATTAGATCATTTTAATTATTTTTAGTGCCCCTTTTCATTCTTAAGTGTACTGATTTAATTATGAATATATCACTTCCACATATAAGAAGAACTTGGAGCCCCTAGCAAAGTCAAGAACTTTCTGACTCCTATAAGGAACAGAAGTGAAGCAGAACTTAGTATGGGCCTTGTCCACAGTGAAACAGGCTTGATTTCTGTAAATATAATCAAATCAAGTCAGTCTGCTCCTTATCAATGAAGTTGGGAGTGCAATTTCAAAGGAAATAAGTGCTGGAGAATAAGGACTCCTCTAATTCTGAATCCATATAATTGTGTTTCAGAGAAGGTTAAGCTAATATTCATATTGGAACTTGGCAAATCTCTGAGTATGTAATTATTTCTGAGAAAAAAAATGTAGTTACATTCTCACACATGACTCTATTCAGATGGACCCTAATTACAACTTTGTCTTATTAAAATATAATGAACTGTACATTATTAATGATAGAGACAAGATTCTTTTGAACTGCATGACTTGAGATTAAATCATGTCAGTGAAAACTATTGTTAGCTACCTTTCCTACATAGAGTGAAGATGTTTGGTTTGAAGGATGTTTAATAAAGAAAGAGCAAGTGGATGATTTCATATGAAGAAACGACCATTAGAATGAATTTTGGGTTATTTCCCCAAATAATTTATCACTTAGAAGAAAATAGGAAAGCTAAATTCTTGTATTGGGTATACAGCATTTATGAAAAGGTGACAGTGATTTAGAAAGAATTTTCAAGAAGCAAGTGGATGATTAAGATGAGTTGTATAGTGTTAGGTTTACATCCGAAATCAGAGAATCCTTAAAATAAATTTTTAACTTCAAAAATACAAATCTGCTGAAGTTCAACACAGAATGTTTATCTTTCATTATTATTTAGGGTTGCACCTATAAAATCCTTTGAGGAAACAGGATAGCCTTTTTGAAATCAAGAATAAGATATAGAGAGATGTACAAAAAGATGTGTATTAAGTAGCATTCTCTATAGTTGCATCTGATCTTTAGGAATTAGACACAAAGGTAAGTAACTCTTTTCCTGATCGTCATCTTTTAAAATTTCCTTTTATAATCTTTATTTTAAAGCAAAAGAAATTGAAGATTAAAGGATGTAATATTCCACGTTAAGCAAAAGCTATCTTGGCTCTCTTCCAAAATGCTCACTCTGTTATTGGGAACCACTGTGAGAAACGTGGAACTTTGAGTACCAATGAGTTCAGAAATAAGAGAAGGACAGAATCTGTGAAAACTAAGGATTATACTCTCTTAAGCATGAATTAGCTACTTTTAAGCTGGATTCCTTAAGCCAAAACATCTTTCTCCACATTGCCTGATTTTTTTTCATGTTAGATTACACTGTTGGAAATTCTATCAAATCAGATTGTTTGGGTTAATAGGAATTCTCTTTATTCCTGTTCTTAGGCAAGTCAAGGCCAGGAAAGATCCTTTTTTTTCCTCTTGCCATTATTCCCCAAATCTAGAAGTCAGGTTAGTATTATTAGGTTTATATATTTAGGCCAGTATAGATAGCTGTTATAGGAATATGCTGTGAATTTAAACATCATTAAATATGTTGAAGCTGGGAAAAACTCTTCCAAAATTAAGTGTATCTGATTGCATTTCTTTTCTTTCAGTTTAGAGCCACATGTGAAAATGAAACCATAAATAATGACTACACAGTAAATATCCTTAAACCCTACCATTTTAAGTACAAGAAAGTTAATTGAGTTGGGTGGATAATAAAAGAGTCAGGGTCTCTAAAAATCTGGAGAAATTCTATACAAAATACAAAATAGAGGTCCCTCAGAATGCTAATAGCCAGAATGGGGGAAAACCAGATGGAGGTCTTTCTCTTTGTTAGCACACTCAGGTCTTTGTTTTTGTTTTTGTTTTAAGTGATTCAAACAACAAGGACATGGTACTTGGAAAACAAGTTGGAAAGTAGATATTAAGATGAATACACAGGGAATTCTTTCCAGATTGGAAGAGGACAACTGGTAGACTTAGGGAATTCATGGGACAGGAAGAGTATAGTTGGAGATTTAGCTTGGAATTTACCAAAGAGAAAACTCCTTTTTAAAGTACTGAAACCCATCAAAGACAAAGATCTAGAGGAAATGCCACAGAACTTGATAATGGTAAGGGGAAGAAAATGCTAAGAGCTTTGAGACACTTTGAAGGCTTTATACTTTAGAGGAGAATCTTGACTCTCTTATAAAACAAAATAGCAACACAAAAAATTATCATCTTCTCAAAAGCATTACTTTCCCCAGGAAAGAAAAATTCTGAGAGATGTATTTTATCCTCTTTTTCATAAAGGAAGACATAAAGAAAAAAGTCTAATCAAAGGACATTCTTATTAGAAATCCTCTCTCTAGGCCTACGGGTATACTGGGATCTTGTAGGACGTCCAAAAGTGTGAGGATCTAGGGCTCTCCAAATTTTCTCTGATGAGAAACAAAAACCAGTCAGTAAAAGGGTTGAAGTGAGGAAAAAAACTTTAGCAGGCAAGGAAGGGGAGGGATTTAGTTCCTAGGTATAGAATGGCAGCTTTCCACAGCCTTGTTTTCCAAAGGAAAAAAGTACACCAAGATGTTTGATTCATATCCTCTTTAGAGAAGTACTAAATGACATTGACTCGTGGGTATATACCTTGACAGAAATGCAAAACTGAGATTAACACATACTAGCCTCACTAAAATTATGTACCAAAATATTAGTAAATAATCAAGTATTGGCTTCTTTTAACTAAGAAATACGCATCAAATGAGTAAAACTGACAAATCAGTAGATGGAAAAATTTTTAATTACATGTTTTAAAAACAAGTCAGATGTCAAAATGGTATCACTTACTAGCTTAAATAAAATGTTTTAATGACTATTCAGCCTGTTACTGTGTATCTTTACTTCAATACAGTCAGGCTTGGTAATATATTAGTTGATACTATTTTAAGGAGCATAACTAAAAAGAATGATAAAACTGGAAAACTTTAATCTGTTAGTTTACAAATTTAAAATTGATGACTGTTATTTTATTTCTAGATTCTGACAGGTCATAAAGTAGGTATCAAGGTAACCATGAAACTAGTATAACAGAAAACTGAAGGATTATATTACATGGAAAGGACAAAAATGACAATGTGAAATAAAACAAGTGGTCTTGAATGGCACTTGATTTTTGAGAGGAATCATGAGAATGCAGAAAGTATCAGTAAATTTATGCAATACATAAAAGCAAAGAGACAAAAACACCTAGAGCAGGTGAAACAAACAGCAATAACTGTAGCTGCTAATCAGAGAGTGGTACTAAACATGGAAGAACAGAAGCTGGTAGCATATTTTTTTAGGAATTTATGCACTAGGAATGAAAACACTGAATAGAGTTGAAAGAAACAGCACCAATTATGATTATTATGCCCATCTTTTTTGAAAAATTTGCTCCTTTCTACTGAAGTCTATAGAGATTTCAGAATAAATTTTAGTCAAAGTATAGGTCTAGGGGCCAGCAATTTACTATTTTAACAACAGGGCATGTTGAAACATGATATCAAAGTTGGATTGAATGCCCCTGTAAAGTCTTTTCTAATCCTTTGATTCTACATTTTAATACTATCCAAGCACTACTTCTGAGAGAGATACAAAGATTTTTTTGTGTATGTGGCCCCAATTCATTATTTTTCTTTTTTTTTTTTTTTAAATTTTTTTTTTTTTTTTTATAATGTTTTTTATTTATTTTTGGGACAGACAGAGAGCATGAACGGGGGAGGGGCAGAGAGAGAGGGAGACACAGAATCGGAAACAGGCTCCAGGCTCCGAGCCATCAGCCCAGAGCCCGACGCGGGGCTCGAACTCACGGACTGCGAGATCGTGACCTGGCTGAAGTCGGACGCTTAACCGACTGCGCCACCCAGGCGCCCCTCATTATTTTTCTTAAATACACCACAAACCCATGAAACACACTCCTACATCTGGGACTTATGTATAAATTTGTTTGAAAATATTGTACTGTCATTATTGGCAGAAATTTATAAAGTATTGTTATAAACTAAATCATACCTCTTTTTCTAAGCCATTCTTGTGAAATTGGCTGACAGGAAAGAAATTAAAGTCTGTATTTTCCAAGATCCTTTATTTTTTGACATGCTACCATCTTTCTATCTCTGATTATATTAGAGATTTGGGGAAAACAGGTTGCAAAGTTATTTGTGATTTTGGTACATGTGATGATACTAATATTTGTATTATCCATTTCACTCTAACCCAGTGAATTTCCTCAGATGTCTTCAGATTGGCCTTTCAAAATAGGAACTAAATGGAAACTTCAAATTTATCTATAGATGATATAATACAAAAAAGAGAAAAATAAAATGGCTTTTACCTAGTTATATAAGGAGAATTTTTATCGTCTCAATCTGGTTTTAGAAATAACCTGTTTGGGCTATCAAACTAGGTCGTAAAGAAAGTTGATGATGTCCTCCATATATTCTGGTTGACAGTGAATTCCACAGTTTTAATTAGCTTCACAAAATGAAGCTAAATTCTAAGAAAGTGTGTATATGAATTGTATGTATATATAATGTGCATGTGTATATAATCTATATATGTGTGTGTGTGTGTGTGTGTGTACATAGTATATGTGTGTACGCAGATCTCTATAGTTTTGTGGAAGAAACACACTTGGGTATCAATTATTATCAAAATTCCTTATCCAATAATACATCATTAACTTTTATTAACAGTCCAGGATTTGTTTAGCATCATGTTAAACATTTTGAAAATCAAGGAGAGTGCTATTAAAATATCTCTAACATCAGTGGTCAATCATTTTTACTTACAGAACAAAAACTTTTGAAATTTCATTGTGGGACTTATTAGTCTATTTATATTTCTAAAAACAGAATAATTAATGTGCATGGGATACTTGTAGGCTAATATATAATCATATAGTCCTACTGTTTATTATGGTTTCAAAAGAAACACCCTATTTGACTCATCAGGAAAATCTTTGGGATCTAAGTCTTATTATTTCTGCTTATGCTGTTGAACATGTAATACATTTGGGCATAGAAAAGGAGAGAGGAGAGATAAATTAGGGTAATGCCAGTATTTATGGATTTTCCTCTTCTCACCTAAAATTAGGAAGTCAAGTAAAAGAATTGCAAATGAATGTAAAGTGGATTTTTTAATACTATTACAGAAATTACAGTGATGAAAATAATTTGTTCTGTAACTTTTGAACAATGGCTTTTCCTCCCTACCTATTTTCTAATTTTATAATAAGATTGGCTTTAGAATCAGAATTTAAAGTTTTCCTTTGGTGTAAGAAATAGCTTTGCTTTTTATGAAAATAACTGTCTTTTAAAATATTAATAACATATAATTGAATATATTGGTAACATATAAGAATAAAAAGTCAAAATATTAAAGCAGTAGAGGATACCAAAATATAGTGGGGTATCAGTCAGTATTATGGGATGTCAGAGGTGAGCCCTTCTTTTATCAAAACAATTCTACTAGGTGAACCGTATTATATAAATTTGGGTACCAAATGGCTTATATTATAAAAGGCTTCAGCATTATCACAAATATTAGAGTAAAAATTTAATATAGTCAAATTAATCATATGAAAAGGTAAGAAAACTGATCATGTTGAAGTGTTTCTAATATTTGGAAAATGTTATAAAAAAAGTATAAATATTACTCAAATTTTGAAAACCATGGCAGAAGCAAAATTAAATAAGGAATAGCAGTAATAAATAAAAACTCAGTCAAAAACATATTAAATGATAAAATAGCCAGTATTAGAACTGAATCATTAAGATCAAATGTACTTATACCACAAGGCATGAAAGTATTAAAAATTCTATTAGCATTAGAGAGGACTCTTATCCTAAATACTAAAATAAATAGTAATGACTATTAAACATTACTCCTAAAAGATTGAGAGGAAAAGAAATAACACAAAGCAGAGAAAATGAAAGACACCTCACTATTCCCAATGTGGTTATTATTTATGGAATGGATAAAACATGTAGAAAATTCACTACAGTTAGATTAACACATAAACAAACCAACATGCCACAACTACCTAAATAGTTTTGTAGAACAGCTGAAAAAGCAAATTTCATCGAATTTAGACAGCTTATAATGGAATAAATAAGTATGGCGAGGTATTAACTAACCCTAAGTGTCACAATGGGCAGCTTCTAGACCGTTCGTTGAAGCTGGATCTTGGCCACACAAGGATCATTGGACAAGAAATCAGTTGAGCTGGACTAGAGCTGCCCAGTTGTCTTAATAATGAATGCTCCACACTGTCTGTTAAGTAAAAAGAGAAAATATAGATCAGAAATGAACAGGAAAGAAAAAGAACAAATTAGAGTAAATGAATGTAGGACATCAATGAACATTTACACAATACTTGCAGAACATGTGTACTAATTTTATTGAGTATTAAGAAGTGAGAGAAGTTGAATAGTATCAGTCCTCCAACTTTGTTCTTTCCTTTTAACACTGTGATGGTTATTCTGGGTGTTTTGCCTTTCCATATAAACTTTAAAATCAGTTTGTCAATATCCACGAAATAACTTGCCGAGATTTTGACTAGGATTGTGTTGAACCTGTAGATAAAGTTGGGAAGAATTGACATCTTGACAATATGATGTCTTCCTATCCATACACATGGACTATTTCTCCATTTATTTAATTCTTTGATTTCTTTTATCAGAGTTTTATACTTTTTCTCATCTAGATCTTGTACACATTTTGTTAGATTTATACCTAAGTATTTCATTTTTAATTTATTGCTGGTAAGCGGAAAAGCAATTGACTTTTGCATATTAACCCTGTATCCTACAGCCTTGCTATAATTGCTTATTAGTTCCAGAAGTTTCTTGGTCAATTCTTTTGGATTTTCTACATAGACGATCATGTCATCTGCAAACAAAGGCAGTTTTATTTCTGCCTTCCCAATCTGTATACTTTTGTTTCCTTTTCTTGTCTTTCTGCATTAGCTAGGACTTCCAGTACAGTGTTGAAATGGAGAAATGAAATGGACATTCTTGCCTTGTTCCCCATTACTAATTTTAATACATTTAAAAACACCTTTGAGTCCACCAAGTATTCACACAAGAAAATTTTTTTTTAATGTAACATTATATTACAAGTAAGTTAGGATTAGGAAAAGACTATAGGCTCAGCTGAATGTAATCTTAAGGGTGGTGTTACTAACTATACATACAGCACTTCAAATATTATTTTTCAAGTGTAATGTTCAATAAATGCTTGGTGAAATGAACTACTGAGAATGAATTGTTACTTAAAACTTGTCATATGGTAGAGTCCATATGACATGTTTATGCAAGGGCCAACTTATTTATGTGATTTATTAATTAGCTAATGGCCCATAGTTCATTTAGATTCTGCCAGATTTGACAGTACCTACAAATATGAGTCAGAAACAGTAATGTATAGTTTTTATCCATAATAATTTAAAGTTTTATTTTAGCTATAGTTTTTATTTCAATCTCAATTAAATCTTTGTCAAGATTAGAAGGGTAAACAAACTGATTTGACTTTGACTCTTTTTAAAGAAACTTTCTTAAAGAGCATTCAAAAAAGGAAAAAAAACCCCAACAGATAGAAAGTGAAAATAAATGAGTTGAGGTAACCTGCAGGTAGTATACGCACAAGGAAATGATGTAAATTGGTATATATGAAAAAGACCAAATTGACAGTATAAAAGAGAAAATATATCCTATAAATATTTTTCAAGTAAAAATTGTTTTAGCCAATTTTTAAATTTTTTTTTTTCAACTTTTTTTTTTTTTTTTTATTTATTTTTGGACAGAGAGAGACACAGCATGAACGGGGGAGGGGCAGAGAGAGAGGGAGACACAGAATCGGAAACAGGCTCCAGGCTCCGAGCCATCAGCCCAGAGCCTGACGCGGGGCTCGAATTTAGCCAATTTTTAAAGTTGAGAGAGGAGGGTTTTAAATAAATCCTGGTTAAAATTTTCAGAATGACATAAAGGTCTTTTCCTTAAAGGTTTACAACATGAAACAGGAGGCTTTTTCCATCTTGCAATGAAAAGCTAATAGAGTTCAGGTTAAGAACATTTCATTGCAGAAAGAATGAAGGAAGATAAGGTGGTTAGCAGTTTACAAATACTTTAAGATCCGTCCCTAATGTGTTTATTCTGAAGTTTTAAAGATCAGCAACAATTACATGCTTTTAAACAACACTGTTTCATGAAAGGTATAACTAAAGTCTGAAGTACTCAAGAAAGAATGGCTAAGTGAATGTATAAGAGATTTCAGTGTATTTTATCTGATTTAGTTGTGGGAGAAAACTAACTCAAATTGATAGAAACTTATCTTAAGTCTGAGTAATGGAAAAGTAAGCAAAAATAACTGCTTTGGTAATGCAAAGCTATAGAAGACATTTCTAAGTGGACCACTAATGTACAGCATTACTATACTGTGACTATAATGTAGGTAACTATAATTAATAATACTGTATTGCATATTTGAAAGCTGCTGAGAAAGTAGATCTTAAGAAATTTCTTACCACAAGGAAAAAATTTGTTAAGTATGTGAAGTTTTGTGGATGTTAACTAGACTTACTGTGATGACCATTTCATAGTATATACATACACTGTACACCTGAAACTAATGTTATATGTCAATTATATCTCATTGCTATTTCTGTCACATATTACTTTATTGTGTTGTTCTCAGATGTTTTGTGGTTTTTGCCTTCATAAAATTTTCTCCTGAGATCATCATCAGCTAAGATGTTTGGTAATATTTACATGCGTGGGAAAAAAAAATGGAAGAGTAGAGAGTGGTCTTAGCTCATGCTGTGGTTTAAGAAGGAGTAGGCGTTGTCTTGCCCAGGACAGAGAGCCCTTAGGCATCACCATCATCTAGGCTATAACAACCTTTTGTTGCCATTTCAGTAGGCAACTCTGCCTATTAGGGGTCAGTCTCTCAATACTTCTGCCCTGCACAATGCTCTCCTTTCTTATACATAATTCATTATAGTCAGTGACATTTGTCCAGGACCACTTTATTGAATTTATAGAGATTTATGTTGTGACCAAAACATTACCAACTTTTGTAAATGTTAGAAAAGAAATAGCTTTCTCTTTGCAAGGCACAAAATTCAATATGTATTATTTATATATATGTCTTTAGATCTTATTTATCCAAACATGAGTTATGATTATGATATTAAAGTTTCCTATCACAGCTGTGTTTCTTTCTCTTGGTATTTCTAGCAGTTTTTACTTTGTATATATTTTTTAAGTTTTTTAATTTTTATTAAGTAATCTCTACACCCAAGATGAGCTTGAATTTATGATCTTGAGATCAAGAGTCGCATGCTCTTCTGACTGAGCCAGGCAGGCAACCCTACTTTATAGTTTTGATGTTACATTATTAGACTTACTTATTCATTTTAGATTTAACTTTTTATCACAACAAACTAATCTTCCCTGTCTTGTTTAATGCTTTTTACTTTGAAATTTACTTTCTTATTAGTATCATCTTGGGTTTTTTCCCTACTATTGTTCACATTTGCCTGATATATCTTGGCTTGAAACAATCTGGAGTACATAGCACTTTTGAAATTAATTTTTATTTTTGTTAAAGTAACTATAGGGGTGCCTGGGTGGCTCAGTCAGTTAAGTGTCTGACTTTGGCTCAGGTCATGATCTCATGGGTTGTGAGTTTGAGCCCTGCATCAGGGTCTGTGTTGACATTGTGGAGCCTGCTAGGGATTCTCTCTCTCTCCTTCTCTCTGCCCCTCCACGCTCATGCTCTCTAAATAAATAAATAAATAAATAATAAGGTAATTACATACTTAGTTTTAAAAATCGAATAGTGGTTAAAGGGAAAAATGGCTTCAACACATTCCCCCTCCCCTGCCACTCCACTCCTGTCCCACTTCACTTTTTCAGAGATGGCCACATTCATTTGTTTAAGTTGTTTCTTCTAGTATTTGTTTCCCTATTTCTATCTACATTAACTGAACAATTTCATTATTTAACGACTTCTTTATGGTAGATAAGGATTTTAACTCTTTTATATCTTTTATTACATCTTTTATTGCCTTGCCCATCCTTTTTATAATCATAAGTTTTGCTTAAATTTGTTAATTATTATTTTTTTTTCTAAATTTTTTTTTTTAACGTTTATTTATTTTTGAGACAGAGACAGAGCATGAACGGGGGAGGGGCAGATAGAGAGGGAGACACAGAATCTGAAACAGGCTCCAGGCTCTGAGCCATCAGGCCAGAGCCCGACGCGGGGCTTGAACTCACGTACTGCGAGATCGTGACCTGAGCTGAAGTTGGGTGCTTAACCGACTGAGCCACCCAGGTGCCCCAAATTTGGTAATTATTTTAATTATTATGCTTAAGTAAATATTATTCACTAATAAGCCAAGTGGTGCATTATAATTACATTTTCTTTCTTGAACACCTTTTGGGTTTTCACTGATTTCTTCATTTCCCCCATTCATTTAGTTTTATTCAGACCTAAAGCCAAGTCTCTCCATATCTTTAAACAGCTCTGTAAGATTCTTAATACAAGTTTCTACACAAATAAAACTTATTTTTCCTGCAGAGAACAATCTAATTCTGGACTGATTGCTCTTTAAACCATCTAAACAGCCATCATCCCAAGACCTCTTTTTGTTGTCATCCTTAGCCTCTGCCTTGCATTAGATGTTTGTTTCATTTTCATTTTCTGCTCTTTTGTTTTTATCCCATGTCTTTTCCTAGTTTATTCTCTTGTTTTGGTGAAATACACATTTAGTAGCACCCCAAGAAAGGATGCACGTGAGGTAAATTGTTTGAGACTCTACTGTATGAAAATATATTTTTTTCATTTATACTTGTCTATTATAGAATCCTAGATTAAAACTTTCATTAAATATTTTTAAGCTTTGCTCCATTGTTTTCTAGCTTTCAGTGTTGCTGATTCTTAGTCTGTGATCTATTTTCTCACTTAGGTTTATTTTTTAAATCCCTGCCATTCTGAAATTTCAGAATAATAAAAATAAAATTCAGAATAATGTGCCTAAACTGTGAGTCTTTTACAGCAATTGTGCCAAGTAGTTGGTAGGCCCTTTTATTTATTTATTTATTTATTTATTTAGGGCACAAGTGAGCTAGGAGCTGAGAGAGAGATAGAGAGAGAGAGAGAGAGAGAGAGAGAGAGAGAGAGAGACATTCCCAGGAAGGGCAGAGGGAGAGAAGAGAGAGGGAGAGAGAGAGAGAAAGAGAGAGAGAAAGCCGGGCTCACCTGAAGCAGAGTTCATGTTTTACCCGATGGGGGCTCATGTTCATCTGATGTGGAGCTCGAGCTCACCTGATGCAGGGCTTACCCGATGTGGGACTTGAATTCATGAACCTGATGCAGGGCTTACCTGGTGTGGTACTCAAACTCACAAACCATGGTATCAGTACCTGAGCCAAAATCAGATGCTTAACAACTGAGCCACCAAGGCGCCCCTAGGGCCTTTTAATCTAGAGATTCTTGTCCTTAACTTCCTAGGGAATTTTCTTGTGTTAACTTTTTGCTAATTTCCTTCAAACCATTTTCTTTTTCTGGAATTAATATTTGACTTCTTGGATCAACCTAATTTTATCTTTTTCTCTATTATCATTTACCTCTTTTTTCTATTTTCTGAAAGCTTTTGATTGTAATGTTTAACCCTTTCACATTTGATTTATTTCAGCTACCTCATTAGTGTAAAAACTAATAAAATTTGAGTAAGGTATATAGTTAGGTTAAGAGGACATATTAGTGTTCATTTTCTCTACCAATGCCCTCCAGTCAAAGAACAGGAGGATGAAGGATATACAGAAACTCTATTATTTCTATAACTTTTCTGTAAATCGGAAATTACTTCAAAATACAAAGTTAAAAAAAAAAAGTTAAAAGGGGCAATATGTTTGATAAAAATGAAGTGTTTGCTAGGATCTCTATGCATGGAACACTTCTTATTTTCTCTTATTTTTAAGTGGATATTAATTATAGTTTGATATTTTCTTCTGCTTTCTGCATTATATGTTTCTTTCTGTTTATTATGATCTCTCATTCTGAAGGTTTTCTTCTAACGTGACTGCATATCCATATTTAAGGAGGAAGCACTAAAATCCTAATGGGAAGTTCTTTATGCATGGATAGTTTTATCAATGAGCTTTACTGTTAGGGATTTCATAGGGCCAGCTAAGTTTTTCTCTTGTTAGAAAGCATGCTTCTGTTAGACTCCTGGATCTGCTTATTTAGGTAATTTACTTCTCATGCTTAAAGTGATCAAGGTTAATAGTACCAGTAATCAGATATACTGGCATCTTGTATCCCTTGAAATGATACACTGAGAAGGGCACATCACTTCTGTGATATTTTTTTTCCCCAAATGCATAACTTCTATTTTTTTTTTTTAGGTTTTATTTTTTTTAAAGTAATTTCTACATCCAACGTGAGGCTCAAATTTATAACCATGAGATCAAGAGTCACGTGCTGTACCAACTGAGCCAGCTAGGCACCCCTGCATAACTTCTATTTAATCAAGAGAAATTACCAGACAAACTCATATTGACGGATTATCAACAAAATAACTGACCAGTACTCTTTAAAAGTATCAAGGTCATGAAAGACAGGGAAAGACTGTAAATTTCACAGATTGGAGGAGAGTAGGAGAGATGACAAATTAATGTAATGTGGGATTCTTGGGTTAGATCCTGGAGCAGAAAAAGAACATTTGTGGAAAACTGGTGAAGTTTAAATAGTGCTTGTAGTTTATAATATTGTACTATTGCTAATTTTTGTTTTTCCTAATTGTTCTATGATTACATAAGTTGTTAAATTAGGATAAGCTGGGTGAAGGGATACATAAACTCTTATTTTTTGCAACTTTTCTTTAACTCTAAAATTATTTAAAAATAAATGGTTAAAAAAAAGTTAAAAGGACCAGGATGTTTGAAGGAGAGAAATGGATATTTCCCAGCATATTTATACATGGATTATCTCTCATTAATTAGGCTTGAAGGATGGTGAATCCTTTTTGACTTTTAAATTCAAACAAATCAAGGGTATTTTTATTTTTGTTTTACTATTAAAATGTGTGTTCATTCTTTTTGTCTTTTTTGTATTCCTTTTGAGAGTTACTCCTTTTTTGGCTGGACTTGTGTCTGTTCTCTCTATTCTAGCATTTTATTTTTCATCATTTTATCCTTCATGTTACTTTCCTCTGTATTCTGGGAAGATTTCAAAAAATTCTTTCTACATCAAGGAATTATTTTTATGTAGTAATTACTGGTCCTTTACAGCCGAGACAAATTTGATTTTTTCCATCATATCAATAGTTTCATATGGTGTCTTCTTACACTGACTAGCAACCATTTCATCTCTCCTGTTTTTCAGTCTGTAATTACTAGGAACATGGGATATGTTTTTATAACTTTATTTAATTTCCTCTTGTATATATGTTCTTATGCATATATACATATATATGCTATTTATCCTTGCCTTCAATGTAGTGCCATATACAAAAATATTTTCATGGGACCCATATAATGTATACTTTTCTGTTTAACTTATCCTTGAATGTAGATCTATCCATGAAAATTCTAAAAGATCCATTTCATGAGTTCTTGTTTCTCTTACCGTCCTCTGTCCCATCTCTTAGGTTTGTAGCAAGAAAGAGGCTTGGTACACATACAACCTATGCAATTTCTAGTGCCTCTAGATTGGTAATCTTTTTTGCTTCTGGTGCCTAGTTCTCTGTTGAGTAAAATAATTTATTCTGCAGAATGTGAGACTATGTATAGTTTGACTTTGTACAGTACATAAAAATTTATACCCTCCTGTATGTTCATAGCTGCAAAGCACAGACTTTTCCTGTTCCTGCCCTCTACAATGCAGTGCTTTACAGTTTTCATCCTCTACTCTGAGGACTTGCTGAATATGTGGAAATTTTAGTCTCTAAATTGCTTTATGAGAAGTGTTAATGATACCGAAATGACGAAATGTTTAGGAAGAAGATAGTAATGGAATGATTCTGTAAAGTAAAGGTAAGTTGCTAATTTTTAGTTTAAGTGTACGTTATGGGTCTCTGAGCTAGAAACAGACAGTGGTAACAGGTCAAGTCCTTTTCTAATTTACTCTGGAATCACTGTGTCTTTCTAAAAGGTAACATATAATACATAAATAGCTGTGTTTCTCATTCAAGTCCAATTGGTGCTTTAATTAGAAGAAATTCCTCAGGGGTACCTGGTGGCTCAGCCTGTTAAGCATCCAACTCTTGATTTCGGCTCAGGTCATGATCTCACAGTTTGTGAGATCAAGCCCTGTGTTGGGCTCTACACTGACAGTGTGGAGCCTGCTTGGGATTTTCTCTCTCCCTCTTTCTCTGCCCCTCCCCTGCTTGCACGTGCTCTCTTTCTCTCAAAAATAAATAACCATTCTCCCTTCAAAATGACAAAATGAAGGAATTCACCCCAAAAGAAAGAGCACGAAGAAATGACAGCCAGGAATTTAACCAACACAGATATAAGCAAGATGTCTGAACCAGAATTTAGAATCACGATAATAAGAATACTAGCTGGAGTCTTCTGCTGAGATAAAAGAAGTAAAAAATAGCCAGAATGAAATTAAAAATGCTATAACTGAGCTGCAATCATGATGGATGCAGCGGCGGCAAGGATGGATGAAGCAGAACAGAGACTCAGCGATATAGAGGACAAACTTATAGAGAATAATGAAGCAGAAAAAAAGAGGGAGATTCAGGCAAAAGAGCACGATTTAAAAATTAGAGAAATCAGTGACTCATTAAAAAGGAACAACATCAGAATCATAGGGGTCCCAGAAAAGAAAGAGAGAGAAGTAGGGGTAGAAGGGTTATGTGAGCAAATCATAGTGGAAAACTTTCCTAACTTGAGGAAAGACACAGACATCAAAATCCAGGAAGCACAGAGGAACCCCATTAGATTCAACAAAAACCGACCATCAACAAGGCATATCATAGTCAAATTCACAAAATACTCAGGCAAGGAGAGAATCATGAAAGCAGCAAGGGAAAAAAAAAATCCCTAACTTACAAGGGAAAACAGATCAGGTTTGCAGCAGACCTATCCACAGAAACTTGGCAGGCCAGAAAGGAGTGGCAGGATATATTCAGTGTGCTGAATCAGAAAAATACGCAGCCAAGAATTCTTTATCCAGCAAGGCTGTCATTCAAAATAGAAGGAGAGATAAAAAGTTTCCCAGACAAACAAAAATTAAAGGAGTTTGTGACCACTGAACCAGCCCTGCAAGAATTTTAAGGGGGACTCTCTGAGGGGAGAGAAGATGAAAATATATATATATTTTAAATATATATAACATATACATATACATTTTACACACACACACACACATATATGTGTGTGTGTGTGTGTATATATATATATATATATATATATATGGGGGTATATATATATATATAAATACCAAAAGCAACAAAGATTAGAAAGGACCAGAGAACACCACCAGAAACCCCAACTCTACAAGCATCAAAATGGCAATAAATTCATATCTTTCAGTAGTCACTCTAAACGTCAATGGACTCAATGCTCCAATCAAAAGACATAGGGTAACAGAATGGATAAGAAAACAAGATCCATTGATATGCTGTTTACAAAAGACCCACTTTAGACCTAAAGACACCTTCAGATTGAAAATAAGGGGATGGAGAACCATCTATCATGCTAACGGTCAACAAAAGAAAGCCGAAGTAGCCATACTTATATCAGACAATCTAGACTTTAAAATAAAGACTGTATCAAGAGATGCAGAAGGGCATTATATCATAATCAAGAGGTCTATCCACCAAGAATACCTAACAATTGTAAATATTTATGCACCAAATGTGAGAGCACCCAAATATATAAATCAATTAATCACAAACATAAAGAAACTCATCGATAGTAATACCATAATAGTAGGAGACTTCAGGGGCGCCTGGGTGGCGCAGTCGGTTAAGCGTCCGACTTCAGCCAGGTCACGATCTCGCGGTCTGTGAGTTCGAGCCCCGCGTCAGGCTCTGGGCTGATGGCTCGGAGCCTGGAGCCTGTTTCCGATTCTGTGTCTCCCTCTCTCTCTGCCCCTCCCCCGTTCATGCTCTGTCTCTCTCTGTCCCAAAAATAAATAAAAAACGTTGAAAAAAAAAAATTTTAAAAATAGTAGGAGACTTCAACACCCCACTCACAGCAATGGACAGATCATCTAATCAAAAAATCAACAAGGAAACAATGGCTTTGAATGACACACTGGACCAGATGGACTTAACAGATATATTCAGAACATTTCATCCTAAAGCAGCAGAATATACATTCTCCAGTGCATATGGAACGTTCTCCAGAATAGACCATATACTGGGACACAAATCAGCCCTAAGTAAGTACAAAAAGATTGAGATCATACCGTGCATATTTTCAGACCACAACACTATGAAACTCGAAATCAACCACAGGAAAAAATTTGGAAAGGTAACAAATACTTGGAGACTGAAGAATATCCTACTAAAGAATGAATGGGCTAGCCAAGCAGTTAAAGAGGAAATGAAAAAGTATATGGAAGTCAATGAAAATGATAACACCACAACCCAAAACCTCTGGGATGCAGCAAAGGCAGTCATAAGAGGAAAGTATATAGCAATCCAGGCCTTCCTAAAGAAGGAAGAAAGATCTCAGATACACAACCTAACCTTATGCCTTAAAGAGCTGGAAAAAGAACAGAAAATAAAACCCAAAACCAGTAGAATACAGGAAATAACAAAGATTAGAGCAGAAATTAATGCTATCGAAACCAAAAAAACCAGTAGAACAGATCAATGAAACCAGAAGCTGGTTCTTTGAAAGAATTAACAAAATTGATAAACCACTAGCCAGTTTGATTAAAAAGAAAAAGGAAAGGACCCAAATAATAAAATCAAGAATGAAAGAGGAGAGATCACAACCAACACAGCATAAATAAAAACAATAATAAGAGAATATTATGAGCAATTATATGCCAATAAAATGGGCAATCTGGAAGAAATGGACAAATTCCTAGAAACATATACACTACCAAAACTGAAACAAGAAGAAATAGAAAATTTGAACAGACCCATAACCAGTAAGGAAATCGAATTAGTAATAAAAAATCTGCCAAAAAACAAGAGTCCAGGGCCAGATGGCTTTCCAGGGGAATTCTACCAAACATTTAAGGAAGAGTTAACACCTATTCTCTTGAAGCTATTCCAAAAAATAGAAATGGAAGGAAAACTTCCAAATTCTTTCTATGAAGCCAGCATGACCTTGATTCCAAAACCAGACAGACACCCCACTAAAAAGGAGAACTATAGACCAATTTCCCTAATGAAAATGGATGCAAATATCCTCAACAAGATATTAGCCAACTAGATGCAACAATACATTAAAAAAATTATTCACCACGACCAAGTGGGATTTATACCTGGGATGCAGGGCTGGTTTCATATCCGCAAAACAATTAACGTGATTCATCACATCAATAAAAGGACAAGAACCACATGATCCTCTCAATAGATGCAGAGAAAGCATTTGACAAAATACATCATCCTTTCTTGTTAAAAACCCTCAAGAAAGTAGGGATAGAAGGAGCATACCTCGAGATCATAAAAGCCATATATGAATGACTCAATGCTAATATCATCCTCAATGGGGAAAAACTGAGAGCTTTCCCCCTAAGGTTAGGAACACGACAGGGATGTCCACTGTCACCACTGTTATTCAGCATAGTATTGGAAGTTTTAGCCTCTGCAATCAGACAACTCCAAATCGGCCAGGAGGAGGTCAAACTTTCACTCTTCATAGATGACATGATACTCTATATGGAAAACCCAAAAGATCCCACCAAAAAACTGTAGAATTGATTCATGAATTCAGCAAAGTTGCAGGATATAAAATCAACACACACTGGGGCGCCTGGGTGGCTCAGTCGGTTAAGTGTCCGACTTCAGCTCAGGTCACGATCTTGTGGTTTGTGAGTTTGAGCCCCGCGTCGGGCTCTGGGCTGATGGCTCAGAGCCTGGAGCCTGCTTCCGATTCTGTGTCTCCCTCTCTCTCTGCCCCTCCCCCGTTCATGCTCTGTCTCTCTCTGTCCCAAAAATAAATAAATGTTAAAATAAATAAATAAAATAAAATAAAATAAAATAAAATCAACACACAGACATCAGTTGCATTCCTATACACCAACAATGAAACGACAGAAAGAGAAATCAAGGAATTGATCCCATTTACAGTTGCACCAAAAACCATAAAATACCTAGGAATAAATCTAACCAAAGAGGTGAAAAATCTATATACTGAAAACTACAGAAAGCTTATGAGAGAAATTGTAGAAGACACAAAAAAAATGGAAAAAGATCCCATGCTCCTGGATAGGAAGAACAGATACTGTTAAAATGTCGGTACTATCCAAAGCAATCTACATATTCAATGCAATCCCTATCAAACTAACACCAGCATTCTTCACAGAGCTAGAACAAATAATCCTAAAATTTGTATGGAAACAGAAAAGACCCCGACTAGCCAAAGCAATCTTGAAAAAGAAAATCAAAGCAGGAGGCATCACAATCCCAGACTTCAAGCTATACTACAAAGCTGTACTCATTAAGACAGTATGGTACTGGCACAAGAAAAATAACCATTAAAAAAAGAAGAAGAAGAAATTCCTCATAGGCTGGCAAATAGTTAAATATTATTAACATTAAATATTTTCATGAATAGCTATTATACATTGGAATTAAATAAAATGAACATTTAATTTAAAGGTGAACTTAAAACTATAATTTCCCCAGTTTCTAGTATTTCAATTAATCCTCATAACAAATTTATTGGACACATATTAATGCAAAAATGGAAAAACACTGTAAAACATAAACACTTCATAATTTTCTACTTATACATTTCTTACCCTGGGATCTGATACTGATCTTAAAAGCATAATAGTTCAAATGCCCAGATACACAAAGATTTTCCTTTTGTTTTTTCCTGTAGTCTAGCTCAATGGGCTAATTTTGACATTCTGTGATTTGCTTTATTGACTTCCAAACTCAGTTATGTATAAGATGTGGCTCTGCTGAATTAAAAAATGATACCCTAATTAATACCTTATTCATGGGGCGCCTGGGTGGCGCAGTCGGTTAAGCGTCCGACTTCAGCCAGGTCACGATCTCGCGGTCCGTGAGTTCGAGCCCCGCGTCAGGCTCTGGGCTGATGGCTCGGAGCCTGGAGCCTGTTTCCGATTCTGTGTCTCCCTCTCTCTCTGCCCCTCCCCCGTTCATGCTCTGTCTCTCTCTCTGTCCCAAAAATAAATAAAAAACGTTGAAAAAAAAAAAAAAAGAATACCTTATTCATCTAGTAGTTTCTATATTGGTAGTAGCGTGTGCCTTACAGTCAATGAGTGATTTCTAGCAAACAGTCTTTTACAGCAGTTAGACCTTTGCTCTGAGCCCTGAATAAGGTCTCTATTTTATTGATTAGATTTGATGCTTCAAGATAGTTTTGACATCTGAAATTGCTACTTTGGAATATATCCAGTTAACACCCTTAAAATTATAATCATTAGAGCTCAAATTATTCTTTTTTAAAAATTTTTTTTGGTAATGTTTTTATTTATTTTTGAAGGAGAGAGACAGAGAATGAGTGGCGGAGGAGCAGAGAGAGAGGGAGACAGAGAATCTGAAGCAGACTCCAGGCTCTGAGCCGTCAGCACAGAGCCTGATGCAGGGCTCGAACCCACAAACTGTGAGATCATGACCCGAGCCGAAGCCGGAAGCTCAACCGACTGAGCCACTCAGGCACCCCGAGCTCACATTATTCTAAGGAATATTTCTACCTTTTTCTTTTAACTCATCAAGGTATTTGGTACACCAGAGAAAATTTGCATAATAAGAACGAAGGCTAATGTTTCAAATGTCAATATTTTAATATTAGTGTACTTAATATGTTTTAGGAAAAGATCATCAACTAATGATATAACAGTTGTGTATTAAGACTTCTATGTTATAATACAAATGTACTATAAACAACAGGAGATAATTTTCCATACAGTAAAACTTGAATATTAAAGCATTTCTATAGGATTGTATAGTTTTAGAAAACTATGGGAGTGTTTTTAGAGTTTCTGTCCCTAGGTGGGGTAGCATTTTCTATTGAGGGCCATCAAATCACCTAAAGAAAATTATTGGGCATAAAATACACAGAACATTAGACCTTAAAAAATAAAAACTGGAAATATAAAACTGTATACAATAGCCCTGTGTTTCAGTTTTGACTTTTAAAGTTTATTAAATTAAACTTTCTTTTTTTCCTCATCTCTAACAAAAGAGGATTTTTGGGTTTTCTTCCCCATCCCTCTCAACTTTGTATCTCTAAGTATAAAAGGTTAAATTCCACTGATACTGAGACATTGCATTCCTTAAAGCATTTCATACTTCAAAACCTCTGAGTAAGGATACGTTTACAATTGATGGCAATGTTTTTTTCCTTCATGGTGATAAATAATGGTGTGTCTTATAATCCATGATGTTGCAGATTCAATGAAATCTGATACTAGGTTGTGTGAGACATGATGGGTTTTGGAGTAAGCTAGTTAAGCATAGTTCATAGCTCTTCAATTCTTCTCTAATCCTTAAATCTTAATTTGAATAGGACTAAAACATTCTCTAGGATGCATCCCATGTGATAACCAGAATTATTATAACCCTTAATGAGACAGATTAAATTGAAACAAGTCAGTAGTTTTCTTCCCCTTTGGCCTGTGGCATAGTAAAGCAAAGATCTGCATCAGGATAGAATGGGGAAAGTTCCTTCTAGCAGCATTTCTTTAGACATGAAGAGACAGGTTACTGATTCCAGTTTTAGGCTTATATATGAAAAAAGAGAAGATACCTACCTTTTCATGACTGTTATGATTTATATGCAACATAAATGTACTTTTTATGTGACTAAGGAGTAAGATACTAGTTTCTCTGTATAACTTCTTTCATTTCTTATTCATAGATTTAAGAAAATGTAGAAAAGTGTTTACTCTTAAACTAGAGGAATTAAACTTTAAATTAGCATGTGTAACATTAGGGGTGCCTGTGTAGCTCAGTTGGTTAAGTGTCTGACTCTAGATTTTGGCTCAGGTCATGATCTCACGGTGTGTGAGTTAGAGCCCCACATCAGGCTCTGCACTGGCAGTGTGGAGCCTGCTTGGTATTCTATTCTCTCTCTCTCTCCCCCTCTCTCTGCCCCTGCCCAGCTAGCGCTCTCTCTCTAAGTAAATAAACAAACTTAAAAAAAAAAAAAAGAATGTGTAACATTAACATTCTTTGGAAATTTCTTCTAGTACCACTCAAGCAATAAAACTTCAATCCTGTGTGTTTATATATATAGTGTATATAATCAGTAACTGAAAGTAATTAGTACTTGCTTAATATGGCTAATCTCTTTCAGCTATTCCTAGAGAAGTATATTAGGAGAAAATGTTAACACCAGAGGAAATCTGTTTTAGAAAATTTTGATAGTATAATAACTCTATAAATAAAGTTTAGGAACACTCTAGGCTTTGACACTAGGTCACCATTATGGTTTTATTTCATGTGTACAGTACAGTAGTAATAGCAGTGAAAGGATGCAGTGAGTGGTAATGGGATGAGGGGATATGAGAGAGTGGGGAGGCTCCTTAAAGTAGACTGTCTTGGTACCAAGTTCTAACACATGGGATGGCTCAGAAGCATAAATATGACTGTGAAATAGCTAATCTCCATCATTTTGTCATAGAATATGCCTACATTCCTTACCAAAGTACACTGCAAGCAAGATTCATGTTACCATCACAATAGTTAATCAATCTGTGATTCTTCACTTAGAGATGTAGTCCCAATTCCCCAAGTAATGATGAAGAGTTTCAATAAGAAACTTTTATTGAAGGTCATAAGGGAATAAGAAGAATTTAGTTGAAATATATTGAATATATCCATGCATCTAACTAGATTCCCACTCTTTGGCATGCATCTGATTTAGGATGCATGAGCAGTTCCCAAACTAGCTGAATAGATTGTTAACTGTTTTTATCTCCCATATAAATGCCACATTCCATTAACACACATAACCAAAATCTGAGTATATGAAATATCTAGGCAAATTCAGTGAGACAAAAAGTAGATTAGAGGTTACCAGGGATTTGTAGGGAGAGAATAATTGGAAATTATTGCTTCACGGGTACAGATTTTCTATTTGGGGTAATGAAAAAGTGTGGAAATAGATAGTGGTAATGGTTGCACGGCATTGTGGATGTAATTAATTAACACTTAGGTGTACACTTAAAATGGCAAATTTTAAGTTATATGTATTTTACTACAGTAAATAAAACATTTTTGACCATGTATGGTTTATAACTTGTTCAAAACTAATAAATAAAAATTATAATTTAGAATTGTACATCCTTCACATGAAAAAGTTCATTAATTCTGTTCTTCTGATCACAAATGTGATCTAAATATCCAAAGTTGTTCCTTTTCAGAAAATAAATTTGAAAAACTTGAAATGACTGAAAAAACACCAAAAAATCAAAACAAACTTCTTACTTTAATTGGCTCAGGCTGCATCACAGGTGTAGGCATAGCGATGGCACTTGGAGCATAAACCTGGTGATATGTTGCTTGAACTCCATGATCAGAATATGGCTGTTAACAAAAAAGGAAAAAAAAATTATTGCCTTTCATTTATTAATTCAAAGTATTTATTCAGCGTTACAATGTACAGGAATTTTGCTACCTAATAGAGGAACACAAATGAAAAACACACTCTCTATCTTTAATTAATTTATAGACTGATTGGGGATAGCTGAGTAGCCAAAATTACCATAAATCCTATGAAACGTATAGGAGAAAAGAAAAGAACTACTTGATTTAGCTTAAGAAAGTCAGGGAGGTAGTCAGGAAGTTTTCTAGTGGAATTGATGCTTGAATTTGAAGAATTAGGGAAAGAAGATGGGAATAGTATGTACAAAGACAACTAAGAACACACCTCACTTCTCCAGGTATGCAAGAAGAAAAAGCAAATTATGTACCAGGGAGAAAATCAGGCTGGCTTCAAACTTCTTAACACCAGAGAAGAGTACACCAGAAGTTCTATAATTAAATAGTGTTGTTAAGGGTTGAATTGTGTTCCCTCAAATCTTCTGTTTTGAAGTCGTAACCTCTATTACATCAGAGCGTGACCTTATTTGTAGACAGGGTATTTATAGAGATAATCAAGTTAAATGGACATTAAGGTGGAACCTAATCCAGTATGACTGCTATCCTCACAGAATCGAGAAATTTGGACACAGAGACACAAAGATAATGTGAAGACACAGGGGAAAGATGGCCATCTATAAGTTAAGAAGAGAAGCCTGAAACAAATGCTTCCCTCATGGCCCTCAGACTGAACCAATCCTGCCAACATCTTGGTCTTCAACTTTGAGTCTCTAGAACTCTAAGACAATAAATGTCTGTTGTTTAAGCCATAATTTGTTGTACTTTGTTCTGGCAGTATGATGTAGCTATTTTATAGCTAGTGTAACTGTCTTTCAGATTTATAGACAACAATATTCAACAAACAAGTATGTAAGAAATCTCTTAAGAGAATGTAACAACCACAAGCTTTCTTTAACAATGAGTTCTTGAAGAGTCAGTCAACCAGGTGATGGAGGGTAAGATGAAAAATGGAGAAATCCTAGAAGTAGTGATAGTAACATTAAGATCCAATTGTGGAAATTATTGTTCCAGAATGTCATCATAATGTTATAAACATTAGTAATATAAAAAAGTAATATAATACACTCTAATTGGGAGGTGGGTGTTAATTTTCTAATCTTTCATAACACTGATTTAAAACATACCTGTACAGTTCCTGGCACATAGGTGGTAAGGTAAGTAATGATTTGGAAATGTAGTTTAAAGACACTGAACATGATATTTACAATTTGTAGTTATGAAGTATTTTTGATTTACATTTTAAAGGAAGATTTTTTTAGATTATTTTCTTCTTTAATTTTTATATGCTTTTAATTGACAGAATGTTAATAACAATACAGATTGACAGGCAAACCAAAAGAAAGAGAAGTATTTGGTACCTTACTCTTTCAAGCAGATCAACTCAGAGATTAGCCTAGTACAGTGAACAGCTAATTTCAGAAATGGTTCAGAACTAGTTAATGAAGAAGTCTAAGTTGGAGCATTCTTAGATATTAAAGAGGAAAAGATGTGAATAAATCAAAGAAAAAAGATATGCAGCTTCCATGAGGGTCTTAAATATCTTTAGAAAAGAAAAAGAAATACAATATAACGATGAGGTAGTTATAGGTAATTTACTTTGAGACTAATACATACCTCTGGAACTGAGGCTTCCATCAGAGACAGTGGAGGAGGGACACATCCACCATCTTGTGCGATTTCCACCGGTTGATAAATAACCTCAGAAGGTTGCAGGTATAAGAATGGAGCAGAAGATGCAGGAGACTAAAACACAAAGCCATATTTCCAAATCAAATATGATTCCAGTTAAACCAAATAACTTACCCAACAGATGACAGAAATATTTGTTTCATAATTTGCTGAAGTTCTTTTCCAAGAATAGAAGTATCTTAACAACAAATAAGGAGTTCTTGGTTATTATAAATTCCAATTGTGTAGATGTGATCAAAGAACTTTATCACTGGTAAATACTAAAGTTTCTTAATGCTTCACAACCTCATTTATAAATTCAGATAATAATGATATTAAGATCACTATTGAAGGTTGTAATAATATAGCTTACAATGTTTAAATTGGCACAGATACCTATTCTCAGCTTTGTGACTTCACATGGGAATGCAAAATGTCATTAAATAGTCTTTTTGGTGGTATACTGTTTGTATCAAAAATTGAGAAATGGAATTTTACTAAGGAGCATAGTCAAACTGAAGAAAAATTTGAAGTAAAACTGGAAAAATGCTACATTTCCCCATAATATTAATAATAAAAAGTAGGGGCGCCTGGGTGGCTCAGTCGGTTAGTCGGCCGACTTCGGCTCAGGTCATGATCTCGTGGTCCGTGAGTTCAAGCCCCGCGTTGGGCTCTGTGCTGACAGCTCAGAGCCCGGAGCCTGTTTCAGATTCTGTGTCTCCCTCTCTCTCTCTGACCCTCCCCCGTTCACGCTCTCTCTCTGTCTCAAAAATAAATAAACGTAAAAAAAAAATTAAAACAAAATAATAAAAAGTAATTTTGCATGTTTATATAAGTACTCACTTTTTAATAAAATGCTTTCACTAACACGATCTCATGTGATCTTCACAAAGATCAGGTAAACAAACTTACAAAGGTATGGTATCATTACTTCCATGTTACAAATGGGGAAGCTAAGAAATATAGTAATTAAATAAACTGCCACAGGTATCACAGTTACTAAATAGAAAAGGAACATCTCAAATCTAGTTCTCCTGACCTTAATATTCATATAGTCTTCATAAAAATACAATTAAAAAAGTTAATATTTACCTGAGGAACGCCCCACTGCCACTGTCCTGGTAGGCACTGTGCAGGGGCCTAAAATGAAAAACAGAGACAAACCCACCCACATTATAAACAGGGGTCAAAACTGGATACCTACATGCAAATAGAATGAAGTTGGATCCCTACACCTCAAACTATATACAAAAATTAACTCAAGTTGGGTCAAAGATCTAAAAATGTAAGAGCTAAAACTATAAAACTCTTAGAAGAAAATATGTGTAAATCTTTGTGGGTTCGAATTAGGCAATTAAAAAAAAAATATATGACATGTAGCATTCTTTCTCACCCCCTGACACTTTAAAAGCACTGGGTTGAGCTTTTCTTCCTTGACCCTAGATAAAAATTAGGACAGAGCACTTCTTGGGGTGTGGCAGATTCCAAATGCGGACTCTCTAGTTAGGTAGTTTACTGGATTCTTTGGTGATCTCCCTGCTGAGAACTTCTAATTACATTTCTAGCCCTTGATTCTAGAAGTCTATTTCACACATATTCTTTCTTTATTGGGGTCATCTTAAAGTTTTTTGAAAAGGGTCTCTTCTGTGAGGTTCACATCTTGCTCTTGGGACATATAAACCTTTCTTGTTGTGAGTAAAAGTTCAACACATTCCCACTGTAGCCTTCTCTCCAGGCTCTGCCTCCAGAGGCTAGTTCAGCTGCTTCTTTGAACTTTTTCAGTCCAAAGTCAGGTGCATTAAGCTTTCTTAGTCATTCTCTGATGTCCTCTTTACTTGGTTGAGAAGAAGGGGAAATGCCATAGCATTCTAACAACTCTTTTATTCAAGAAAACCTTGTTACCAATCTCCCTCAGCAATCTCAGCTTTCCCTCATTGTGTTCAAGGTGGACAATAAGCTAAGGGTCCTCAAACTGGTTTCACAATATTTGGCTGGTTGTGGTAAAAGCTGTGGTACCTAATGTTTTGTCTTTGAGGCTTCTGCTAAACTTTTGAGGCAGCTTAGAAAAAGTGATACCACATATGTATTTTAAATATATGCCATTAAGTTATTTTCATATTTAGTAAATGAAGGAAATACTTTAGATATTTTATATTTAGCATGCTAATAGAATTGA
Source organism: Neofelis nebulosa (assembly GCF_028018385.1). Lineage (NCBI taxonomy): Eukaryota > Metazoa > Chordata > Mammalia > Carnivora > Felidae > Neofelis > Neofelis nebulosa. The sequence continues at coordinate 37,926,569 of NC_080783.1, read as the reverse complement.
TAACTTTATTTTAAAATAAGCAATATAGCATAATAATATAATATACACTAGAGTGCCTGGGTGGCTCAATTGGTTAAGTGCTAGACTTCAGCTCAAGTCATGACCTCATGGTCATGTTTGTGGGTTCGAGCCTCACATCAGGGTCTGTGCTGACAGCTCAAAGCCTGGAGCCTGCTTTGGATTCTGGGTCTCCCTCTCTCTCTGCCCCTCCCCTGCTTGCACTCTGTCTCTGTCTCTCTCTCAAAAATAAACATTAAAAAAATATATATATACATTAACATATGATAATATAACAAATTTAAATAAATTTAAATTTTAAATTCTATCTAAAATAACCCTCCCTCCCAAAACTGAGTCTAATACTAAAAAGAATTCCAGTAAACTTAACACTTGATGTGGGTGTATTTTAAAAGTTAAAAAAAAAAAAAAAAGAAAGAAACAAATTCTCTTCCAATATTCCAGAAGTAAGAAAGAATGTGATTTTATTTGTGAATGCTATAGATCAGAGGTTGGCAAGTAAAGGGCCAGAGAGTAAATATTTTAAGCTTTGCAGTCCATAATATCTCTGTTAGAACTACTAAACTCTGTCATTGTAGTACAAAAGCAGCCAGAGACAGTATGTAAACAAATACAAGATATGTAATACAAATACAAGATATGTAAACAAATCTTTATTTGCAAAACACCAAAATAGTCTGGCATTATGGATCACTTATCACCAATCTCCCACAGAATTAACAGAAGAGTGTTGGTTAACTAAAAGAGGCTTATTTTAATATAGATTATGTTAAATATAATAGCAAGGAAGTAATATAATGTTAACAATAACATTAAAAAATTAGCCTGTGACCCTGAATGTGTTATCTGTATGTTGCTTTGGGAATTTCTAAAGACTTTTGAGATTAAATGTTAGCCAAATGGAGCAAAACTGACCTCATTACATTTGGTTAAATGAAGCAAACATTCTACCTTCTTGTATGATATTGTTTAGTTCCCCATAAGAAAAAAAACCCCACTGTTATCAAGGCTTAAGTATCTCATTTTAATTACTAGAGTTATTGCATGAGAAAGAATACAATGAAATTTACCCAAAAAGGACTGAAGGTATTACAGAGAATTTTAATTGTAATTTCATGTTTACCTGATAGTGATACGCAGGTTGCTGATAAACTGGCTGAGCTACCATCACAGGGGAACTAGATACAGAACGTGACTATAAGAGGAAAAAAAAAAAGTGAAAAATTATTTTAGGCCTAAGCAAAATTCTTTAAAATAGTTTTTACAAAATTTATCCCGAATTGTTACCTAAACCCAGTCAAACTGTGGTCTATGATTGGAAATGTCATTTTTCTATCTGTTATTGATAGAATTACCAACCCCACTTAAGTCTACTAAAATCATCACAGTAGTCCCACTTTTATTTGGTTTCATTTCCATGGTAATGCTAAAACCACCACCAGAAAAGTTGTTTCGTCCAGACTATAAAAATATGGTTCTAAGAGAATTTTTTAAAAGAAAATGGCAGCTGGACTTAAGGTGATGATGCCTATTTCCATCATGAGACCAGCAATAGATAATGTTAACATATAGAACTGAATGAATAATCACATCCAATTTTGCCACTGATTTCCCACTACTTACAAATAATTAAATCTTATTCCTTTGTTATACATTTAATTAAGGCAAATACATTTCTTATTGAAGCATTTATCAAATTCTGTTTTATTAATTTGACACTTAAATGAGTTAATCATCCGGGGTGCCTAGGTAGCTCAGTTGGTTAAGCGGCCGACTCTTGATTTTGGCTCAGGTCATGATTTCCTAGTTCGTGGGATCAAGCCCCACGTCCAGCTCTATGCTGACAGTGTGGAGCCTGCTTGGGATTCTCTCTCTCCCTCTCTCTCTGCCCCTTCCCTGCTTGCTTTCATGTGCACATGTGCTCTCTTTCTCTCTCTCTCTCTCTCAATTAATAAACATTAAAAAAAAATAAATGAGTTAATCATCCAATAAACTTCAAGTGATTTCTCTATGTTTGAAAAAGTACACATAACACTTAATTATTCAAAGTAATAGAGTAAACCCAAAATTAGGTTATTTAAAATCAGACTAATAAAACAGGCAAATTGTATTACAAGATAGTTAAAATAAGCTTTAATGATAGCAGTTAAAATTCAGTTTCCAATATGGGATCTAACTTATGTTGTTTTATTTTAATTCTCACTGTACCACCCCACCCACAAAATGAAAAAAGTATCATTGTACAATTTTCAGACTATCATGTTAATAAAATTGTAAAGAGATTAACATTAGAAAATAATAATGTAATTTACTATATTAATTTATTTAATTTCTAATAACAAAGGGGGAAAAATCTCAGCAGACATAGAAAAAGCATTTGTTAAAATTCAATACCCCTTATGCTAAGCGAAATTAGTCAGAGAAAGACAAATAACGTATGACTTCACTCATATGAGGAATTTAAGATACAAAACAGATCAACGTAAGGAAAGCATAAAGAATATAAAAACAGGAAGGAGGATACAACATAAGAGACTCTTAAATATAGAGAACAAACAGAGGGTTGCTGGAGGGGTGGTGGGAGGGGGAATGGGCTAAATGGGTCAGAGGCATTAAGAAACCTACTCTTGAAATCATTATTGCACTATATGCTAACTAACTTGGATGTAAATTAAAAAATAAATAATTAATTAAAAAATAAATATGTCTGGGGTGCCTGGGTGGCTCAGTCGGTTGAGCATCCGACTTCAGCTCAGGTCATGATCTTGCAGTGTGTGAGTTCAAGCCCCTCTTCGGGCTCTGTGCTGACAGCTTGGAGCCTGGAGCCTGCTTGGCATTCTGTGTCTCCCTCGCTCTCTGCCCCTCCCCCACTCATGCTCTCTCTCTCTCCCTCTCTCTCTCTCTGTCAAAAATACATAAACATGGGGCGCCTGGGTGGCGCAGTCGGTTAAGCGTCCGACTTCAGCCAGGTCACGATCTCGCGGTCCGTGAGTTCGAGCCCCGCGTCGGGCTCTGGGCTGATGGCTCGGAGCCTGGAGCCTGTTTCCGATTCTGTGTCTCCCTCTCTCTCTGCTCCTCCCCCGTTCATGCTCTGTCTCTCTCTGTCCCAAAAATAAATAAAAAACGTTGGAAAAAAAAAATTAAAAAAAAATACATAAACATTAAAAAAATTAAAAAAATAGATATGTTTAAGGAAAAATATTCAATACTCTTTCATGATAAATTTAATACTCTTTCTTTCTTAGCAAACAGAATGTAAAACACCTTTCTTAATTGATCAGGTGTGACTTTGTCCCTCTAGGGAACATTTGACAATACTTTTGGTTTTTATAGATGTGAGGAGGCTAGGACACTGCTAAACATCCAATGTACATGACAGCCTCCAACAACAAAGAATCATCTGGCCCCAAATGTCTGGTGCTGAGGTTGAGAAACCTTCGTTAAATCTAAGATTATCTTCCAAAATCTACAGTATATGTATACAAAACTTAATGGTGAATCACTGAACTTGTTTCCTTTTTCAAGGACAAGGGCATGTTGTTATATAAATACTGTAGCAGAGACAATGCCAGTGCAATAACTCAATGGGAAAAAAAATGAGAAAAGAGCAGAAAAAAATAACTATACTGAATAATAAATGATTGTCTATATAAGAGTTTTGAAGGATTACTGATAGAATATGAACACTTAAAAATCAAAAGCATTACTACCTATGAGTCTCAACCTATTAGGAAATGTGATTAAAAAAATGTCATTCTTAAAATCAACAAAAACCATAAAGTACTTAAGAATAAATCCAACAAAAGATGTACTAAACTATTTCCTGGAGAAAGAAAATTTTGTGGATAGATGGAAATAAAAAACCTAACGAAATGTTTGTGGATGTTAAAATTCAGTATTATACACAAATTAATCTACATATTTAATGCAATTATAATAAACACCCAACAAAGGCTTTTCACAGAATTGAACAAGCTGGATTATAACATTTATATTTATAAAAATGAAGACTTAAGGATAGATGAGAGACACCTGAAGAAAAAAGTGATAGGGTTGCCCTACCAGATTTTAACTAGTTCTAAAGCAACAGGACCTAAAAGAGAATTGGGCAGGGCAAACAAATACACCAGTGGAATAGAACTGAGAGCCCAGAAGAAGACCCCACTCCACCTACACTCCAGAAATGTGGCATTTCACAGAGGATTCATTTCAAAACAGTGGAAGATGATGAATTAGTCAATATATGAACTCCAGATTTAAGATCTAGATGTGAAAAACAGCAACACTATAGTATTTTACAAATAAAATATAAAATATCTATATTTGAGTAATAAGGAAGTGTTTTTTTTTAATTAAAAAATTTTTGTTAATGTTTATTTTTAAGAGAGAGAGAGAGAAACAGAGAGAGAGAGAAGAGAATGAGCAGAGGAGGGGCAGAGAGAGGGGGAGACACAGAATCCAAGCAGGCTCCATGCTCTGAAGCTGTCAGCACAGAGCCTGACGTGGGGCTCGAACTCACAGACTGTGAGATCATGACCTGAGCTGAAGTCAGATGCTCAACCGACTGAGCTATCCAGGCGCCCCAGGAAGTGTTTTGGTTTTTTTTTTTTTAAACAAGATACTAAAAGATGAAGCCATAAAGGAAAACATTAATATATTTTTTAACATTAAAAGAACTAGCATGTGACAAAGACAAAACTTATAAAGTTAATGGACAAGCCACAAACTAGAACTCACAAAATTCATACATGAACTCAAGAAAAAGACAATAATCCCCAATGGAAAAAAATAAGTAACCCCACTGGACAAAGGATATGAAGAGGCACCTCAGAGAAGAAAGTAGAATGGCAAATAAATACATGAAATGTTAAATCTTACCAATGATTAAATAAAAAAACAACATACTATTTCATAATAACATTGGCAAAAATGTAAAATTAAAGGGTTGGCAGATTATGGAGAAATTGCAGCTTTCATAAACTGTAGCTAAAGTGTATATTTGGAAAGCCATTTGGCAACATTTAGTCAAAGATGTTTATACTTTATAATGTGAAATTTTACTTCTATGCATATATTGTAGCCTAGACCAAGTTAGTGTGGTAGGGACCCCTCCCTAAGGAGAGAAAAAAAAAAAAAAAAAGAGAGAGAGAGAAAAGGAAAAAAAAAAAAAACACAAAAAACAAGGTAACCTGGCTATGTGTCTATGTGACAACATCCCTCATGACGTTGTAAACTGAGAACACTTAATCAGACTACATGTGTGTGTATGTTACCATATATGGGAGACAAAGAAATAGAAAATGCATAAAAAACCTATGCTACATGATGTTTGGTGCTCAGTTTTTTGGGTATGAACCCAACTGATTGGTGGTGGCACGAATAAAGTTGCTTTCTGGAAATTAAAAAGCCTCGGTGCCACGACTCTGTGTGAGAATCCTGCTACAGCAGGAGAATACAGAATTTTTCCAGTGGTACGTAAGCATGAATAAGTTTAAGAGTATTAATTTTTTTTCTTATAAGTTTATTTATTTATTTGGAGAGAGAGGGAGAGAGAACGTGAGTGTGTGAGCAGGGGAGGAGAGAGAGAGAGGGTGAGAGAGAAATCCCAAGCAGGCTTCGCACTGTCAACACAGAGCCCTACGTGGGGCTTGTACTTACAAACTGTGAGATTATGATCTGACCTCAAATCAAGAGTCAGATGCTTAACCAACTGAGTCATCCAGGTGCTCCAAGAGTATTAATTTTTATGTACTCCTTCCTGATTTGATCTGTGAATGTGTCTGTGTACTATGTGTCTGTCTTCTTTTCATAACTCTCCTTTCACAATTACCCTTCTCCTTCACAATGAAAGACACACTTCTCAATCATCCTGGATCTGTTATAGTGCTTTGTTCTGGAATATAAATACCAACAGGGCATGAAACAATTCAAGAAGGCAATGCCCTTAAAAAATAGGAGATAGCAAAGCAAAAAGAGTTTATATAAGAAATATTAAAGAGGAGGAGTGCCTGGGTGGCTCAGTTGGTTAAGTAACCGACTCTTGATTTTCACTCGGGTCATAATCTCAAGGTTGTGGGACTGAGCCCTGTGGCAGGCTCTGTGCTGACAGCTTGGAGCCTGCTTGGGATTCTTGCTCTCCTGTCTCTCTGCTCCTCCCCTGTTGTCTCTCTCAAAATAAATAAACTTAAAAAAAAAAAGAAATATTAAAGGGGAGATGGTCCCTTATTTCATCGAGGGAACAAAATAAGTTACATGATCGTCACAGGAATACATACTAACTCATTCATTTGAACTTAAACATTATAAAAATATTAAAGGTCAGAATTTTCTAATAGAAACAAAGTTTTATTTGGCTGACTAATTTTGTTAACTGAGTTTTAGAGCAGACATTTTCCATCCTTTTTTTAAAAAAGATTTTTTTTAAGTTTATTTATTTTTGAGAGAGAGAGAGAGAGAGAGAGAGAGAGACAGAGAGACAGAGCGTGAGAGAGAGAGAGAGAGAGAGAGAAAGAGAGAGAGACAGAGCGTGAGTGGGGGTGGGTGGCAGAGAGAGAGGGAGACACAGAATCTGAAGGAGGCGCCAGGCTCTGAGCTGTCAGCACAGAGCCTGAGGTGGGGCTCAAACTCACAGACTGTGAGCAGTCTGGGGCTCACTGGGGCAGAGCAAGAGAGAGAGAGAGAGAAGTAAGGCTTGATCCCATGACCCTGGGATCATGACCTGAGCCAAAATCAAGAGTCAGCCCCTCGACTTAGTCTCCCAAGCACCCCACAACACTTCTTCTTAAATGAAATATACAGCTACAAAGTTTTATAAAAATGTATCTAAAATAAATCTATAATACTCCACAATATATAATATTCCTACATTATTTAAAATTTCAGGGGCTCCTGGGTAGTTCAGTTGGTTAAGTGTCTGACTTTGGCTCAGGTCATGATCCCACAGTTTGTGAGTTCAAGTCCTGTGTCAGGCTCTGTGCTGACAACTCAGAGCCTAAGGCCTGCTTCAGATTCTGTGTCTCCCTCTCTCTCTGCCCATCCCTTACTCACACTCTGTCTCTCTTTCTGTCAAAAATAAGCAAACATTAAAAAATTAAAAAAATAAAATTATGACAAATTTAAGGTGTCAACTTAAAAATGAGTGAGAGACTATTTATAATTTTTCAGAAAATTTTTAGAGGCTGTAGAAGAAAAAACTTTGAAGACCACTTTCCTAGACAAACTCTCACACAATACATACAAGAGCTAGATGTTCACTGCACTCTTGATTACAGAAAAAAAACTTAAAATGTCCATCAATAGGGGAATATACACTGATATAATGGAATATTATAAAATATTAAAAGTGAATTAGATATACTAGCATCAGCATGGTTTAATCTCTAAAAAATAATGTTGAATAGAAAAACTAGATTATTTACATAGTGTTTAAAAACCACCCAAAGTAATACTACCTATTGTTTAAGGACACCTACATGTGTAGAAAAACCATAAAATGATAGGAAAGACATTCTGGTTATATATTCTGGATATATCTGAGGAGAAAAAGAGAGTAAGAATGTGGGGGCAAGGAGACTTTACCTGAATTTCTCATATTTTATTTCCCCCTATTAAATGAACTTAAGTAAATATGGCAAAATGTTAACATCTGTTAAATTTAAGTGGTAGCTACATGGCGATTATATTATTATTCGTGCTTGTCTGTGGTTGAAATATCTCAGAAATAAATATTTTACAAAATCAATAGAATAGATGGAAAACCTTCTAAGATGAAAATTACTTACAGGCCAAGGTGGTGGAACAGAAGTTACCTCTGGAGTATGAAAATAAGCAACACCATTATGATAAGTGTAAGGATATCCAGTTGAAGTTGTTAGATACATTGTTCCAGCTGCAGGCATTATACTGGAACCTAAAGCAAAGATTAAATAATAACAATAACTAAAATGTTCAATTTTCTTTTAAAATGGTAATTTCTGAACATTTGAAAATGTTTATCTTAACACACCTATATAGTTATGGTAAAAATTGAATGTTGCAAATTAAAAAAAAATTCCATACGTTAAAGTATCTTTGAAATATATGTTTTCAAACTTACTATCTTAGAGCTTTTATTACTTTAAGGTGAATAAGAGAAAAAGAAACAAGTTCAAAAAAGAATACTAAAAATTCATTAACTTAGATTTTAGTACCAATGTAACAAAACACAAAGCTTAACAATTTAAATTATTATCAGCAAGGCCATTATTTTTATAAATATAAATTATAAAGTTAACTGAAGATTATAGACACTATAATAAAGTTCCTAAGACCTTAGTAAGACCTTTTATTAGTAAAAGGCCAAAGATGATGAAATCAGTGAGGTTGGAAAAGATTCCATACTTTCCTGAAGGGATTTTGGTTCTACCCCACAAATTCTTTGGATCTACTCTCACAAGAATTCATTGACACTGTAACTCTTATTCTCTAGCTTCCCTTTGCTGTAACTGCTGCTGCTGCAAACATGACCATAAATCTTCCATGTGGCTAGTTCTGGGTCCCCATCTCTTTTCTCAGATCAAGTTATTACACTCCTCCCCCCAAATTAAAAAATATGTATGTTTTTGTCAGGAGAACACTTGGAAAATTTATATAAGCCAAGTTAGATTAAGTACTTGACCAGCAAATTTATGTAAATTACTGGAACTGGCAATCCTTCTTCCAGTATATCAGTGATTCTCAAAACTTAACATACATTAGAATCACCTAGATAGCTTATTATCCAGGGCCACATTTGCAGAGATTTAGATTCAGTAAGTCTGGGATAGGGCCTGAGGATCTGCATTTTGACAGATTCCAAGTGAACTGTTACTGGCTGCAAACCACTGTGAGTAGCACTGGCCTACCATTTTAAGCAGCACTACTGCTTCTCAGCCTTTATATTTTCACTGTATTTCATCTAGAGTTGTTACTGCTTACTTTAGTGATTCTTAATCCCATCCTTTTGAGAATCTGATGAAAGTTATGGAGTCTTTTCTCAGAGATATATACTGAAACAAAATTTTGCACACAATTCATGAAGTTCATGGATTTCCCTCCAAAGATAATCAAGGAACCACAGGTTTATCTGCTAAATGAATGAATGAAGTCAGTACAGTTACAGGGCATTGAACTTGGGTGGTGATACAGCCAAAAAGAAAAAAGAAAAAAATTGGACATACCGTATTGAAGTTAGGCTCTGGTGGGAAAGATAGTTATTAGGTAACTACACAATTAATCAATTAAGACAATTTTGATAAATACATTAAGACGTAGTGTAGTCTATTATACTAGGTAGTATGAATGTTCCAATTGTATTTAATTTGTGAGGAAATGATGTTTGGGCTGAGCTTTAAAGAATGAATGGGATTTTAATGGAATGGCAAAGAGCATTCTAGGTAGTGTATATTAGGAGTACGGTATGTTCTGGAACTGAGATGAGGCTAGATGGCTAAAGCATGGGAAGAAAAATAAAGGACAGTTCAAAAATAAGCAGAAAATAACTTAAGATGTGCACTTTTGAAAGATTACTCCGGCTTCCCTGTGTATGATAGGTTGGAAGGTACCAAGACTGGATTCAGAAAGACCAGTTAGGAGGCTTTTCCAGTGATCAAGGCAAGGAAAGTGGGTAGCTCAGACTAGAATGTTGGTAATGGAGATGGGAAAAAAAGCAACAGATCTGAGAAAAAATTGAGATAAGAATCCCCTGTATCTTGAGAATCTACTTTTATACTTAATATTTATTTGCAGAAAAGTATAATGAGCTTTGGAGTCAACCTGTCCTGGATTTGAAGGCTAATGCCACTATTTGGTTATATAGTTATTTAACCCTATACTTTTCAAATTCACCACCTGATTGAAAGCATTCAGCATAGTGATTCATGGTTTTGTTTTTTTTTTTTTTTTTTAGCAACTTGTGGGTCATAATATGAACATTACTACTTATACCTACTGCTGGTGATAAAAAATGGTTACTACGTGTCAACAGCTTAATTCTTAGAACAAGAAAGAAGTATTAATCTACTGAGGACACTTCAGTTATCTTCTAAATTAACAAATAACTAAGTCAAAATTAAACTTGATTAACTTCTAAATTAAAATAGACCACCCAAATGAGTACAACTATTAATTTGTTAACAGATGTACAATAAACATCTAATGTTTTACACATCCCAGTGGACACTAGGACACAGCTAAGGAAGAATAAGAAAATTCAGTTGTGAATTTTCTAGCCAAAGACTGTTATAGAGTTTAATAAATATTTAGGTAAAAAGCAAACTGTAAAGATGCCTAATACAATAAATAGGAAGATTGAGAAAAAAAGAAGAGTAGAGTTGAAAACCTTGCAGAAATTTGAGAAAGGCACATAATTTAGCCAATTATTAAAGCTTTAGGAATTGTTCCCTCTGATAATTATGACACATCTAGTTGGGTTATAGTACCTACCATGCAACTAGAGTTTCTGATATTGGTTCTTTATTTTTATTTTCAGTATTTTAAATTTAAATTTCTAATTTTAAATTACTTTTCTAATTATAAAAATTTCCAATTCATAATGCCAAATTACTTCTAATTACCTTTGTAATTTTAAATTATATTTTTATTTTAGAAGAGTTTTCCTTTAAAGATGTAATTATATGTAATATATGTAAGCACCATTATTTATGTAAAATTTTCCCTACCCCCTGAAAATCTAACATACATTAATTTGTAAGAAATATTCATTTGATCACCAACTTTGCTGAAATAACTTTATTAAATTAAAGAAGTCTGACCTTCTAATTAAATTCTAGAAAAAGTCTAATATTTCAAAAAAGAACCATGTAAAAATACTGGAAAATGCATTAGTTCTCAATACATACGAGGAATTCCTACTTGTTGTTTTCTTATTGCTGGACCAATGTTCAGTTTCTTATCTTTATAATTAAGTTTTTCAGCCTAGAATAAAAAAAATTTTTTTATTATTTTGGCACTACTGTTTTATAAAACCAATAGTGAAAAACTAGTGAGAAACATTTTTAAAATTCAGACTATAATAGTTTTGAAAGCAGCAAAGAATACTGGAAAGGACAAAGTCTTTGAATATTAAAGATATGGGTTTGAATCTTGGTTCCAATGCTTTGACCCTAGTTCTTTAATGGGAATACAGTCAAGCTTCTACTCATAGATCCCATATTTGGGAATTCACCTATTCATTAAAATTATTTGTAACCCCCAAATCAATACTTGTAGCAATTTAGTGATTACTAGTGGACATGAGCAGAGAGGTGAAAATTTTTAATTGCCTGACATATATGGTCCCAGCTAAGGTCAAACAAGGGAATACTCTGTCCATTCTTGTTTCAGCTCTTACGGTGAAAACAAGAGTCCGTTTCATGTTCTGTTTAGTGCCATGTTTTTTGCATTTTTGTGTTTTATGTTGGTGATTTCGCTATCTTTTTTATTTTGCTATTTAAGATAGCCCTCAAGTGTAGTGCTGAGGTACTGGCTAGTATTCCCAAGCACAAGAATAATGTCATTTGCCTTATGGAGAAAATATGTGTTACATGAATTTAATTCAGGCATGTGTTACATAATGCTGTTGAACAGGAGTTCCATGTTAATGAATCAACAATATATATTTAACATGAAGTCTTTAAACAGAAACACACATAAAACAAAGTTATGTATTAATTGGTTAATGCAAATAACGTAGGGGCATCTGGGTGACTCAGTTGGTGAGGTGTCCAACTTCAGCTCGGGTCAGATCTCACAAGTTCGTGAGTTTAAGCCCCGCACTGACAGCTCAGAGCCTGCTTTAGATTCACTGTCTCCCTCTCTTTCTGCCCTTCCCCTGCTTGTGCTCTCTCAGAAATAAATAAACATTAAAAAAAAGCAAAGAAGAAAATAATGTAACCAGAAACTTGTGGGAACCTAGTCTTGTATTTCTTCTAGGAACAGCAGTCCAATATTTGCCAATTCAGTGTTCATGGTGACTTTAAAGAACATAACTAGTATGAATAGTGGGGATCAGCTGCATGTGATTTAATATATAATTCAAACTATTTTTTTCCTTAAAAAATTAACTAACATTTACCAAATTTAGTTATTACACTGAACTGCAGGCTATAGACTTTTTGTATGAATGTTCTTAGTTTATATAATGTTTTTCACAAGAGGGAAGTAATCTCAGATAATTTCACTCTAGTGTTGTAGTGTTTGTAGGAATTCAAAGTGCTATCAACTAACACTTGAGAAAAGATATATCCCCGAGTTCTTAGTTTAAGCAAATAAAGTAAAAAATTATATTACAACTTGACAAACAAACACATGCAATGATTTAGAATTTGCTTTTCTATTGATAAAAATCTATGCTTAATCTTTTTTAAAAAGATTTTTAAAAATATGTTTTTAAAAGTAATCTCTACACCCAACCTGGGGCTCAGACCTATAGACCTGAGATCAAGAAATACATGCTCCACTGACTCAGCCAGCCAGGCACCCCTGTTTAATCTTAAAAAAAAGCCAACAACTTTTTTTAAAAAAAAAATTTAGAGAGAGAGAGAGAGAGAGCAAGAGTGTGTGAGCAGGGTAGTGGCCAGAAGGAGAGAGAGAGAATGGCGAGCAGGCTTCACGCTCAGTGTGGAGCCTGACGCAGGGATTGATCCCATGACCCTGGGATTATGACCTGAGCCAAAATCAAGAGTTGACCACTCAACTGACTGAGCCACCTAGGCGCCCTTAATCTTTTTTAAATTCAATTTTTTTGGAGACCAATGTCACTCTTAAGATGCAAATAAGTTAACATTTTTTTTCTAGCAATTGATCATTGTACTGGAATGCTAATACTAAAACAAATATCCTAAAGGATTAGTTTCAAAAAAGGAAGTTGAATACATTAAGAGATCTTACCTCTTGTAAAATTTTTTGTGCATCTTCTTGTGTTTCAAAAGTGATGAAACCATACCTAAAAAAATGCATTAATTATTTTCTTTAGAACATTAGAGTTATACTAAGATTATTTTTTTTTCTTTTAAGCATGGGCCACTGTAGTAGTGAGCAGTTTTCTAAGGTGCCCAGCATGCAAAATTTAAGAGAATCATTCACAGCTTAACACTGTCACCTCCTCTTAGAGTCAGGACACTAAAAAAAAAAAAAAACCAACAAACCAGGATCTTCAAACAGTTTCATATCTGACTTGTATATAAATCAGGAAAGCATGAAAGATTCAAGTTCTGGCTTACAAATTAGGATGCAATAAATTTTGGTACAGAGACATAATCACCTTTTAAAATAATAGAAGTTTGGCTTAAATAGGAATCAGAGTAGGGAAAAAAATTTCAACTCAAAATTTTTTTAAATTGGTAAATGTTTATTTATATGGATGTATTATTATTAGCACATCTAAACTGATAATGCAATTACTAGTATTTCCCAAAGACAAATAAAAAATATGTACATCCCAGACTTTCTACCTGCTGTTTGCATGCATAATTGTTACCTCCAGAGTACAATTCATATAATATTCAAGATACAAATATATTTTGAATGCAATGTCCAAAAAGCCAAAACAGATAGACAAAAAGATATGAAAGAGATAAAACAGTATATCCCCCTGCCAAGCATAATTTCTACTTAGGTAACTTAAGGAAACTAGAGTAGTGTTAAATATCTTGACTATTTTCTTCAATTCATAGTTACTGTATTATACAAAAAGTTTCTTCCTCTACCAAAGAATTTCTCTTTTTCTATTTGCCCAAACATTAAACAAGGATTAAGGAAATACTTTTACACTAAATTTTTGATAGAACACATACACCACCCAGTGGAAAAGGCATAAAATACAGTTTACATATCTATGTTTTTAGTGGTAAAAAGTGGATATTACCAAAATATTGCAAATTCTATTAACCAAATACAAGAGCTACAATTTCACTTCTTCCTAATACTATTTGTCAGTCTGAGAAGTATCTCATTTGTTTAAAAATAACATCTCTCCAGGAACCCATCTCTTCCAAAGTGCTCACTTGACATTCTTACAAGTTGCTTCCCTCTAGTAGAATTTTCTATCTACCTTGTGAGTCCTTTCTCTTATGTATGTCCTGCCTCTCTTTCAAGAAAATGGACATAATCCTTCACTGATCTCCACTTTTTTTCTCCCATTTTTTTCCCATGGATATTTTATTTTATTTTTTAAAATTTTATTTTTTATTTTTTAAAATTTACAGCCAAGTTCTGTCTTACCCATTTTTAACTTTGCTATCAAACTTAAGTAAGTACACTATGTAAACTACCTCTTCTCTGAGATTTGGCTTTTGTATAAACCAGTCCACTGCAATGGCTCTAAGGTCGTTAGCCATTTCTAGACAAATCCTCCTGATTTCTTCTCAATTTTTATTCTCTTTGATTTGGCAATTAAAAATCATTCTCTTTAGAGTTATATTTCTCAGGTTAGTTCCTTATCTCTGTGTCTAAAGCAGGCACACAATTCCAAGAGCATCTGATTCCTTTAGCTTCTGGTTCCTTAGCTACTGGACGTTAGTTACCCAACATTAAATGCTTGCTACATAACATTGAATAGTTCCTCAGCCAATGCAAGAATAGCTTCCTAACAAATTAAGGAATATTATAGTGTCCTCCCCCATGCCAAAATACACACACACATACACACACACACACACACACACACACACACACACAATGCAGATTAAAGGCAAGAAGAAAGAAGAGAGCATGAAATTCTCTTTTTAAAAAATGGAATCAAAATAAGTTAGCATACCAAATCTAGTAAGCCAATAAAAATACAATTGTTAATTCTATGTACTATCTATAGCAATACTAACCCTTTGGACACTCCAGCTCTGTCATTTACAATCTTCACTTCTTTTACAGACCCATACTGGGAAAAAAATTTTCTTAAATCGTTTTCATTTGTCTAATGGCATAAAAGGAAAACACAAAAAATTGCTTTTAATAGCTTTTAATGGCTTTTAAAATATCCTCTAATTGCTAAAAAATGAAACAAGTCTTATGCTTGTTTTGGAGACAGAAAAGATTGTAAACAAATAGTAATATAAACGTAAGAATGCCTCTCAGCATAAAAACAGTATATAAAACCACTAAATTATTAAAACCAATGTAAATACATTGCTTTATGCAGTAACTATGATGTTAGACTATTATAATCAATGAAAAAAATTTAAGCTGAATTGCTTTAAAAACAAAAAGAAAGTTCACTCATATTTAAAGGAATTCTTGTTGGCCAGTTAAAAAAATAGCTTGAATTAGGCATGGCTATAACTATAGTAAGGGCATATTACTATTGGTTTTTGTGGCTCAGAGAGGCCCATGGTCATGGCAGTGGAACTAAGTTGTTGGTGCATACCAGTCCCTCTATTTTAATCAGCAGTCTCCAGGAACAGTAAGGTCTTAGGAAAGGAATACATTTCTAAAAGTACTTGAACTCAATTTGTGATGTCAATGAAGTAGCTACAAGATTTAGAGTTTTTAGATAGTTTATCTGTACTCAACATACATTTCAGCTAAATAATGACATCATAATATTCAAAATAAAAATTTGAATCATCATTGGACTATTATACACAAGATATCTACAAAGATGGTTTTAACTGCAGTAGTCTCATAATACACTCATTTTATCTTTTCCTACAATATTCACACTAAATTCACTGTAATTTCATTTTCTGGTTCAGGTATAACTACCCCATGGAAACTTTAAATATCTTTAGAAAAGAATTTCTTTATATACACAGAAAAAGGCATTCCCAACAGCAGTGCTATGCCTCTTATATACATTATCAGGTTTTAGTTGGTAGCCTACAGCCTGGTAAATTGGATGATGACAAATACTGAGATAATCTTAAGAATAACTAAATTCCTCTTATTTCAATAAACTCAAATGGAACCAATGCCAGAAGAATTTCTGTTAGAGATTTGAAAACAATTCAAACTATTCTCTGATAGAAGAATCACTAGTTCAATTTTGCAGCTCTACTTCCTAGTTGAAAAATAAGGAGACAAAGTCAAGATGATTAAGTATCAAGAGGGATGGGCTATAAGCTTCCAAAAAGAAGAGTTTTAAAAAGTTTGACACTGTTTGCTACTACAGAAACCCATCCAGGAACCCATCTCTGGATGGTTCATTTCCTCGTTGTCATTTGTCTATGGTTTTGGAAACGGTATAAGTATCAGGGAGGGAACCCTAGCCGTTACCTTAAAGGTACAACTGTGTTCTCACAATGGTCTCTTAAGTTCATAACGTAGCTGATAAAATTCAATAACCTAGAATAGCCTAACCATATGAATATTTCCATTTATTGATAATTTATTTAAAAATATACTGTTTATGATATAAATTAATTCTGAACAAAAATACTCAACTCGAATATTTATGGTCAGCCATTAATATTTTTCATAGAAACAGAAAATCTTTTTAAAAATTAGCATTTCATTAAAAATAATTTTTATTCATGTTTAGTGAACCAATGACATACTTGCTTAAAAATCATTATTTTGACAAATACACAAATACAGTATGTGTATCATTTCTCTTGAGAAGAAAAAAAGTATTTTCATCCAAATTGCAAAAGATTGATTATAGGGAAATAGTGAGTAATAAATGTCAAATTTATTTGACACATCTTTGGCACAAAGATTTTTTTTAATTAAGAAAGACAACTATCCCTGTAATTTTCAATATATAATATGGAAACTTGGAAATCTTTCTACATATCCACTTAGAAGTAAGGATATTCCACTTAAAATAGCATGCAGACCTTTCCTATAGGTGTTTACTACTACCTCCCAAATGGGGGTGCTAAAACATCTCACAAACTAAGCTTCTTTGAAAGAGTGGAATGACTGATTACATTATTAAAGTGTATTAATGTTAAGATGTTTTATTCTGACATTTTTTTTTTGTGATCAGATTCTAAATTAGATGGCGGAAAGCAATTTTGATGGAAGTTTAGGAGGTTATTCAATAGGAACTTGAGAGTAAAGTTGGGATAAAGAAACAAATTCATAGGACTAAATTTTGTGTTTTTTAAAAAAATTGCGTTTTCTTTCGAAATTATTACCATGCATTATTTTTTTTTGGAGTATGACATAATAAAGTATAATTAGTGTGGTATGGTGAAATAAGGAATATGGAACTATGAGTCAAAATAGTGGGATGCTAGTCTTCACTCTGTCACGAAGAAGCTAGGAGCCTACAGATATATCAGTGAGCCTCAATTTCCTTGTATGGGAAATTACACATATTCTTTTTAACCAACACTGGTATTGAAAAGATTCTTTATAGTAAGACAATGTGAAACCTACTAATCATTATGGAAATAGCAATTGTTATTTTTGCAGTTGTACAAAAATTTTCTGAGAAATAAAATAACTTCTAATGCAAAAAATACACTATGTTACATGCATAAATAGGTACCTTAAAGTCAATTCCTCCTACAAAGATGCGATTAGGGATCACTGTTCCATATCTTGGGGCACTTGTTGGGTTATTCAAAGGCACAGGTGATACAGGATTAGGGGATGGAGATAATGAATCTGTTTGCGTCTGATTTGATGTTTGCTGTAAAATAAAATTCTTTTAAACTTTTAGCATTGGGTAGAAGTTTGATGCAGGCTGAAAACAATATCTTTCAAAAAGATGAGTCATTTAGACAAAATGTAATATTTTAGACTTTAATTTTAGTCTATTATTATGATTATAATTAGAACTAATACTTTTTTTGGAGCAATAAAAATATGGGAAATGTAGAATCTACTCCACTACAGAGAAAATCTTAATTACTTAAAATGTTTCTGTGAATTATAATTAAATATACAATTTAAATATTATAAATATTGAGGAATATTAAACTCAAAAAACAGAAAGAGAAAAGCAGCCCTGACAGCTGGGAACTGGCTTTGTTCTGGTGTTGTTAGGAGTTGGCCTCGAACTCACAGCTAGGCTGTTCTGGTTGTTCTCTTGTTAACAGGCATTAGGCAAAGTTACTCTGTGATTGTGACGGATCACACCAAAAACAAGACCATTCCATAACCATGTCTGAACGCTGACAAAAACAAAAGCATTGTCCAAACCATAAGAATGTCCAAACAGCCCTCTATTCTGGCTGATATGTATAACTGCTCCATCTTTATCAATCACAGCTTTGGCTTCAATCTATTTTTCTTGCCTTCTAGATAAGAATTAGCAGAATTACTCCCACTTTCTGACAACATGCATCTCACAGTAAAGCCGTTCTTCCTTAAACCCTATCTAAAAAGAGCTTAACACAAGTCTAAATCCCATAGTAAGTTCTTTTCTAGCACCCTCTTACCAAAAGGCTCCATGGTGCATGCTCTTCCTTGTGGCAACAATTCAATACACCCAACTTTAGTGAACTACAGTATGTTCCTGGTAGTCTTTGGCTAAAGGGCACTGACAAGTTGATAAATTCTGACATTCAAGTTCACTGTTTTTTAGCTCTAAAGTCAAAGTTTTAAATGCACTTGTCAATTTGAAGATTGAACTGATTTTGTAAAGAAAAGAGAAATTTACATACCTATATCTCATAGGCATAAATTTTTATACCGAAGATTGAACTCAGTACATACATGTTCATAATTCTAAGTTGGGGGCCTAATTTAGATTCTAATTAAACATATATTAACATATATGCCTTTGCACAATGGCAAGATGGTAAGCTCTTAACCTACATCTGAAAAAAACAAGACTTGAGAAGAATTTTGATAGCAGTTTTTTTTTTAATTTTTTTTTTTTTACGTTTATTTATTTTTGAGACAGAGAGAGAGCATGAACGGGGGAGGGTCAGAGAGCAAGGGAGACACAGAATCTGAAATAGGCTCCAGGCTCTAAGCTGTCCGCACAGAGCCCAATGCGGGGCTCGAACTCACAGACTGTGAGATCATGACCTGAGCCGAAGTCGGTCGCCCAACCGACTGAGCCACCCAGGCGCCCCGAGGATAGAATTTTGAAGAGAAACCAATTTAAGCACTTGCTTATTATTTTCCTTCTGGGAACATTAAACAGGCTTCTCAGACAGTCTAACGTACTAAATGAGTATGCCTCAAAAATCTTCAAAAATCAATTCTCTGAGAAACAAATACATGAAAATAAATTTCCAACACAGATAATGAGTTGTTCTTTTTCATACTTGCTCTCCTGTCTCACTTAATTGGCCAATAAAACCATGATCCCTAAGTCAATCCTTCAAGATATACAGAGAAATGACTAGGCCAGTAGTGACTACAGGGCTACAGGCTGGACCTCATTGGGTTCTATTCTGCATCTAGTGTTAAGGGGGAACAACACAAATTCCTAAAAAGGGAGTTCATAAAAACACCTATTAACCCACAGAAAAATCATCACATTTAATAACTGCTATGTTGTAGTTTCCAATTAAAGAAATTGGGGAACCAATCTTAAAAGCATTCTCTCTGGGCATTTGGAGGTTATTTGTAACTTCAGTCACTTTACTTCTAGGATGTAGTGCAGAGAATGATGATTTTGGGATGCTTAGTTTTATTTTTCAACTGTGGATTTGCATTGCTAGAGATAATAGCATAGCTCTAGTAGATACAATCTTGTCTGTTTACAGATTGTAAAATTTTAAAAATCAGTTTTCATGAAATTTTCTTCTGAAAAACAAGTTCGACAGATGAATTCATTTGTTCTCCAATTTGTTTAAATAAAAGTCAATTCCATTATTTTTCACAGAGAAAGGACATGAACAAAAGTGAACAGGTGCTTTATTTCCAATCTTGAGAAACTAGTTAGATGATACCGAGAAAGGAAAAACATCAACTTTTTATATCCTGTTCATTTCATTCTCATTTCTAAGGCTCCTGCTGTACTGTGGGTTCCTACTGCCTTATTTTTCTTCTTACCACTTATCACTTTCCAACATACTATATAGTTTACATATGTTTATTGCTTACCACTTTCCAATGTAGTGCAATGTTCATATGGGAAGGGATTTTGCCTATTTTGTTCACTGATCATTTAAAGTGGGGATGGTACATAGCAGGTGTTCAATAAATAATTTGTTGAACAAACGAATGAATCACTTCTCCCTGCTCATGATATCCCAACCATTAGGCAGAGGGTTTAAGAATACAATATGAAAAGAACCTAGAAAATATCTTAATGTTAGTAGTGACAAGGCTTAAGCAGAAATCTCTCAATTCCTCAGAGAAGGTTGGCGATGCACTGAGCTAATAAAGCCTCAGATTCCACCGGCAATAATTTTGCAAATGTATGAAAAGCACTTAGGCAGGTGTTGTTAGATTAGAAGTAAGGGTTCTTAGTTTAGCAAAACTTCCTGCACTAAAGAGTTTATTAAAAATTTCCTTCAAAGTAATGTGCCCTCACTGCCTCCATCCCTTGAGAATTAACCTCGAAATCTATCATCCACTTTGCCAGCGAAGACAACGGGAAGAGGGCAGGCTAACCGTCGCAGTCAAGGCCTCGAAGCTCCTTCCCCTCCGAGGCCAGCAAGCTGAGGCGCTGGAGGATATGGCCGCTGCGACAATTTCCTCGGGTTCTCTCGGGTCATCGTGAACTTGGGCACTGACACGAGGATCCACCCCCTCCCCACCAAAGTGCGGGAGGGAAAAGAAGGCTAGCCAGCGAGAAATTTTGACCCGCAAACCCGCCAGCAGCAGTGGCTGGAACCCTCAACGGCACCGACCCGACGGTGGCCTCGAGCGTCGGCAACAACTCGGCACTCACGTGGCGCGCGCTGATTGGCTGCCAGCGGGGCGGGGGCGGGGCACAGTGGCACCTCGCCTCAGCGCCTCGGCTCCTCAGGCCTGCTTCGTCTCCCGCCCCTCCCCCACCCGGCCCTCAGCGTCTCGGGCGCACACCCGGTATTAAAGTGTCCGGGTCCGTCCAGGGCCAAGGTGCCCCACCCCTCCCTCCAGGTCTCTCCGGCCTTCCGGTCCCCACTGACTAGCCAGGGAGAGGCGGTGTTAGCCGCCCTGGCAATCCCTTGCGGTGGGCGTCTGGGCGGAGTCCGGCCCGAGCAGGCGTCAAAGACGGGGCCGAGCCCAGTTTCGGCGGGAAAGCTGTTTTTCTAGCCCAGCCCCGCCTGTTGTACAGGACCCGGCCACCCGCCGCCTCCTGAAACCTTCCGGCCATTTCCGAGGTCCCCAGCCAGCCTACACCCGGTCCTGGCCCGGTGGTCCCACCTTCCCGACCCCACCACCCGACCCGACGGGGCCTGCAGGGAGGCCGCTCTTCGCGGTGGTCGATGGGGCATCCTGTCCACGTTTCTTCCCGAAAAAATAGCGGGCGTTTGGGCCCTAGACTTCACAATTCCAGCCCCTCAGGAAACGGAGTCCACGTTGCTCCTTCCCCTTGCTATCCCGGGGCCGGAGGCCCTGACTGCCGTACTCACCGCCCCGGACTCGGTCTCCATCTTCCTCTACGCTCTTCAGAACCCAGGGGAAAGGATCAGAAACCTGAAGTTTGAAAGCACCTTCACACCAAGGAAGCAACACCACGTTTCCCGACGGACACTCCCCCTGGCGGCGACGGCGGCAGTGGCAGCTGCAGGGGCGCAGGCTCGGACCCGGGACCTGAACCTGCCACCCGGTAGGGGGGGGTGGGGAGGAGCAGGCGAAGTCGCCTCGGGCGGCGGGGCGGGCGGGCGCAGCAAGCCGGGGAGCGGCGCGGGCGGGCGGTTTCGGCTGTGGCCCGTGGTCGCGGAGCTGGGCCGTCTGGGGAGGGAAGAGCGTGCAGCAAGTCGGGGCGGACGTGTGGTGTGCAGACGAGGGCTCGGCTCTGGGGCCACTCTCGCCTGCTTTCGGACGGCTGGGGAGGAGAGAGCGAACGGTTATGCAAAGCACCATGCACCGCACACTTTCCTCTCTTCTCCCCTTTGGAGGAAAGTCGGCGTCTGGGACTGGTGGGTTTCGAGAGGTTGACGTGACCTCAGGCTTTACTAAGCAGCAAGAGGCCGGTTGAGGGGTGACTTCGGAAGGCTGGTGCAGGGCCAGGAGGACGGTTTCCAGAGTCAAACTCTGACCCCCCGGGCCTGACGCGCCAAACTCGGGGACTCCCGAGAAGCCTGGGACTCCGCGCTGCACCTGTTGTCGCCGTCACTCATCCCCGCTAGCGGGCGGGGCGGCGCGGGCGCTTGGCCGGGACCCGCCGCGCAGCCCAGTCTGGGCCTAGGCGCCCGGAGCAGCTCCCGCGGGCCCCTCGCGGCTGAGCACCGCCCGGCCGGCCGCAGCAACAGCCTTGGGAGCCGGTCTGCGACGAGGCCACCCGCTCGCCAGAGGGGGTGAGCACTGTGCGGCTTGACTGGAGCGGCTCTGGCGGCCTTGGGATAGATAGCCTTTGAAAGAGTACTTTGTAAAAAATATTTGTGAAAGGTAGCTGAGAGTTCTGTATATCGCCGCTATAATGCATAATGTAATATTATACACACATATATATGGTATATAAATATATAAGCGGTATATAATATATAATCAAGTTGTAAATAATTACAACTAAGTAAACATGTAATAATGCTGATGATTATTGCACCTGCCATTTATCAAGAATTCATTTTGTGCCAGTCACAGTGCTTTATAATCAATATCATTTCATTGTTCTCACAGAAACCCTTCAAATAGATACTACTGTATCTATAGATACAGAGCTAAAGCTATAAGAGAGTTAACTATAAGAGCTAAAGAGCTAAAGCTCTTAAGAGCTAAAGCTATAAGAGATTTAACTGGGATCTCTCTGACGATTCATGAGCTTAACATTAAAAAAATGAAAAAACAATTTTAATGTTTTACTTATTTTTGAGACAGAGAGAGACAGAGCGTGAACGGGGGAGGGTCAGAGAGAGGGAGACACAGAATCTGAAACAGGCTCCAGGCTCTGAGCTGTCAGCACAGAGCCCAACGCAGGGCTCGAACTCACGAACCATAAGATCGTGACCTGAACCGAAGTCGGATGCTCAACCGACTGAGCCACCCAGGCGCCCCTAAAAATTTTTTTTTTTAAATATTTATTTATTCTTGAAGGAGAGAGAGAGCGAGCAGAGGAGCGAGACCCAGAATCTGAAGCAGGCTCCACCGCTCTAAGCTGTCAGCACAGAGCCCAACTCCGGGCTTCAGCTCATGAGCAGTGAGATCTTGACCTGAGCCAGAGTCCGATGGTCGACTGACTGAGCCACCCAGGTGCCCAATGAGCTTAACCATTTTGACATGTGCTTTTAAAAAGTTAGCAGTAACAACTGTTAAAAGTGACATTAATAATAACTTCTGTACTCTCTGTTATAAAAGTTTGTGTTATTTTACTTTAAAGATAAACGTTTAAAAATATGCAGTATGGCTTAATTTGTAATCTGTACAGAGATTAGCTCTTCATATTATTTACCAAAAATAAAATGGGAAGCATAATTTTTTCACTGAATACAGTTATTCAGTCATTAGTTTTGCATGCAATTTAAGCTCATTTTAGGTTTTAGTTTCTGTGGAAACAGAAAAGACAAACCTATTCAAATTAATACTCACATTCTAGAGCAAAATAGTTTTGCTGTTCAATAACAGAACTGATTTTGTTCTTTTTTTTTTTTCCCCAATAGTAATGATGGGTGTGAGTAGTTATTACTATCCCCTCTTTTGCCCAAGTCTTTAATTGGCTGAAAACCCTTCCTTTTGAAGACTGTCTTCACCATAAAAGGTGGTCAGTGTGTAATACACAAATTAATCAACACAATTTAGGGGATATTAACTGTATTTCAAGGCCCCTGTTAGGTACTAGGGGGATATACTGTATTTACAGTAGATAATTATTCTGCTTCTCTTTTCATTGTTAAAGCAAAAGGAATTTTTGGTTTTAAAATTTGGATAAATCATGTAAAAGTATACAATTCAACTAGTAGACATTATAGAGTTCCTATTGTGTGTAGGACCTAATATTAGGCTGTATGTTATGGGAGATAGGAGGATGAAGAAGATCAAATCCTCATCTTGCGTGTTTTTCAATCTAGAAGGGGAGAAAAGACTAGTTGCTCAAAAATAGTAATGATACCTAAATGTGCTTATAATTAATAAGACATAAGCAGAACAGGATAAGTGACATATGAACTGTGATCAAAGATCTATGGGAGCATAGAGGACCATATAGTGGAGCACAATGTCCAGGGCTGGGTAAAAGCTCCATCAGAACTGATATTCTGGTCTGGGTGGGAAGGTGAAAGGAAAGATAATGAATCCCTGTTATCTATTCAGCATTAGGCTAGGCTAGGCACATTCTTTTTTAATCTTTTTAGTTACCATTCTTGCTCGCTTTCTCTCTCTCTCTTTGGAAATCTAAGCCTTGGAAAGGTAAAAGTGACTCAGGTAGTTACATTGTTAGTAACTGGTAGATACAGTTTTCAAAACTTGGTTCTATTTGACTCCATTTGCCCATACATAGTGTACTCTGCCATGTTATTTATACCGTGGTAATGACTTAGAATTTTATTCTGGAGACTTTGCAAATAAAGAGCCATTGAAGGTTGTTGAATCAGGAAGTTACAAAATCAGAGCCAAAATTTATATTCTCAGATTAGAGGAACAGTTTTTAAAAGACTGGAAACAGAATTGAGTTAGGTGCATACTACTCTAGTGAAAAATAATGGGGATCTAAACAAAAGTAGCAGCTCTGAGAATAAAATACTGGGAAAGGGTTAAGGAGAAACCAGAGAAGAACTGAAACTTGGACGTGGTGATGATGGGGAGGGATTGGTGAGGATGGTTCAGAAGTCTCAAGTTTCAAATCCTGGAGATGTCATTGACAAAGATAAATATAAAAGTGCAACACATAACAAATTGCAAACCTAATATCCCATTTGCTTATATTTTCGGCCAGCATCCCAACATCTCTCATCTTTTTGTTTCACACAGTCTGTTAAGAGTATAGTTCCTGTTTCAGAGATTTACCCAAAGCTGCCTTCCCTCTTGCTTGCCTTCCATTACTGGCAGTTTTCCCATTACTGCCTCTTGAGTCTTCTAGCCACAGATTCTAACTCCTAATATCTATTTTAGGCAGTCCTTTTCTCAATAACCCTTTGGATGTGTGCTCTAACTTATAGGCCTAGAAACCATTTGTGGGCCTCCTGTGTACCAGGCTTTACCCTAAGGCAGGGTCTATGGCTATGATGAAGATGTGGTTCTTGCTCTCCAACAGCCTGTGGTCTAGTGCCAGAAGGAGCTAAGTAAATAGAAAGTTCATACATTCAATGTGCTAAGCGTAGCAGTAGAAGAGTTGCTAAGCGCAGAGATAGCCCAGACCAGGAGTGACTTGGTAGAAAAACAACATGAAAAGTCATGTTTAGAAGATGCCTCTACTTCCATTTTATTTCTTTCTAGTCCCAAGTCTATTAACCTGTTGTTGTGTTTTGGAGGATGATCAGATGCTTTCTTTTTCTCTGTGATGATTGGATATTTGAAATGGGAGAGGTGAGGGATAGGATGTTTATTTATTTATTTATTTATTTATTTATTTATTTATTTTATTATTATTATTTTTTAGGATAGAATTTTTAAAAATCTGCCTTAAGGAAGCAAAGAGTCCAGTGCAGATCTTCTTTTCCTTTACAGAGTGTAATACTTACATTTAGAGAGGGTGTTACAGAGCTAGTCTAGACTGAAACAGTAACTGATTTATTGGAAAATTCCTTATAAAATTCTTTTATTTGGTTATGCTGTTTACTTTGAGCAACTATTTAGATACAAGAGTATACAATATAGAATTGACTGTTCAAGATAAGGTAGGAGCTCAGTAAATAGTTATAAAATAAGAGACTAAATGAATAGGCACCCTCTCTCCACTTTCCATTTTATCCCCACCCCTTACCATTTTACTCTTACTTCTGAAATAAGAGTGAAAAACAATCATTGTCAGAGAATCTTTTTCTCGATCTACTTACACAAGTATGGTTTAATAATTATGCACGTTTTCGGTTGCTTTTTAGGGGAAGACCTTGTGTTTGGAACATCCCACCTGCAAAATCCTTTGAATATTCACAGATATTTCCTTAAGAGCAAATGATACACCATTTACAAAAATAAGACCTGTGAAGTAAGACTTCAGTGTAAGAATGATTGTCCTAAACTTACTGTCCACTTGTAGATTCAGGCCTTTGCCTTGGCTTGCCCCTTTATTTTACCTTTGCTTGCTCTCACCTTCTGACCACCAACTGCTGTTTTTTTTAACCTCTTTCCATTGTTATTTCATCCTTAGACTTTATCTTTCTGGGAGGAAAACATTTTCATCAACCCTTTTAGGGTCCCTGGCTGGGTCTGAAAATTAAACTGACAGTGATTAACAGGAGAAAAGCATACAAATTTTACTGAATTTTTACATGTACATGGGGGTCTTCATGAGGGAATGAAGACCTAAGAACTGGCCAGAGTAGGAAGCTTTTGCATCTTTTGGACAAAGAAACAATAAATTTATGAGTAATTGACAAGACAAAAGGGTTTAGGCTAGAGATAGTAAATGGTGAAGAAATAACTAGAAAGATAAGGGTTAGTTTATCAAGGTTAGTCTGAAGTTCCTCTGGTGCCCTGTCTCTGGGCTGATAAGAGTCTGTCTCCAGTAAAAGAATTTATTTCCTGTCTTTAGGCAGAAAAGGGGGAACTTTTTCTATGTTTACTGCTTCTTAATTGCTTTCAACCCCAAATAATTAGTATGTCAAAGAGGCATGTTTTGGGGTGACATATTCTGGTTTCCTTCATATGCATGAGGCGTTTTCACAGGTACTATCATGACATCTCTTAATTCATGTTTCTCCTACCCATAGGCGTCTTGGCAATACTTCATGTCCCTAATGTCCTCCTATTCATGACGTTTCAAACATCTTTGTGTAAACATTTCTTTAATTGTCACTTGTCCACTCCTCCAGCAACTATGTTTTTGAGTAGTGAGCAATTGTTGCCTTGGTGCACTCTTATCTTTTGAATCTAAGAAAGGCCACCATGTACCGTTGCATTGGTTACTCAGTACATAAGGGTATCTGGCCAAAGGACTAGCAGGCTAAGATCCAGCTCTTGCTGCTCCACTCACAGAACCATGTAGCCACAGGCCCCTCCATTCAATGGGAGTGCCTTTTTCCAATTCATAAAAAGATGCTGAATGTACTGGTGGCAGTCCTACCTAATTATAGCTCCTGCACCATAAGATGGTATCAAGAAACACTGGTTTATGTTCATCATGTTTTACTATCATATTCTTAGACATCGGTGACTCCTTGACATTTGGGAAAACTTTTCATCTTGGTAAATGCTGCAAGTGGGTTCCTCAGGAAACAGACTGAGATTTGCATGCAGTGGTTTTGGGGAATCTTGAGTTTGGGAACAATACCTGAGAAGAAGGAGGGAAGCAGGGCTGGGCAGAAAAAGTTGAATTGTGATTTTTGCAACAGAGTCCCAGCAATCCTAGGATGACCTTCAGAGTTGTTCCTAGAGACCAGGGTTCCCCTCCCCACTGCATCCCATATCCCCAGGTACCCATCCATAGACATTGGATACAGGCTGCTCTCAGAGAGAAGTCAGGACTTTAGACAAGATTCTCTTTGGCTGAGGGCAGTTTCTGGAGAGGGACTCAGCTGAGAACAGCCCACACTCCCAGCATCTGGTGGAACAATGGCTCGGTCCTCAAGGGGGATTTGGGCAAATGACAGCATATACAAAAGTGAGTTCATAACCATCGAATGACTTTTTTTCTACAATAGGGTTAAGCAGGTTTTTAACACTTGCTTTGGGTTGAAGGAAAGCATGACAAAAACAGAATAACTCCAGGAAAAATTCAAACTTGTTTTTTCTTAGAGAGGGTACCTCAGAGATTGCACGTGGGACAAATACCAGGAGCATGGATCTGGTAACCTAAGACTGTGACATTGAAAGTTTAGGTTGCAATTGTGTTTAATGATTGCAGGCTAAAAAACAACTTTCTATGAGTTTGCCTTCTGTTGGTTCTGTGCTCAAGAAAATATCCGTATTGGTCATCATTGGGGAAATATAATTAAAACACAAAGTCATTTCCCAATTCAGAAAACCTCTCCACAAAGATATAGAGACAGAAACCAGTTTCATCGTTAAGTAAGCATGAAATCTGTGGTGCACACCTCAGGCAATTGACTAAGACATTGCAAAGACACAACAAAGAAAGGAATCTCACCCATTTATATTGCCAAGCAGACATAACCCATTGCATCACACATAGTTCACCGTAACCTTACCTAGTGATTGGGGTCACCATCTTATTGGCTTTAACCAGAGGAAAAACAAACTTCTCATATCTTTATAACAGGAGGTAGTTTTGTGAACTGGAGCAAGGCAAGCACCAAAGTTAGGCTCTTATTCTTACTGGAACTGGGAAATAGAACTATCTTTCTTAATGTTTGCATTTCAAAAAGAT
Organism: Neofelis nebulosa; assembly: GCF_028018385.1. Classification (NCBI taxonomy): domain Eukaryota; kingdom Metazoa; phylum Chordata; class Mammalia; order Carnivora; family Felidae; genus Neofelis; species Neofelis nebulosa. Next base: position 37,898,116 of record NC_080783.1, on the reverse strand, counting down.
GGTTTTTGAGGAAACATTCTTGAGTTGTGATACTGGCAAGATGCCTAGTTAGCCATTATAAAGGTTTACATACATGTGAAAAAGAGAAAGAAATTCTAGAAAAAAAAATTGGGGGGGGTGGGGAGATGGGGAAGTCTTTTTCCTTATTTCTACCGGGAGAATTAAGCCTATTTTTTTTTTTAAAGAATCTCTACACCCAACATGGAGCTCAAACGCACAACCCCCAGATCAAGAGTTTCACGCTCTACCAATTGAGCCAGCCAGGCACCCCAAGCCTATTATTTTTAATCTGTATTTGCTCTTACATTATATATCCGGATCTCTTTAAGGTTGGGTCTTCCCGAAGCACTGAAACATTTTAGAAGCAACTAAAATTCAAAGCTATTATTTAAACATCTGGAGTAGGAAGAGAAGTGGAGTAGTCAGGAAGGAAACCAGGGAAGTAGACAAGAGCCATGGCCACATGTGCCAAAAAGCCTACATCCTATTCTGCTGGTACTGGGAGGCCAATAAAGCTTTGTAATGGGGAGTCAGACTTGTAGTTTAGGTAAATTCCTCTAGCTACAATGTGGAGGGAGTATGGATATTTGAACATGCTATAAGGTCACTATAATCAAATTAATATGGTATTGAATGGGAATCAGAACAGATAACCTGGAAGCAGATTGAAGTACATGTGAGAATTTAACCTATGACAAGAGGAATAATTCAATTCATTGAGAAAAGAATAGATTATTTAATGAAGAAAATAAAAGCAGCCCAGCATCTTATTTAAAAAATTTTATGTAAATTCTTGTATATACATATAAGATAAATTAGAAAATGCAGTATAGAAAGACCAAACATGTTAAAAAAAAATAAAATTCTTCTAAGAAAATGTAGGAGATTACACATACAACCTAGGGGTTGGAAAGTGCTTCTTAATGCTGAAAAGAAGAGAGACATATTGGATTATATGAAAATTAATGTAGATACCATAAACAAAGTAATAAACAATAGTTCTGGAAAAAATACTAAAGCAGATGACATAATAAGGATAACATCTATAATATACTGGTTGGGTTCTCTGAGAAGCATTTGGAGTTAGAGGTGAAAAATTAATTGGAAAGTAACACATGTGGAGGGACAATGGAGGAGCAGGATTGGGCAGGAGGAGTTCAGATACAGACATGACAAAATCTCAACCAGCCCAAGGGGCAGCTGGAACAATGATTGCCTGTTGGAGGAGTCCTGCCATATTGGAAATGGCTAGGGTCCACTGGCTGGAGATTGCCCAGAGAATAGAAGAGTTTGCTCTTAACTATCAACACCTAACCAATTCACTGGCAAGGGGCCACCCCAAGAAGAACATGACCTTGGTTCAAAAGTTGAGGTGAACCCTGAGTACTTGAACAGCTGAAGGCTGTCAGTGAACCATATGCCTTGAAGCAGGAGAGTGAGCCCTTTACTGAAGCAGGGTCTCAGTGTGGCATCTCTGTGTTTGCTGTAGAACTCTTACAAACTAAGAAAAAAAGGCATTCAGTCCAATGGAAAATTAGGCAAAGCACATGTGCAGACGGTTTACTGAAGACTGAGTCCAAATGACCAAAAATGTTTGAAATGATGCTTGGTAATCTGGAAAGTAAAATTAAAATAACAATGGAATCTAATTTTATGCCTATAAGACAGGCAGAAATTAAAAAGAACTACAATACGTATTAAGAGGAAACGTATTCTGATTCTTTGGGAAATCAATCTAGCATTATCTATTAAAATGAAAAATACATACATCCTTAGACCCAAAAATGCTATTCTTGGGAATTTATCTGATGGAAATTAAACAATTGGTTCATAAAAATGTGTACAGAAATGATAATTACAATGTCATTAGTAGTGGTGAAAAACTAGAAATAAGCTGAATACACCAAATAGAGCAATGACTAACCAAATTATGATATATCTATACCATGGAATATTTGCATTTATTTAGAAGAATGAATGAGTAGATGTTGCAGATGAGGTGGTGGAATTCTTACCAGGTATTGTTGAATGAGAAAAGGAAGATGCAGAAAAGTATGTATAAAATATGTCTTCCCACCTCTTCTCTTTTTAGTAAATCTAACGATGACAAACACACATGCTTTCTCTCTCTCCCTCTACACACATACACACACACACACACACGTATACTAAAGCTGAAAAGATGCGTTAACTTGGCAACTCAAGTTGTTAATTTGAGTTACCTTCAAGGAGTGGAAGAGTTGATTTGGGTGGAGGAGGAGAGAAGTGTTCAAGACAGGTAAAAGAAAAAAAATTATACCAAAAGAATATGCATATGCTCACATTTATGCTGTCATTTCTAAATCTAATAAGAAAGGCAGAATCAGGGGTTTACATAATTTATAGGAAAGAAATAAATAGAAAAATATGTCATAGAAATAGAACAAACTATACACAATTTTTGGAAATCCAAAATTTTTTAGTTTTTACTAGTTTAGTAGATGCCAGGAATGTTTATTTGCTGTATAAATCAAATAGTATCCAGTCATATGAACCAATAGCATTGTTGTAGAAAACATAGGGCTTTCAGTGAACTTATGTATCTGTATCAGTCAGGAGAAACTCAGTAATACTGCAGTAAAAGAGCATCCCAAAATCTGAGTGGCTTGCCACAGAGGTTGCCTTCTTGTTCGTGTTACACATCCATCGTAGATTGGCTTGAGCTCTGCCCCATGCCATTTTCACTTAGGATCTGAGTAGTCTTTGGTAGAGGAAAATAAGATCATGGTTAAGCATACACTGGTTCTTGAAGCTTCTGTGCAGAAGGGGCTCTTTCACTCATCTTTCATTGGCTAAAGCAAATCACATGGCTGAGCCTGCTGTCAATGGTACGAGGAGGCATAAACTCTTCCACAGGGAGAATTAGTGAACATCCCCCTGAGTTTGAAGATTGTCTTTAAATTTTTTTAAATGTTTATTTATATTTTGAGAGAGAGAGAGAAAGACAGACAGAGTGCGAGTTGGGGGAGGGCAGAGAGAGAGGGAGACACAGAATCTGAAGGAGGCTCCAGGCTCTGAGCTGTCAGCATCAGAGCCTGATGCGGGGCTGATGGGAGGGGTGGGGGGGGTGCTGGAACTCAAGAGCCGTGAGATCATGACCTGAGCCAAGTCAGAAGTTCAACTGACTGAGCCTCCCAGGCACCCTGAAGATTATCTTTAAAACAAAGAGTGTTAATGAAGTATTTCCATGTGAATCATACCTAATGGATGTCATTAATGATTGGTGAGTAAGGAGAATTAAGATGAGAAGTAAGAGAAAATACTTTTTTTCTAATTAAATAAATGCTATTTTTTTCATCTACTGGGTGTACAGGTAAGAAGTACTCCTTTTGACTTTAGTTCCAATCACAGATCACACACCATTCTTTACATTTTCAGGAAACAAACAAACAAAAACCCGTTTAATCTGTACGTTGAAGACAAGAAAAATTAATGTAGATAGAAGGAGTAAGATTCTATTTTATCCATATATTTTATTTTTCTGAAGTTCAGAATTTATAGCAGTATGTTGATGAGAAATATAAAATCTATCAAAATCAGAAAAATATCCTTTCCTTTAGAAATAAGTCTAAAAATATTGATGTTTAATGCTTTTCCTCTGGAGTTTAAGTATTGCTCATAAGGAATCTTCCAAATGAATTCTGTCTGCAGCCATCGGTTTAGTTACTAAAATCCCATTTTAGTTAGGTGAAAATTTAAAGAAAGCTCTATAACCTCTCATTACACTAAATGTAGTATTGTCCAATGTTGCTTATTATCCCACTTTACAGTTTAAGTTAAATTTGAGTTCTTTGCTGCTGCTTAATATGTTAGATGATTCCTGCAACATGCTTCCCCCCATCTTTCAAAAACAATTGTGATATCATCTGAACATTTTCACCAGTACATTTTATATAGAACAGAGAATGGCAAACATCCCAAGTGTAGTTTAGCAGCTGTTGTTCCTCCTCTGTGGGTAAGGGAGGAAGCAGTTGTATCCATGGTGACCTATATGAGTCAGTGAGGGTGGGAACTGGGGGATTTTCACAGGGGTTAATGACCGAGCAAATGTTAGCAATCCAGCTTTCACTAGACATTTGGCCTCAAATGGAATTTTTTTTTAGGGACTCACATTCTATAACTTTTCATTTTGTAAAGCAGATAAACTTACATTATGCTTAATGAAAGAACTATTCACCTGAAAACTTACTGGGAACTAAAACTTACAGAAGAGACTGTACTTTATTCCTGTCTTCTATTTTAATTTAGAGCATGCATTAAAATTTTGTTTATTTAAATATTCCACTCTGCTTCTTCCTCTTAAAAGATTTGAGGTAGAATGCCACAAAGGCATATCAATAGGGTTAACCCAATAGGTGTAAGGCTGATGATACATCATGACCAAAAGGAGTGGTTAGGGAAAGAAATATGATTCTTCATTCTCTTCCAAAGGGTCTTAAGATGCTAAAAAAAATTAGTAAAAAAACCCAAAACATTTATATCTTGGCATAAATTGGAGAAAACCCCCCTACTATATGCAGATGAAGTAGATTTGGGGTATGTACCTGGATGGGGAGAGGAGGAGGAACCAAACCTGTATTTACCCCTGAATCCCAAGTGTTAGGCATTGTGAGTATGTTTCATTTGAAGAGGTTTCTAGTATAACTTCACACCTGGAAAAGATCCAAGTTGTCAAATAAGATAGAAAAAGAAGAGAAACAAGTTTTCATGTGGGCCTCGTTGGTGCCATTCCAGTGGTAGTTTTCATAAATACCTCTGTGGTTTCTGCATTAGTGGGGAACATAATGATGATACGAGTTCCATCTCCAGGATCTATGTCAAAGTCAGTTAATACATAGAAAATAAATCAACACTGCCTATCTCATTTTATTTATTATTTGTTCAACACTGCCTATTTTAAAAAGACATTTGCCTTCCACATACAGACTTTCCCAGATGATTGGTCTGGGGCTCCTAATACTGTATCTTAGCCTCATTGTCTGCATGATTCCAAAGAGGGCAGTGTTAATGGACAGACATCCAGGCATCCTGCTTTCATGAAGGTAGTAGAGGTTTCCCAACATAGGAAAGAAGCAGCAGCCATCAGACATTGAAGAACATTGGCTGTAATTCAAGGTTTCTTAAATGTATTGCTTTTCAGTACTTTGAAGATTTACTAATGTGGGGAATCTAGATTTATTCTAAATAATTTGTAACTTCTCATTTTTGTAGGGCCATTATCATGACATGGATTACTTGTACTTTTAGATGAAATTAGTTGACTTTTACGTTTTAGTTACAGAAATTTCCTACTTACTTGCTAACATAAGGGAGAAAAGATATACCTTTGAAGAAAAAAATAAACCAAGAATTTTAAGAGGGCATATTGACTCTGTATATATTTACTCCACTATAATATTTATATTACAAATTACCCTGCAAGTTGTTTTCTTAAACCAGCAAATTGAAGTGATTACAGTGTGTATTGGAGAGTGTTATGACTGAATATAAAGATATATGTAACTCAGTTGAAAATCCCCCTACTCATGTTTAGTGCATCTTTGAACTTATCAGGAGAATTGGCTCTTAATGTCAAAATATTTTTTTTTACACATATGTGAACAAGAGAATAAATGTGTTTCCTCACACACTGATGAATCAGTAAGCCTCACCCTCTGTCAAGATGACATAGAGGTAATGCTGATGTTATGAGGAAAGGTTGTCATGTCTAATGTGATGTGCAGGAGTGGCTCATCAGAATAAGTGAAGTCTGCAGGACTTCACTGAACTTGCACCCTATGAGAGCCTCATACAGCAGGAAGAGCACAAGCTTCGAAGTCATTGACTAGGACTTAAATACTGGTTCCACTTCCTGTTGGCTCTGATACTGAGCAAGCTAATTGACCCTTTTGATTCTTATCTGTAAAGTGGAGATCAAAATACTTCATAGAGGATTATCAAGTATATAGAAAGCAGGTGTCAGTTCTCTTCCGCCACTGTGATTTCCTGGTAGTGTATGGAAAGTCTTAATATTCTCACAGGATTTTTCTTAGGCCCAGGGCTCTGTGGTGACTTCTCTGGGCTGGAAGAACTACATTGACATATCTGGTCATTGATTCTGGACTAGTTGGTTAGGTTCCTATCAATTGTCTTTCAGTCTAATTCTAGATTTCAAGTTATTCTGATTTATAAGCATCCTTTGACTTTTGCAACTGCTTGCTTTGGGTATGCTCTGATTTCTGCCCTAGGATGGAATTCTAGGATCCCAGAGGATGAGAAGTCCTATAGTATGGGCAGTGACAGAGCCTTTAAAAAAAGAATCAGGTGTTTCTGGGTGGTTCAGTTAGTTAAGTGTTGGTTTGTCTAGGTTTTGGTTTAGGTCATGATCTCATGGTTTGTGAGTTTGAGCCCCACGTCGGGCTCTGTGCTGACAGTGTGGAGCCTGCTTGGGATTCTCTCTCTCTTCCACTCTCTGCCCCTTTTCCACTGGCATTGTGTCTGTCTCTATCAAAATAAATAAACTTTAAAAAAATTAAAAAATTTAAAAAAATAAGATGTTTTTTATTTAGTCAGAGGATTGCAAAGATGAAGATTCTGTCCATAAATATTTATTGAGCACCTCTTCTGTGCCAGGCATGGTTCTGGGAGCTGGAGATAAAGCAATGAACAAGGTCTTTTGCACCTAGAGATTACATTCTCTCTCCATTTTAGTGGGGCAGAGATAGGAGGTCAGTATGACAGAATATATAAGTAAACAATTCCACGGACAGGACAGTTTATTCCCAGTGATAAAATGCTATCAGAAAGCAAAACAGAATAATATGAGTAGGATGATATGTATGTGGGGTTGAGGGAGCAACTTGAGATTTGTGATCAGAGAACACCTTTCTGAGGTGGTGACTTTTGAACGTTTTTTTTTATTTTTTATTTTTTTATTTTTTTTGGGACAGAGAGAGACAGGGCATGAACGGGGGAGGGGCAGAGAGAGAGGGAGACACAGAATCGGAAACAGGCTCCGAGCCATCAGCCCAGAGCCCGACGCGGGGCTCGAACTCACCGACCGCGAGATCGTGACCTGGCTGAAGTTGGACGCTTAACCGACTGCGCCACCCAGGCGCCCCTCTAAGGTGGTGACTTTTGAATTGCTAATGAATTATTCTTATTCACATCCCTTCCCCCACCCACATCCCCACCCCGACTCCAGCTTCCAATTTGCCAGTCAAGTGATTGCTGCCTTATTTGGTAAAAGGTTGAGAGGCAAGAATTGTGGGTGATATTAATTTGGCTAAGGGTGTTTATTAATGGTGAGGGAGGAATGTGTCCATGGCTACTGACTTAACCAAATCTGGCTTAACCTTTCTCTCAGTTTTGGGAGTGGGGCCACAGAACAGAATCTGTTGCCAGGTAGGAGCAGATTCAGTGGAGTTCTTTTTTTTTTTTTTTTTTTTTTAACTGTAAATATGAGTATCAGGAAAAGCCTATTGAGCTTATGATAGAAGACAATAGTATGGGGGTGCCTGGGTGGCTCAGTCGGTTGAGCGTCTGACTTCAGCTCAGGTCATGATCTCATAGCTCATGAGTTCGAGCCCTGCGTTGGGCCCTGTGCTGGACAGCTCAAAGTGTGGAGCCTGCTTCAGATTCTGTGTCTCCCTCTCTGCCCCTAACCCACTCGCATTTTGTCACTGTCTCTCTCAAAAATAAACATTAAAAAAAACTTTAAAAAATAAAAAAAAGAAGACAATAGTATGAAAGACTTGTTAGACTAGGGTTCAACTAGTTTCTCAAAGCAGAATGAATTACCTAACAGCCTTTATGAACAGATGCTCAGAGCAAAAGATTTAGTACGAGGTGTGTGTGTATATGTGCGTGTGTGTGTGTGTGTGAGAGAGAGAGAGAGAGAGAGAGAGAGAGAGAGAGAGAGAGAAGGAGAAAGGGCTGAGACGTGTGTGTGTGTATGTGTGTGTGTGTGTGTGTGTGTGTTTGCCTTCACATGAGGGTGACAGAGAAGGCTGCTAAGCATCTAGTTGAAACAAAAAATTTTGTATTCTTACATGCTACACTTTCTGGCAGCTGCTTCTGCTCCTCCTCCTCCTCCACCTCCTCCTTTTCCTTCTTTGAAGACTACTGACCTTAAATGTTAGTAAGGTGACACTAATTTTAATACCTTAAAAAACAAAATATTGGGGCACCTGGATGGCTCAGTAGTTTGGGCATCTGACTTCGGCTCAGGTCATGATCTCAAGGCTTGTGAGTTCAAGCTCCATGTCAGGCTCTATGCTGACAGCTCAGAGCCTGGAGCCTGCTTCCGATTCTGTCTCTCTCTCTCTGTGTCTCTCTCTCTCTTTCTCCCCCTCCCCCACTTGTTCTCTTTCTTTCTCTCTCTCTCTCTCTCAAAAATAAACATTAAAAAATTAAAAAAAACCCAAATTCTTATCAGAATAATATACAAATCTTTAGGGTGGGAAATCTTTGTAAATGATACTAATATTGTAAAACAAGATAATGAGTAAGATAACTGCTGTTTACATTTCTTGGAGGACAATCCAATAATGGAATTTTTACTAGGGTAACAAGGAAAAATTAAGCTCTGAAAGTAACTTTATAAGATAAAAATAAAAGATAGTAATAGTTGAATATCAAAGAAAAAAATGATAGCCTAAAATAGGTTATATTTGTAAGGATAGCAAGTAAAAATATTTCCTGTGCAAGAAAGGTAAGAATTCCCTGAACTAATGGAGATGAAGGACAAGTATGGTTGTTTTAAGTCTGGGGACCCTTTTACTTTCTGAGTAATAAAGGCAGGTCACTTGAAAAGGAAACTTTGAGTTTCCCTTCCCGTAAAGCATTTGCTATTACAGATGCAGTTCTTAGAATCTCACTAGAGGGTGGTGTTGGTTCTAAAACCAGAGGTTGCCAATCTACAGTATGTTCATTACTGGGCTGCATTTATATTTAAAGAAAAGGTAAACTGGGGCTTTCTCAGTCTTACCTAAAAGTTGACAGATGTCAAGTCTGAAACCTCCCAGGGGCCTTATCCAGTTCTGGCTGCTTGCAGCCCCAGAGGAGCCAGATAAAGTAGCTGAGATTACAGGAGGAGTTAAGTGGTAGATTCTAATTTCAGCTCCTGCACTAAGTAGTAGACAAGAAACTAAAGCTTCCTGGGCCTTCGTCTCATCTGTAAAACGAAAAGTCTGCCCTAGATGATCCCTTAATCTCCTTGCATCTCTAAAATTCTGAAATTGTAATAAATTCTCGGTCTAAAACCCTGAAGAATTTCTCATGTCCTTGGCCAGACAAAGGAACAAGTATCTCAAATTATCAAATTATTAATAATTAAAATATAATTTAATGTTATACATGAGGTTTAACACGGAAAAGCCTTTAAATCAACTTGTCATCTTCCGTCCTTTCGGGGAAGCTCAGAGCCATCTTTTACATCTACCTGAGCATTCTGTGGTAAATTTCAGTGACAATGCATCATCCATAGGTGTCTCTCTTCTTGGTTGCTAACTTGCTGGAAAGGAGCAAAATATGTTTATATAGGATTATCTAGAGAGAGAAGGTTGAACCATAATCAAATAGGGATGTTTCAGGACAGAGACGAAATCCCCCATCTCATCTTGTACTTGGCCAACTTCCATCATATCCTATCTGTAGCTTTGCTAGGGGTCGCTCTCCAAAGGGATTTAGTTGGTTCAGTTTCCTATTACCCTCACCTCTTCTATTCCCATTACCCTCACCTCTTTTTATCTGATTCCCTTTCCTTGTTGTGTTTTTTCACATTGTAGAGTGAACTGAAGATCATTTTATGGAACCTGAAGCAAATTACCCAACTCCAAAGTCTCAGTTTATGTCTGCATGGATTTGACTTCAAAGGGTTGGTGTAAACCCCTGATGGTGCGAAGCTGCGCTCTGTCACCTCAAACACTTTGACGTTAGGGCTCAACACCTCCTTTTCTCCAAATTGCTTTGTTTTGCCAAAGGTTTCCTTCCCCCGCCCCCTCCCCCAGCCCCGGATTTTGTTGCATCTGCAGGCTCATTTCGAACATCTAAACTTCCTAAAATGTACACGGAGCGCCTGAGGGTGCGCACACGCGCGCGCGCTCACACCTTCGCTCGAGTACACGAGCTCTGCTGGGCCGGCTCCCAGTTACAGAACACATTCTTCCATTCTTCGCGCTTGGGCACACCCCTTTGCAGTGGGGATTGGTCGGGCCGACCCCTCCTCGGCGACGCTAGGCTCCTCAGAGGCCCAGGCGCCTGCCAATCCCCACGGGCTGTCAAAACAAGTCTTCCCTCCCTGTCACAACAGAGCGGAGTGGAGGCCGCCGCCGCCGCCGCCGCCGCCGCCGCCGCACTTCCTGGGGCCGCTGCGCCGCGGTCCGCGGGCAGGTGGCGGGTGCGCCGGGCCGCGGTCGTCTGGCTCCGGCCCCCTCAGGCCGCGCGCGTCCCGGCCTCGGAGGCCGCCCGGCCAGCCGCCGGGGGGCCTTTTGTCTGGCGCAGAGCAGGCGTTCGCATCACATTTCGGACACCTCCCTCTCCTTTTCGCCTCTCCTTCTCCCTCCCGCTCGCATCTCCTTCCCCATTCCCGCCGCCCTACCCCAGCGGACTGCCGGCTTCCTGGACCAAAGCCCGCGGACGTCTCTACCCAAGCGATGTCTCCTCTCCAGAAAGTTGCCGCCGCCGCCGCCCCCGGGCGGTGAAACAAAGTGTGGCGGGGCCGCCTCCGGGTGCAGGAGCGCACTCGTGCCCAGAGGCTGGACTCCGCTGCCGGGCGTGCCGTCTCCCCCCGAGAGCCCGATTCGCCGGCCATGGCCGAGGGCGCGGCGGGCAGGGAGGGTCCCGCGCAGCCGGACGCAGCCGGGTGCGAAGACGACCCCCGAGTGGGCCCGGACGCCCCCTCCGGGGACGGAGCGGCTGTGGCCCCTGGGGGCCGGTGGAGGGATCGTCGCAGCGGGGTCGCGCTGACGGGCTCTGCAGGGGCCCCGGCTGACAGCGAGGCTGGCCTCCTGGAGGCGGCGCGGGCGACCCCCCGGCGCAGCAGCATCATCAAGGTGAGCGAGGCCGCGCCACCCGGGGAGCGTGGGTGTGGGTGGCGTGTGGGTCGGGGATCCAGGCAGGATGTACGTACGGTTTGTCCGGAGGCATCGCAGGCTCGGCATTGTTTTCTCCCACCTCCCTCATTACCAAACCTTCCTTCCTCGTCCGGAGGTTCCCAGACTCAGCTCTTGGCCGTGAGAAGCAGAAGTGACTTTTTTTTCCCCCCTGACAGCAGAGGAAAAGTTCCACTCTGCGTCTTTGCGTTTTGATGGATGCTTTCCCTCATTTTCTCTGAAAGCTTCACTAAACCGTTGATGGAAGGAGGAAGGGAGGATTCAATATAAATGCAAACCACAGGATGGTTGTGCACTGCTCTCCAGAGAAAGGTTAGCTTAATCCCCCCTCCACCCCCCCCCCCCCAGTAAAGGAAATGCACAGTTAACCCTCAAGTGAAAGAAAAAACAAAAACAAAAACAAAAAACAAACAGCTTCCTCCCCACCCCAAGAACAACCCTCCAGATTCCAATGATCCTGAAATCCCAAGAAGCGTGAACTTTCCCGGTAGACAGGCAGAGTTTTCAGTGGACCCTGTGACCAAGTGGAGAGCGATGGTGGAGCCCAGAGTTTCTGCACTGCAGAAAGCGCCAGCACAAAGCAGTCAATAAATACCCCGAGCATCATCCCAGGTCTTTGTGGTTACCACCGCAGGAAGGGAAAATGCTTCCTGACCGCTCGACCACCAGACAATATTTCTCTTCATCTATTTGGCAAGAAATTTGTAAGCCTTTTCCCTGCTTTATCTCTTTCTGTCTTCCTTCCGCTCGGGGCTTGCCTCCTGTTAGAGATTTCATCTTTTGGGTGCATGACATGTGGTTACGTATCCTGGAAGTCAGAACTCTCCCTTAGGCTTTGGAAAAGGGCCTCAGCATAAACGAACGTGAGTAATCATATGCATGTGAGATCAAAATTGATTTTGGTAGAGTAGCCAGTATGAAATTGTGTGTGTGTGTATTGCCAAAGATGAGACTGAAAGATGGACTTGAAACTACTTACTATTCAATTTACTTGGTGTGCTAATACATTCAAGACCATTGTTCAGGGTTGAGCTGTGTAACCAGCTCCTAATGCCCAAGCCCCAGCTCCCCTTGCCAGTGTGGGGAGACTGTGCCCACAGTACATCCACCTAGCTCCTAGTATTGTCTGGGCTATTCCCCAACACTGACACATGGAAGTTTAAAATGAACAGGAAGATTTCTATATAAAAAGAAGAGTGGGTGGTAGTTGCAAATGACTTGTAGTAGTTTCTGTTATTCTGTGCCTTTTAGATGATTTGAAAAGGAGTGTTCCATTCCGGGTGTGAATTTGGATAAAAAGGGAGTGATCACTTTTTTTTTCTTTTAACCCACAGGTCAGAAAACATATTATTCTGAAACTTAAAAAACAGCACAATTAGGAAACAATTACATTTTGGATTCTAAGATATTGATACTACATGTGTTCCCTGTGTGTGAAAACAAACACCACAAGATAGTTTAAAATATACCATCACAAAAAGTGGGCTCTATAGTGTTGTAAAAAATAAAAGTAACAGAGTGTAAGGAATATATAAATGCTTGCAACTAAATTGCAGTTTCTAAATTGTATTATGTTCTGGTTTATATTCTCAGAAGGACCCTTGCTGAGTAATTGTGCCTTTTTGGTTTTGAGATTTATTTTTGTGGCAAAAGAGGGAGGCAACAGAATATCAACTTGATCTTTCCCCTATTTAATAGTAAAATAAGCATTTAATAAATGGTTTTTATAATTAAAGGTACTAGAAAATAAGTAAATTGGTATTATTTTAAAGTAGGTTTTATTGAAAAAATAATATAAGCAGATGAGAAAAAAAATCAAATGTTGCAAAGGAGCATGAAGGGAAGACTCCCAGCCTCTCCACACTCCCACTTACATAGTCCGCCCCCATAGCTGTTAACACTTTCTTAAGTATCCTTCCAGAAATATTCCATGCATATGTAAGCATATGTATCTGTATATATCTGTGGTGAACTATTGACGTTCTTGATTTATATAATAAAATTTAACTGAAGTTTATAGGCCTCATATTTTCAAATTTGCTTCAAGTGCTTTTGATTCCTAGTGGGTTGTCCAAAATCATTCTGATGTGTCAGTTAATTTTCAAGAATAACCTGGTGGATCATTGGTGAGCATGGGTCCTTAGGGTCTGTTCCCAGAGGCCTTCATTCTCTTCCAATGGGGAAAGAAGCAGGTGGTGGGGTTCTGTTCCACACCATCTCTGAGATCAAGGAAGGACCTTTCTGTTGGCATCTGTTGAATCTGCTGCCCCATGGTTTGTTCACTTTAGCAAAGTAAAAAGGAGAGTCTCTAAAAACGGTCTAGATCATATAATAAATATGTAGCACATATCCTATATTGAGAGAAAAACACATTCTTCAGAGTTTGGCCAAGCATTCTTTTTATTTAGCATTAAAACATACGTAAAAAATAAAGGCTGTAGTACATTTTATGTTAATCAAACTATTAAATGCAGTTCCAAATAGCCTTAGTATTGTGATAATTGATATTCATGATCATAACTCTGAGCCACTGGAAGGTTGTAAATCATCAAATATTAAATTATTTTCAGCTCAACTTAGAATATTCTCTATTAACTTGAATATTAGACAAATCAGAATAGTGCATTCCTCTATCATACCAGGAAACAGACTGTCTTGTATATTAATAAAAGAAATGTCTTGTATATTAATAAAAGAAATGTTTTCAGTAAATTTGCCCTCTCTAATTTGTGAAAACATGATTTTAGTTGAGAAAACAGTTTCCTTCTGAGCGGATGAAAACAATAACAACAATTGTCTTTACACATCTTTGTAGCGTCTACTATAGCTGTTTTTCTACTATAGTTGTGTTTTCTCCCTTATATGCCAAGTCCTAAGTTTTAAAAAATTTAACGGGGGGCTTAAACTTGGTTTTCTTTAATCCATCCATTTTTTGCCCGTGTTTTTCTGTATTATTATTTTCGACAGCATTGACATTGATAAATGCTTCACGTTTTTGGTAAGTGCATTGTTGAATACCAGTATCGCAATAGACTCCATCTTAACTGCTTCTTGATGACTTGGGGTTGAAAACGACAAGTTATTTACATGCAAGTTTGATTATATAAAACAATTATGTACTATTCTGCATATGAATATATTTCTATTTAAGATATGAGACCATTTTTCTATCTAATTTTTGATATCAAACTTATAAGTTTAAAATATTTAATACTGTCGATTATAGTTTATAGCTCTTTAACTCTGCAATGATTTGGAAATAGAAAGCAGCATATCTCATTCCTTATAGTAATGATGGGAACTGAAATACATACATGTTTTCTAAATAGCTGCTTTTTCTTCCATTGTATGTAACATATTGAAGGGTTCTATGTTTTCTTTTCAATTCTACTAAAATATAAATTCTCTAGAAGAAATCATCATTTGGATGTCATGGACATAGGTGTGTTGGATGAAGATAGGAGATGGGAATGACGTGCTGATACCTGAACTGAAATCGTGAAAGTAATTGCTTTGGTATTTTTTGTGTCTCATTATTTTATGTCATGGCCAGTCTTATTCTGTCATGTTCATTTTGGGGCTAGTGTGGTGGGTTTCTGAGCTGTAGCCTCAAAGATGTGCCTTGGGTACCTGTTGACACATATCAAAATTATGGCTCTCTTCCGTGGGGCAAAAGGAGTTTTATTTTATTATGAAGTATTGCCTACTGTGAGTCAGGTACTGTAAACTAGGAGCTTTCATACATTATGTCACTTGATCCTCACAGCAAACCCTCTAAAGTAGAGAAGAAGGGTGCCTGGGTGGCTCAGTAGGTTAAGCATCTGACTTTGGCTCAGGTCATAATCTCGTGGTTCATGAGTTCGAGCCCCACGTTGGGCTCTGTGTTGACAGCTCAGAGCCTGGAGCCTTCTTTAGGGTCTGGTCTTCCTCTCTCTCTGCCCTCCACCACTTGTGCACAGTCTCTATGTCTTTCTCAGAAATAATAAATGAAAGTAGAGAACAGAGGCACAGAAAACTACTGATTCACGATGTGGAGTTAGGATTCATACCCATGTCTGGTTAACTCCAGGGCTTGTGCTCTTATGCTGACTCTCAGAGGCAGGAAGGCCACAGTCTGAATACTTTCTAGGTTCGAAACAACATGAACCTGTTAAAAGAGTGGCAGAAGAGTCTGAATCTTGGGCCCTATGGCTTGCAGGGGAAATTTCCCTTTCTCTGCTCCCCCCACTTCCCAACCCAGAACACCTAGAGATGGATGGCTCTAGAAAGGGATTGCAGACCTTCCTGTCTTTAGTCATTTTGTGAGGCCTGTGCTGTATTTTAAAAGGCATAGCAATTTGGCAGATGTCCTCCATGTTGCCAGTACACATCTGTTGTTTTACACCAGGCTGCTTCTCCCGTGCCCTACATGTAGGTGAGGTTGTGAGGGCTTGTATTCTCTTTTAGACTGATACAGAAAGGAAACAAGTACCTTGGGCATAGGAAGATGCATTATTCTAGGAGAGTGATGAAGTAGGGGCTCTGAAGCTAGAGCTCTGAAAGCATTTTGTATTACAGTTATGAAGGGTAACTAAATATGATTGAAAAATAACAATTTTAGGCACACTATAAGCTAAACAGGCTTCTGTAGATGAGCTTGGGAATGAATCAGCATTTGTAGACTTATTTCTTTCTTTGCCCATAGAAGTATGTGTTAAAAGTTCCAAATAACTAACTTATGAGTACATTTTGGAAAAACAACCTGATTGTAGAGTGGAGCTGGTCAGCCTTTACTATAAGGGGTGCCGTGCGCATGCCCTGGTGGCTTTAGTTGGAGGTGCCCCTCCTAAGGTATGATTCAGCTATATTAATAGTGTTGAACCTCTTAGGTTGATCTGGTTTATTATCCCAGCAACTTCAGTCACAGTGTTTACTTCCTCTGAAATTGCCATAGAAACATGGACACATTTCACCTTAGAAGTGGTTGCCTGTCACTGTGGTCCCTTTCTGATGTGATTGCTTATAATGCCTCTTAAGAATATTAGGAATAAAATTTGGATAAAGAGCTTTGTCCTGTTTTGAGGAAAGGTTTTAGAAGTGCCTATGAATTAGTGTTTGCTATTGCTGTGTGAATTCACACTATTTGTTTTCCTTCTTGGAAAATATTTTAAGGTTCAAAAAGTATAAGTTAACTATGTAGTCATTGAGAGGTTAAATATACATTGCAATTTAGACTAAATAGTTTTTTTCTCAGCCTTTTCCTTTTTATAGTAGAGAAAACAGATAATTAAATTTTGTACTGTAAAATGTCAGTTGAACGTATATTGCCAAATAACACCTGAGGCACAGCAGGGCGCCTTGAAGAGACATTAGGAGACAGCCAGCTTTACCTTCATTGTGATTGAACAAAGATCCATTATTGCTTCTAGGTAATGCCAGAGCAACTGGTCAGGCTGGCCTGCTCTTCCATCACTTTTGTTCAGCTTGAATAATAATGAAATAGAATCCCATTTTCAGGAGTGATGTCCAACCTGAGACGTATAAGATTGTACATTTAAAACAGCTGCCCAATTGGGGCTCCTGAGTGATTTAGTCAGTTGAGCGGTGGACTTTTGATTTTGGCTTGGGTTATGATCTCACTGGTTGGTGAGTTCAAGCCCCACGTCAGGCTCTGCGCTGACAGCATGGGGGGCCTGCTTGGGATTATCTGCCTCCCTCTCTCTCTTCCCCTCCCTTGCTCTCTCTCTCTCAAATAAATAAACATTAAAAAAGAATAAAACAATTGTCAAACTTAAAATGACTTAACAACAGTACGAGGGAGGAGCAATTTTTTGTCTCCCATCTTAGCACCAGTAAATGAACCATTGGTTATTAGATGGGAAGAAAGAAAAATTTGATTGAACTTTCTATCTAAATCTAAGGTAATAAATTAGTAAATCTTATTATAGTAAAACCTGTCAGTTCTATGAAATCTTATATTTTGATAAGTGTTTTAATAATGTCAAGAGGATTTATTTGTAGTTTCATTGAATTTTATTTATCTCTGTATCCCGGTTCCTATAAAAGGGTACATAGACAAAATTTATTGTGATTATTGAGTATGCTAAAGGTGATAATAAAAATTAGCACCAAATGGTCAACTTCTATAACAACAGTTTTTTGTTTTAAGTTGTCACCAATGTACTATGCATTTGAGCTAACACTTGATGGCAATAAAATCATAGTATGTGAAAATATTGGAGTAGTTCCTTGGATTTAAAATTAAATTGGATTTGTCCTTTTGTTTGTAGCATCTTATATGGATGTGTTTAAGAGAGATATAATCTAGTTCATTTTCTATTGTACCATTTTAACTCACCTCACTAATACTAGCATTACTTTGAGAAAAGTGGGTTTGAACATGGTGCGCAGAAAGGAATCATTACTTATGTTATCATTAGCACTGTAGGAAGAAGAAAGGCAGGTTAAATTTGAAAGTAGAACAATCCATCCGAAATGAAACAAAACAACATGAAAACTAAACTATTTTAGAAAGTGTGCTTAGTTTCCAAAGATGTCTTAATTTCTATAAGTGTATGAAAGTGTGTAGTGATTATAGGCAAGGATATTGTGCTTTTCCTTAACAATACAATGTTGTATTCAAAAGATTAAAACACCTTTGAAAGATAATTTCTGCTTTGCTAATTGTTTCATGCTGACCTTTCAATTCTTTCAAGAGCCTTTTAAAAGATGCTAAGTCTGTACTAGACTAAGCACAGGAAGTATGTACAAATTGGCAAACTTGTATTATTGTGTGGTACAATGTGAAGGTTAGAAATGATCATGAGGTTGTATTCAGAATACCTTCTGAAGTATTGTGGGAGATAAATGCACAAGGAAGGCAAAAAGAGGCAAAAGAAACACTACCATTAGCTAGGACTGAGATTTCAAAGCAGAACTCTAGAAGGTTGGAACTGATCATGTTGTAAGGGCTTTTCCCTAAAACACAAGTGATTTCAGACCAAAGCAGGCCAAATAGCCTGTGTGCTCAAAGCCCACACCCTCCATCCTAGATCTGACAGCCAATGATGAGAATGGGAGGCTCAGGAGCACAACTCCCAGGGCCAAAGAGTAAGGTGGCAGCAGAAGCAGAATGTGCTAAGGCTTCCTTGACCCAGGTTGGGTTAGGGTCTGGCTTGGAAAAGGGCACCTGTGTTGGAAGAGCAAGTGCAAATGGCAGCGTTCTGTTCTCCTTCAGGTCAACACTTGTTGGGTTCAGGACAGAGAGAGACAGGACACCATGCTATGTGCACGCTGATTTTTTTCTCCTTTGAAAAATTTCACTTCCATAAAACATAGCTCGTTATTGTCCTTGGACTTGCAGTTTCTTAATTATTGCAACTAATTTTTGGAGGAGGAGGTAGGGGTTGGGACAGAGGCGGGGGGGGGGCGGGGGGGTAAGGGACAGAGTTTGTGCTCCCCCTAGAGGCTGACATATAAGATACAAAGACATCTTCAGCATTTGATGAACTATTTTGAAATATTTTAGAATGAGTCTATGCTATAATTAAATATTATACATTTAGAAATGTTATTAGTAATTAAATAGATTTGTTTTTACATTTAATCTAATAGATAAAACATCTTGAATAGTTGTGACATCTTGAAGAGATTTTCCTACTGAGACATTTTCTTTACAATAATAACAAAAGCTTACATACTGTATTATAGTCCAGCATTGTTCCAAGCACTTCATGTGTGTTAATTCAGTCAACCCTTAACAATAACCATTAAGTAAGTATTTATTATTATTATTTCCATTTTTATAGATGGAGAGGTAAGTGACTTGCCCAAGGTCACATAGGTAGTAAATGGCAGAGCCAGGAAATGGACTCAAATAGTCTAGCTCTACAGGTTGCTTTAATCGTTATGTTATACATCCTCTTAAATCATACTGATTTAAACCTTAGACACTGGATGAAATGGCAGACATTTTATGCTTACCTTAGAAACTAAGTTTAGCTGATAAATCTATAAAAAGTGATTCTGAAAACAATTTTGGGAAGTTGTTAAAGATTGAATACATTTTCAAAAATACATTTTTGAAGTTTCATAATTTTTATGTAAAATACCTATAACTTTATGTTAGTATTGCATTCCACTTTACCTTTAGAGGAGTGGGCTCCTATTAGCATATTTTTACTCTTTGAACAGAATTAGCATATTTTACTGTGAGACAAGAGTTTATGATCCAACTTTGGTATAAATTATACAGACTAAGGATGGACTGTTACTTAATCACTTGCAACTTGATATGATTTATTTTATAGTTTGATAGTTTGTCTTCCAGCATCAATAAATCAATAAGGAGTATTTGACTTTCTAACCCAAGGAAGTTGAAATTTTGTTAAGTGGTAGTGGCTATGATGTTGTATGATTGAGATTTCCTTCCAATTACATTTGAGGTAGTGTTGTTCCTCACCCATAGGAGGGACCTGGCAAATATTTGTGGAATTTCATTAAACTTAAAGTCTGTCTAGTCATTTCATTTTTTTTTTTTTGAGGGGGGATAGAAATTCCGGAGTTACCATGTGGGAAATTCAAATACATAATTATTTCAAGAAATTACTGTGCTTATGGCTGCTTTATTGTGTTAAAGGTAATGAGTCTATTCCACTGTTCAGAGATATAGTACGGTGGCCAGATGATACCCAGAGGTTTGTCCTCATCATTTGGAGACTGGCTAGGTATTAAAGGCACAGTCAGCTCTTTTGTTGAAACACTCATATGTTAGTTTTTATTATCTATCTGCGGTTATGTTAAATCCTTGAAAAGACATTGGACCTTGGCTTTTTCTTCCTCTTTCACTCTCTTTTCCTGTTGCAGCATTTGCACTATGAGATATTTGGTCCCATTCTCTTAAAGTGGATTTTTTTTTTTGAAGGAAAAAAGAAAGCTTTCCCCAAACATCTGAAACTTAAAATAATTATTTTTCCTAATACTTCCTCATGTTCAGATAGTGTGGGATCAAGCTAGTTTTGTGATAAATGCAGTGGTGTGTACATTGTGTGTATATGTGCACACACACTTGTGCTAGACACACTGGAAGTCAGAAGCCTCAATAGCAGGTGACCTTTTGATCCTATAGCTGTCTGTGTTCTAGACATCTGGAGTGATGGTCTTTTTTTTTTTTTTTTAATTTTTTTAATGTTTTTTATTTTATTTTTGGGACAGAGAGAGACAGAGCATGAACGGGGGAGGGGCAGAGAGAGAGGGAGACACAGAATCGGAAACAGGCTCCAGGCTCTGAGCCATCAGCCCAGAGCCTGACGCGGGGCTCGAACTCACGGACCGCGAGATCGTGACCTGGCTGAAGTCGGACGCTTAACCGACTGCGCCACCCAGGCGCCCCTGGAGTGATGGTCTTTATACAAAGACATGTTTGTCACAGAAGTAGCTGCATGGACTGTGAGAAGTCATACTCAGAAGTGTTAGCAGTTAAGTTTGACCAGACATTGAGATTTCTGGGGTTTGAGAGAGAAGAGAAAGAGAAGGATCAAGGTGTGTTAGAGGGGAATGGAGTCAGATGGGACCATATTTATAAATGGACAGGGTAAATAGCTTAGCAAGTGTCTTTTTACCTGGAGCATTCTGCCAGAACTTGTATATTTGGAAATTCAGATTTTTTTGATTTTGAAGGCTTTTAAAATTTTTCTGGGAAGCTTTTAACTAACACCTCACACCTTAAACACCTACCAGTAATTTCTGGGCACAAAGCCCTTTGAGCTGAGAGATTCCTGGGAAGGATCTAGGAAGGATTGGTCTGGGTTGTTGGGCAGAACGTTTGGCATTAAAGATGAGTTTTGTCTACTTTTCTAGCCCTAGCCCCAGTAAAGTCCAAGAAAATTCTTCATTGTTGCATCCTCAGCATGACAGTTTCACCAATACAGAGAAATGGTTCTGACAAACAAGTTAATATAGAAATTAGTGTAACAAGATGGAAGCAGCTGGGAGCACTGGAATTAACCATCACAGCTTAAAATAAAATTCCAACAAAGGTCTAGCTTCAGGAGACCGTGAACTGCTGTGTTCAGGCACCAGGCTTGGTCTTATAGTGTGGTTTTCACTACTGCCCTTGCTCACCCCTCTTCCCCAGGCTAAATAAGAAGAGGCCTGAGAGGGAGGAGGTAGCCTTGGAGGGATGTTATGGTTCCTGAAAAGCCTGCTCCTTCCACTTTCCTCATTGTTGGGAGGAAGAGCTCATGACCTTTTTCTGAGGCTGAGAAAGAAAGGACTCAAGAGAATGTGTAATGGTGGTGGCATCTAACAGTCCCCCTCTCTACCAAGTCTCCCTATAGGTTGGGACTGATGCTCATCTCCCCTCTGGAAGGTACTGAGTTATACCATCAGATCCCCTAATGCTGTCCCAGGTGTGGAGAAAGGGGACACGATGGAAAATGGCCAGGCCTCTTGCTGGTGTCCTACCCAAAGAAGCCATCTGGGGTAGAGGGACTCCTAACAAAATGCTGGGGCAGGGACTGGGTGAGGTGAGAGGTAGAGGTCAGTGTCCAAGTCAGACCTCTGATGATGAATATGGAGGAAAGGAGACTGTGGAGAAGCAGCAACTCCAGAGAGTCTGCATTTGTATGCCTCCCCACAGAGAGAGCCAAGGGTCAGTTTAGTGTTAACCTGAGGAGCAGAGAAAGCCAACCCAGTAGGGCCTGCAACATCCCTCTGGGACTATCTATGGGGAGACCTTGGCCTCTCCTATCCTTCCTCCAGCCAAGCTCTAGTAGGGAAGTGTCAAGAGGAAGAGAAAGGGAGAAGTGGGTTGAGTAGACCCACCCCCCACCCAGCTCCAACCACTATAGCCACCATTCTAGCTTGCCATGTGGGCAATGAGGCAGAGAAGAGGATTTTGAATTGAATGTGAGGTTGAAGTTTTAAAATGAACAGGACTGAGTTTTTAAGAACTTGAAAGGACCCTTCTAATAATTGGGAGAGATTGAAACATTATGGAATCTGAGTGAGCTATTAGTAATAACCAGAGTACCCAGGGACAAAGGGGGATCCAAGATGGTATAGTTGGGAGGAAGCAGTTGAGGGGAAAATGAAACTCACATGTTCACATTCTACCAATTTGACACTGTTTAATTGTCAATTACATTATTATAGGATTGGTGAGCTTAGAGATCATTCTCTAACTTTGCCCTTTCATTTACTAAGTATGGCTGTCCACCATCTCTTCCATTTATCCAGGGCACCATTATAGAGAACTGTTTGTGATACCATGGATAGAGAATGGGGGATTTTTTAAAGATTTCGTCGTGTAGAACAATTACAGGTAGTAATATAGTCAAAATCCTATGTTATCTTTAATTCTTTTTTTTTTTAATATTTATTTATTTTTGAGACAGAGAGAGACAGAGCATGAGCAGGGAAGAGGCAGAGAGAGAGGGAGACACAGAATGTGAAGCAGGCTCCAGGCTCTGAGCTGTCAGCACAGAGCCTGATGCAGGGCTTGAACTCATGAACTGTGAGATCATGACCTGAGCCGAAGTCAGATGCTTAACCGACTGAGCCACCCAGGCACCCCTCTTTAATTCTTATGATAGCTTGGCAAGCTCTCTTTATCATTTCAACCTTAGAGATGAGGAAGTTGAGGCTCTGAGAGGTGTGGAAACTTGTTTTAGGTCTCACAGCTATTAAAGTGGAGGGAGGGGAGAATTTTTCTTCCCTATTTTCTTTTATCCTCCAAACCTGCAACTCCAATACTCCAAATTCCCACAGCCAGTGATATAAGAACATACTGATCTGATTGGAATGGGGCCAGGCAGAAAACAAAGTTAAAGGTAGTTCAACCTCACATCGTTCTGCAATAAAGGCAACCACCATTTATTGAGCTAGGTGCACACACATTCTTTCACTTAAGTTGGAGTCAGAGGGATCTAAGAAACAGCAATAGATCAAAGGTGATTGTTTTGGCACACCTCCTAGATTGGGGGTTTGGGTTTCTTACTCTTTAAAACCTACATTTTAGAAGTCCTAAGTATATTGGTGCTTAAACAAATTACCACAAGCTTAGTGGCTTCAAGCAACTCAGATTTATTATCTTATGGTTCTAGAGGTCTGAAGTCTGAAATTTGCCTCCCTTGGCTAAAATCAAGGTATTATCAGGGCTGTGTTCCTTTTTGGAAGTTCTGGGGAAAAATCTGTTTTCTTGCTCCCTTTAGCATCTAGAATCTGCCCCCCTTTTTTTTATTTTTGGATCATAGATCCTTCCATTTTCAAAACCAACGGTGGCCTGTGGAGTCTTTGATTTTCTACCTTGTCCCCTTCTAACTCTTATGTCTCCTTCTTTTACATTAGAGGATCCTTGGTATTACATTAGGCTAACCCAGACAATCCAGGATAATCTTCCTATTTTGACGTTGGTTGATGAGCAACCTTAATTCCATGTGTAGGCTTAATTCCCCATTGCCATGGATATATATTCACCTGGAATATATTCACAGGTTCTGGGGAATAGGACATAAACATATTTGGGAGTGAAGATTCTATCCCATCCTAGTTTCAGAACAAGGTAATGACTATAGTGATGATTTTATCCAACTCCAGATTAATTTTATTAGATTCTTTAAGCAAAAAGATAATTTGTCAATAAATATGCATAGTTCGTTGGGTTTTAAAGAAAAACAATTTATGGATTTTAAGAACGTTTCCTTTCTAAGTGCATCTGCAGTTTTACATGGTCTACTTTTTTATGCTTAATTTAAAATAGAGCTTTCATAGCAAATTGAACTGAAAGAATCCTTAGAGTTTACTTCATAATAGTTGCATTTACCTCTT
Organism: Neofelis nebulosa; assembly: GCF_028018385.1. NCBI lineage: Eukaryota > Metazoa > Chordata > Mammalia > Carnivora > Felidae > Neofelis > Neofelis nebulosa. The sequence goes on along the minus strand of NC_080783.1, from coordinate 37,874,177 downwards.
TGCAGATTTGGTTATTTACCTCTTTGAGACTTAGGTTACAGACTTCCTCAAATTATAAAGCAAATTGGTGGAGAACTGCTTCCTATGATCTTACAAGATTTAAAAAGAAGAGGATTCAGGTTTCTGGATTTATTCTTAATGTATCCTTCACAACAATTGAAGGATGATTTTCAGGTTGTCACAACATTCTTGTGTGTTTGATTTGATTCTGAGTAGAATATACCTGAGACTCCCTAGGAAAATAGATTCCACTTATCTCTATATTTGGGCAGCTATCCACCTCTACCCTCATTGTTAAAAGTATAAAATTTATCAAATCATAATTGAGACAAAAGAGATGATGTTGTAGACAGAGGAAGATCTTCTGTGGTGAAGATGTGGGTAGTTTTGTCAGAGAATGAGACTTTGTTTTAATTTTTTCCTAAAGAGGTGTTTTGATAAGTCCTGGTGGCTAGTTTGTAAAATCAACTATTTATTTTACCTTTTTCAACTTTAGTGAATAAGATTCACTAGAAGAATCATATTGTAGACACTGTTTGTAACACGTATACAAAATACATACTGACCTGGGCCTTGGGTCATTCCTTACTGTGCATGTATTGTCAGTGTTAAGTCCAGCCGTGTGGCAATGTAAGGTGTGAAAATAAGAATAAAGTCCATAGTCTCCTGAGTGCTGCATATATTAAAGTGTAATTTCCATGCAAACTAACACCATAGAGAACCAATTGCTGTCTGGTTTCATAGATAATAAGACTGGCTTATGGAATGCTTTCTATTGTATAAAGCCTCTTAAAAGCCAGAAGAGAAAGACAGTACTCTTCAGTGACTTTGGGATCAACTGAGGACATAAAATCTTTATGTAGTGGGTTTAGTGGCATTAAACAAGATAAAAAAAAGCTGAAATTATAATTTTAAAAATTCCTGGATGTGGATATTAAATATTTATTTATGTAAAATGAAAACACTGCACAGGATATTTTTGTTGTTCTGAACTCCTTCAAGAAAAGTCTGGAGGAAACCAAAATGTGACTTAGATCCTTTAACAACTATGACTAATACCTTACTATCTTTTAAAAATTTGTTTTTTGTTACAAAGTACAAAACTTTGCTCTGAGGTTTCTTATGGACATAAAAGCTTAACTTTGTGTTTATCTGATTATGCCTTAAATCTTTCTGAACTCTTATTCATGGTTTCGATTTTGATTTTCGGTTTTTACAGTTGAAAATTATTTGAATATTTTATTTTAAAGTATTTGCTCTTTCTTTTTTTTTAATGTTTATTTTTGAGAGAGAGAGAGAGAGAGAATGAGAGAGAGAGAGAGAACAGGGGAAGGGCAGAGAGAGAAAGAGAGAGAGCGTCTTAAGTAGGCTCTGCACTGTCAGCACAGAGCCTGACAAGGGGCTGGGGCCCACGAACTGCAAGATCATGACCTGAGTCTAGATCAAGAGTCAGATGCTTAACTGAGTGAGACACCCAGACGCCTCTGGTTTGAACATTTTAAAGACCCACTAGATGACTAAGGTAGATTATTTATCTTATTCCTATAAGGATCTTGGTGCTATGACCCTCAAGGGATTGTCTTTGTAGTTTTTTTCAAGTGTTTTTCTTCTTCTATCATTTGGGTCTTTTCCTTCCTAAACTATTCTGTCTCCAGCTTTCAGAGTGTACCATTGGTGGTGGTACCCAGCCCTTGAAAGTATTGCTTGCTTTAGATGGTTGGTTTGTTCTATACTAGAATTTAAAATTTCACTCTAAGCTTTATTAAAGGTAGAATTTTGCTGAGAATATTTGTACACAAATATCTGAGCCTTTGAAATTAGGGAGTTTACTTTCCATATTTATAAATACTTTTTCATTGCTAGGAAGCTAAATTGCTCAAACAAAGAGATGCAAACATGTAGTGGCTTTAAGAAGGTGGAAGCTTTTTTTTCTCTAATAAGGAACATCCCACCAGTAGGCAGGTTAGGTAACTGGCTCTGCTCCATAAAGTAATTCAGAGATCCAGGTTTTTTTGTCTTCTTTTGGAGCCATCCTCTAGCATGTTTGTTTTCTTGTACCTTTGATTAGATTGACCCACCACCATCCCACCCTCCTTCTAGCCTATAGGAAGGAGGAAAACACAAGTGGAGGGCAAGTAGCTTGTTTAAAGGAAGTGACCTGTAAGTTGCACATATCACTTCTACTCATATCCCATTGATCCATTATTATTATTATTACTATTATATAAATACTGGTTAGTTAACATATAATGTTGTAATGGTTTCAGGAGTTTCAGAGAATTTAGTGATTCATCACTTACATATAACACCTAGTGCTTATCCCAAAAATGCCCTCCTTAATGCCCATCACCCATTTAGTCCATCCCCCCACCCACCTCCCCTCCAGCCACCCTCAGTTTGTTCTCTGTATTTAAGAATCTCTTATGGTTTGCCTCTCTCACTGTTTTTATCTTATTTTTCCTTCTCTTCCCCTATGTTCATCTGTTTTGTTTATTTAATTCCACATATGAGTGAAATCATAAGATATTTATCTTTCTCTGACTTCTTTCACTTAGCATAATATGCTCTAGTTCCATCTATGTGGTTGCAAATGACAAGATTTCATTCTTTTTGGTTGCTGACTAATATTCCATTATATATATATAAAACATATAATTTTCCATTATATATATAAAATATATAAATAAAATATTCCAATATATACATATAAAATATATATTACATATATTATAATATATAATAAAATCTATAATATATAATTATATATATAATTATATATAAAATATATAATTTTATACATATAATATATAATTTTATATATATAATGGAATATTAGTCAGCAACCAAAAAGAAAAAAATATATATATATTTGGGATATAAGGGAGTTCAACATTACTCTAATATGTTTTTGGATTCACATTGTTTGATTTGGTTAGGGCAACTAATGAGAACACATGAGCTATGTGTTCATTAGTTGTATGAAATAATCTAACTTCAAAATTATGTCTCACAGAGTCAACTTTTTATCTTGACTTGCAAATGCATATGATATGTGAATCATAGAGAAACGCCAAACAAGAACAATATAGTATATCTTGAAAAACTACTGTGTGCCACACACTGTGGGAAAGAATCTAATGGAGTATCTTCAGTGAGCCTTTGGAGGTCATCATGTACAGTTAATCACACTAGAGCTAGAGCCCCTGTACATGCATAGATCTTGGCCTCTAGTCAGCAGGGAGCTCCCTCTCCCCAAGGGAGCCAATCGCATTTTCAGGCTGCTTTTGTTGTTTGCAAATATTCGTATGTTGAGCCCAAATAAATTTCTTCTCTGATGCATTTCTTAGTCAGTTTATCTCAGGAACTAGAAAGAGTAAGTTTAATTACTCATGTGACAACTTTTGACATATTTGAAAGGACTTAGGTGGCTGTTTCCTCCCACACTCCCACCATAATGATAATTCCTGACACTTATTGAGTGCTTACAGTCTTACTGTTCCAAGCATTTTCCATGTATTAACTCACATAAGTCTCACTAGAGTTATGAATTAGGGACTGTCTATCCCATTTCATTGATGAGGAAATTGAGGCACAGGAAGGTTAAATCACCCAGATTCACCCAGCAAGTAAGTGGCATGTTCTTCTTTACAAGTATTTTGTTTAAAGCATTGTTCTTAGACCACAACACTGGTTGCTGTGCTAGTTTCACTGTGGTTAACTATATTAGACTTTCACGTCCCTTTTTCTGGATGCTATATTTCTATGAATGTAACCACGAGGGGAATTTTCCTTCTGAGGAAAAAAAACAAAAACCATATATTTCCGTGATAGCAGGTCAGCAAGTTGTCTTTGTTTTTGTTTGTTTTTTGTTTTTAATTTTTTTTAATCCTTCAACATTTTAAAAAGTTTATTTATTTATTTTGAAAGAAAGAAAGAGAGAGAGAAAGAGAGAGTGAAGGAGGGGCAGAGAGACACACAGAGAGAGAATTCCAAGCAGGCTGTGTTCGGTCAGCGTGGAGCCCGATGTGGGACTCAAACTCACAAATTGCGAGACCATGACCTGAGCCGAAACCAAGAGCTGGACGCTCAACTGACTGAGCTACCCAGGCACCCCTCAAGTTGTCTTTGTATTCTAGAGGCTATGTTCCTGATTTTGAAAGGATCTGGTGGGTTGACTGAACACAAGCTTGTTGGCAGCTGCATTAAATTTAATATGCTATGTATTGCCTTTGTACTTTTTTTTTTAATGGGGAAGTAACTGGTAAAAAAAAAAGTTAAGAAACATTTCCTTAATAGCCATGTGAAACAATGGAGATGAATTATGGATTAAGTGAATGGCTGGAAGCTTCTACAATTAGGTGCTAGGTTCAGGAGGTAATGTAACAGTGCCATTCAAGGGTATGTCCTAGAATTAGACAATCAGGATTGGAGTCCTGATTCTGTGTTTTTTTAGCTATGTGGTGTCAGGCAGGTTACCTAATCTCTTTAGCCCTCAGCTTCACCATTGTAGCAGATCCTACCTCATAGGGTGTTTGGGAGGATTAAGTGAGAGAATTCATAAATTGCTTAGCAAAGTAGTTGGCACATGGTAGATAGTCAATAAATGTTAGTTATTATTATTTAGAAATGGAAAAGAAAATCTGAGACTAGTGTTGAAGTAGGAATTGTTAGGACTTTTCATAGATATAAAGGAATCAATAAGTAAAAATAATTCCAAAGATTTTGATCATGGAGGTCTTTGAATAGAGTGGTATTTTTGACTTAGGGGCAAAACTATTCTTCTAGCTATTGTGTATAATCTAATTGGGGTTGGGATGGTCTTCAATGTCTCTGCTCATGTGTTTGGAGTTGTAGATATTTTTCTGACTTTTTGCAGCAGAGGATTAAGTTTGTGTGAATGACTAAAACTTCCTCAAATTCTAGAGGAAAAGAATGAGCTACATTTGAGTTTAGTGTAGCTCCATTTAGTTCAGCAAATGATTTTTTAAGTACCTATTGCATTCGATACACTGCTGTGTGCTCAGTTTTGATCATTCTCTTGTCTAAAATCTCATTTTAATGAACAGTAAGTATATAATGGGGCTCCTTTTTTTTTTGCTTCAAGTTGATTTAAATTTGATTTATTTTTTATTTTTATTAAATTTGTTTTTAACGTTTATTCATTTTTGAGAGACAGAGCCCAAGCAGGGTGAGGAGCAGAGAGAGAGGGAGACACAGAATCTGAAGTAGGCTCCAGCTCTGAGCTGTCAGCATAGAGCCCGATGTTGGGCTCCAACTCATGCACTGTGAGATCATGACCTGAGCCAAAGTTGGATGCTTAACTGACTGAGCCACCCAGGCACACCGAGTTGATTTAAATTTTAGAAGAAGTCCCTTATAACCCCATCTTGGCACTAACTCAGCCCAAGGAATACCTGAAATTTGGTAAAGGTAGGTATTAGAAATAGCTTCCTCATGAATTTAGCTGAACCGGTTTCACCTTACAATTCAACTAAATCTGCTTTTTATTGAACAAAAGACCTCTGCTAATTACTTCAGAGTCCTTTTTTTTCTCCTGGAATGAGGCTCATCTTGGGAAAGTTTGTGAATATATACAAAATGTGAATGAAAACTTGAAAGTATTAAAAAAGTCATGTCTGACTCAGACTCTGGTTTTCTCTTCTGTTTTCTGTGTTAGACTGTGAATTCCTTAAAAGCAAGAACTCTTTCAAACTGTTTGGTTTGTGGTCCTTGGAAGGCACCACAAAAGGAGAGAGAGTATAATGCTTTGTAAAGATGGGGACTTTAAATAAATAATGACCAGTCTTTAAATAAATCCTTAAAATTAAGGACAGAAATGAACCATAACATTGGCAGCTATTACTCAATTTATTGTGAGTAATAGTATGGTTAAGGGGCAATGCTGTTTGTTTTTTTTCTGCAGGCTTTTCAAGCAAGGCTGCTGAGAACCCAAGGAGCTTCCTCCTTGTCTTCTGTCTTAGGTGTGGCCACTTGCCAGGTTTCTTATGGGTGAGGTGCAAGTCAGTAGTTAGAAGATATGTAACATTTTCTGCCTTCTTGTGTTTATTAGATTTAAACCACAGCTTCCTTTATTATTATTATTATTATTATTAGGTATGTTTTTGTTTTATTGACATATAATTGACATATGATATATTAGTTTCACATGTACAACATAATGATTTAATATTTGTATATTGTAAAATGATCACCACAATAAGTTTAGCTAACATCCATCACCACACATAGTTAACAATTTTTTTTTCTTGTGATGAGAACTTTTACGATGTACTCTCTTAGCAAGTTTCAAATATATAATACAGATTATTAACTATAGTCACCATGCTGGACAGTACATTACTAGGACTTACTTTATAACTGGAAGTTTGTACCTGTTGACCACCTTTACCCGTTTCATCCCCCCCCCACCCCCACTACCCTACCTCTGGCAACTACCAATCTGTTTTCTGTATTTAAGAGTTTGACCTTTTTTAAGAATGCACATATAAGTGAGATATTTGTCTTTCTCTATCTGACTCATTTCATTTCCCATAATGCCCTTGGGGTCTCCATCCATGTTGTCTAAAATGGCATAGCTTCCTTCTTTTTTATGGCAGAATAATATTCCATTGTGTGTGTGTGTGTGTGTGTGTGTGTGTGTCACATTTTTTTAATCCATTCATTCATTAATGGATGCTTAGGTTGTTTCCATGTCTTAGCTAATGTAAATAATGCTTCAATTAACATAGGGTGCATGTGTCTTTTTGAGTTAGTATTTCATTTCTTTTAGATAAATACCCAGATTTGCTGGTATCCACATCTTCCATTATTAAGACATCCTGAATATTTGGAATTTTGGCTAGAATTCTTGTGCCAACCAATGGATTTAATCTGAAAAGTTGTAATAAGAACTAAAGATAATGTATCGCTGCTGAATGACCTTGGGCCCAATTCTAGCACACCTACCAGTAAACTTACTTGAGGGGCCAGTGTTCCTGAAAGTTTAAAGGCTGTAAGCTCTTTTAGTAGAACATACAGGCAGTATTATTTAAGCTGATCAGCTATTACTTTGATTTTGGCAAAAAGAAATAAATTAGAACCTATCCTATAAACGACTGGGAAATAACAGCATCCTTTGTTTATTCTTAGTAGTTTCATCTCACTAATTCTGACAAGAGAGACCACATTTTAGATTTTTCTCATGTCCTCTATAGCTCCTACTAAGTGTTAGGCACAGTCTTGATTTCTCTTCCCAGACTGAATCAAGATCACTTATTCTTTTCTCTTTTTATCCTCAAAGAAGTCTTCACCTGAGTTAATGTAGTCTACTATTGCTAGGTTCACTTTACTTAATAGGTACTTAAATCTTTGGGAGTCAGCTTGGAAAGAGAAGGGGACACAGACTTGAGAATTTGATCTGGGATCTTGGAATCTCAGCTTTGCTACTTAAAGATTGTGTGATCATGAGCAAGTTTTAAAACTTTTTCTAAGCTTCAGTTTCTTCCTTGGTAAAATGGAAATTATGATGCCTGTCCTTCAAGTTTGCTATAAGGCCTGGAGGTAAGGAATACAACATGTCTATGTAGATATATTTAAGATTTATTTTAGGCTGTGCCTAAAAAAGAAAAGACTTGACAAGACATTTAACTAGCAGCTCCTCTAATAAAAATACTTACCATTGGATAATAACGAGAAGTCTAGAATTCTATAAAAATTTTTATAGCACAGTTTATATGCTTTCCCAGCAGCTTGGTCAGTATTTCTTTCTGAATGGCTTTTCACCCATCCTCACAACAGCAGTGTGCCAGTGTCAAAAGAAACAATCCTATGGGCTGCCACCATCTCTTAATCAAGCCATGTATGGCATTCATTCAGTCAGATTATCCTTCTGTTATAAGATGCTTTGCCCACAGTCATTTAAGTTAAGATGTGTGAACGTGGGCCACGCATGTGTGGCATCCGAGTCCTGCTACCTATACCTCATTTTGTGAATTATAACTAAAATAAAAATAAAATTAATTTTTTCAGCAATTATATGTAATGGAATTTCTTAGTTGTGACAAATTTTGTCTCTTTCATTCAAATATTGAAAATTAATCTGATATATAATACCTTATATGTCAGGGTGGGGAGGAATGTGGCCCTAGTGTCTCATTATTCAATGTTTTATATTATTGTATCTTTAAACATATACTTAATATCACGGCCGGGGTGCCAAGGCCACTGAAATTTGACTCTACTAACTGGCTTTTTTGGCAATGCTCATCAATTTTTTTTATGCTATAATACATTTGGCAGAGTTATTTTTAATGATTGATTCATTCAACTGTTCATTGATGCTTCTGCTATTTGTAACAAGAATATGCTTTGAAATAGAAATTTGAAGATGATGGAGACATACTTTTACCCAATTTATTAAAACTATAATCTCATATAGAAAATATGTATAGATCCCAGCTCTAAGATAGGGGCTTAAAAATGCTCAATAAATGAATAAATGAATCTAGGCCTGTATATATGTTTGCTGGATATTTCCACATTCCTAGATTTGCCCTTTTCTGTGTTGCGCATCTCCCCAGTTGCCCTTGTAGCAATCTGGACATCATCTTTGTCTCCTTCTCCCCTTCCCTTTAATACCCAGTTTGTTCTCACATTCTATTGGTTTTACCTCCTGAACCTGCTATCTACTCTAAGTTTTAGCTACCTCCATGCTTGGCTTCTATCACCATAGTGTCTTCTTAGCTAGGTTTTTGTCCCAACCACCTTGTTTTTCCTAATCCATTCACCATAATAGTAGCTAGAGTCTCATTTCTAAAAGGCAAATCTAATTGTATCATATTCCTGCTTAAAACTTTTTGATGACTTCCCACTGCCGTAGGAATAAAATACAAATCTCTTTACATGGTTCAGGAGGCCAGGTATATTGTGGATCTTGTTAATCTTTCCAGCTCAATCTCCTACCATATCCTACCTCTCACATTCTCTTCTATGAGATGACACTATGTTAGATAGCATAGTGCCCTGCCCATAGCTGCTCAGTATACATTAGCTATTCTAGTTATTCTTAATGTGTCTTCTCTGAAAGGGGAACAACTGGAAAAATGTTTTTAGGAGCGTTAAAGGGAAGGGAGAAAAGCTCAGAGTTGACAAGAGGATATAATAAAATAATCTAGGTGCTGGCTACTAATTGGGATGGATACTATGATAGAGATTAAGAAATTGTTTAATCCATTAAACTTTTGAAAATTATTTTTTAGGGGTTATTTTGAAAAATAATTTAGTGTAGCATATAAAAAGGACTCTGCTGGATTTTAAATTTATTGTTTCCTGAGATTATGATCTAGTTTAGCAAAGTTGCCAGGTATTCACTCTTCAAGACTTACATTGTTTTCCAGTGTCCCCAAATGGTTATGGCACTGTTGTTAAGTGTTTAGTTGGCTACAGAATTTCCTTAAATTGTGATTTTTAGTCAATGGAATATGATGACTCACAAGGAATGTAACTGTTTTCTGTCTTAGTTTACTGATATTTATCTTTATGTGGTCAAAAGTCTATGTTTCTGTTACTCTCACAGATTACCAAATGTGTTGGTGTATAAGGGAGGAAATGAAATGTAATTTAGCTAACATTTTGTGTCTAGCATGACAAATGTTATTAATAACTTGAGGTTGAATCATTTAAGGTCATGATTTAGAGACAAAGACAAGTTTTTCCCCACTGTTTTTCTGTAGTATTATTATACTTTGGGTTGAAAGATCCATTTTCATTAGTTTAAATAGATCTTTTGAAAATATCAATATTTTGGTGATTTAATGGCACCTTTTGCAAGAGATTGGTTGGTTTATCTGATGACTATTGTCAAATATCTTTGGAATAATATAAATGCTACATAAAGGATTTTCTTATACTATTGACATGTTTTGATGATGAAAATTACCTTTGATGATCAAAATTACTGTCAGAAAACTGACAGTAAAACAAAACAAAACATTTTATTTTGTACCTTTGAATTTTTAAATTGGATTCAAAGTTTTATTTTTTTTCTAACTGCATGTATATGTTTGATTAGGTAAAATTGTTTATCTGGCATGGGATTTAAAAATTCTTAACACTAGATTATTATCACTTGAGTACGGATTTTTGTAAAACATTTAGTAATGGTGATTTGGAAGGTTAGAATAAGTCTTTTAAAACTTGTCATCACTTTGCAATGTCAGGAGAGCCTTTGTAAAAGTATCCACATCGTGATGTGAAATGCACTTGTATGGGCAGAACATTGATTGCTGTGATTAATTTTATAATTATGTACATAATCCATAATTGAATGTTGCAATCATTGCTATTTGAGTAAAAACTGTTATGCCCTCTTAAGAAACATATCAAGAGTAGATGGAAAGTCTTTAACTGTCCTGAAACAATACTATAAATGGTTACCACTTTCTTTCAAAAGTTAGTAATCCTATTGAATTCATTTCAGTTCTCTACATAGCCTGCCAGCTGATTGTATAATTACATGCCATATAGCACAAAGCATGATTTATGATACTATTGTTATAGTGTGCTTACTAAATAGAAGAATGAAAAATTGAAAGTAAAGGATAAGTAGAAGTACTCTAGTAGGGTTGTCAAAGTATAGGACACCCAGTTAAATCTGTGTTTCAGATAAACAACATGTAAGTTTTCAGTATAAGTGTTCTATTCAAAAATTATTCCTTATTTATCCGAAATTCAAATTCAACTGGGTATCCTATATTTTTATTTGTTAAAACTGGCAATTCTAGTTGTAGATGATTGGGTAAAATATGTAATAGTAAAGAAAAGATTTTTCTAATGGAACAGAATTTTTCCTTAAAATTCCTCAAAAATCAAATAAAAAATATTTCGGTCATCCAACTGGCAAGTCAATTTGGAGCTTGCATTTGAACCCAGGGACTTATCCTCAAGAACCATGCTCTGTCACTGTCTTTCATATACTAGTGTTGTTATTAGTGAAATTAAAAGTAATTCTGATGTCCCACTTTATTTCATTCTGTATTATACCGAAGTTTTGCATCATTAAGGTCATTAAATATGTATTTATTTTATATTAAGAAATTAATTTAGTTAATAAATTGAATTATTTTCTTTTCTAAAGTTAAGTATTTTTGACTTGAGAATTTTCAAGAAAAATGTAGATTGTTGCTGTTCTCTTTTAAGTGGTGTTCATTAGTTTAACCAAATGTTTTTGTTTGCTGTATGATTAATGGTGCTTTGCTTTTAATTTTCTTGTTAAGACCAGATTACAGTGTTTGCACCAAGCAACTGGGAAGCAGCCATGATTTGATGCTGCACACTGTTCTGCTTGTTTCTTTAGCTTGGCTAGCCTGTCTTTTCTGCTGTAGCCATCAATCATCCAGTGCTCTTTCCATGCTTTAGGACACATTTTCTCCCCCCCATGAGTGACAGTGGTTGCCTTTTATGACTTAGCCCTCATTAATAATTAGGCATGTACCACATATGAGATCTTGCAATAATTCATGATCTGCATTCATTCATTTATAAATATAAATGCATAAAATCTAACAGTCATAAAAGACTTAGAGCTTGAACTTCTTAAATACAAAGATGAAAACATTGCAAGCTATACTCATTAAAAATAAGCTCTGAATTGGGGCGCCTGGGTGGCGCAGTCGGTTAAGCGTCCGACTTCAGCCAGGTCACGATCTTGCAGTCCGTGAGTTCGAGCCCCGCGTCGGGCTCTGGGCTGATGGCTCGGAGCCTGGAGCCTGTTTCCGATTCTGTGTCTCCCTCTCTCTGCACCTCCCCCGTTCATGCTCTGTCTGTCTCTCTCTGTCCCAAAAATAAATAAAAAACGTTGGAAAAAAAAAATTTTAAAAAATAAGCTCTGAATGAAATGATTTAGGCTTGATTTTTATTTTTTAACATCTTTTTTTTAAGCTGTAATGGAAACTTTCTTCATAAGAATAATCAATAGTAATGCCAATTTAGAATATTGAAGCGTAGAGAAGGAGATAATTTGATTAAATAATAGAAAAACAGACTAGGAACTATTTAGAAAGATGATAAAGGGCTTAATAACTAATTAATATGAACACAGGGATATTGGATTACAGCAGTAAATGGACTAATGTTTTTCTGAGTTTTTTTTTCCTAGTTTATATTTTATATTTTAAAAACAAACCTTGTGAGGGGCGCCTGGATGGCTCGGTTGGTTAAGTGTCCAACTTTGGCCCAGGTCATGATCTCACCTCTTGTGAGTTTGAGCCCCACAAGACTGTGCTGACAAGCTCAGAGCCTGGAGCCTGCTAAGGATTCTGTCTCCCTCGCTCTCTGCCCCTCCCCCATTCACACTCTGTCTCTCTCTTTCACTCTCAAAAATAAATAAACATTAAAAAAACCCACAAAACTTGTGAAATAACCTAATGAGATTCTAATAGTAGTATAAAAATATCAATTGCAGTGATAACAATATTTGCATTTAAAAATGTTTATCATTATTTCAACCTGCACTTCAAATTATTTTTATATATCCCATCATGACAATTATATAACTGAAACATCCGTGATTTTTTTTTTTTTTTAGGTTTTATTTATTTCTGAGAGACAAGGAGAGACAGAGCACAAGTGGAGGAGGGGCAGAGAGAGAGGGAGACACAGAATCTGAAGCAGGCTCCAGGCTCTGAGCTGTCAGCATGGAGCCCCACGCAGGGCTCGAACTCATGAGCTTCTAGATCATGGCCTAAGCCAAAGTGGGCAGCTTAACTGACTGAGCCACCCAGGTGTCCTATGAAATGTCCATGATTTTAAAGTCTTCTGAACTCTGTATTAAACGTATAGATTTGTAGGAAATCAACAAAATGGGTATGATGTTGAATGCTGTATTTTTTATGGTGGTAAAATATACATAACAAATTTACCACTTTAACCATTTTGAAATACACAGTTCGGTGACATTAAGTACATTTACATTATTGCACAACCATCACCACTGTCTATCTTCTGAACTTTTGCATCATCCCAAATGGAAACTCTTCACCCATTTAATGGTAACTCCTCATTCCCTCCTGCTCCCAGCCCCTGGCCACCATCCTTGCACTTTCTGTCTCTGATTTTGTGAAGGTCATTCTTAATAGTGTTAAAAATTGATACCCACTATTAATAGGAGGTGCATGAGAAAATGGGAAAAATCTGGGACTGTAGTCATACCCTTTCTGCCATTTTCCAGTTTGTCATCTGGATTAAATTGTCTGACTTCTCTGAGTATCAGCTTCCTCACCTTCAAAATGGAACTAGAGGGGCGCCTGGGTGGCTCAGTCTGTTAAGCTGCCGACTTTGGCTCTGGTCATGATCCCATGGTTACATAAACACTTAAAAAAAATTGAAATGGAACTGGTAATTTTTGTGCTGTTTTTTTTGGGGGGGGGCAAAGATGAGATAATGTATATAAAGCATCTGCTCATTTTAGGCATTTAATAAATAATATTATCACAGATATAGAATGTTCTTAAAATATTAATTCATTTCAGTGACTTCTGCAAGAGCTCGTAAAAAATAGTTTAATATTAGGGTGTTATGAATTCAGATCTACTTACTTCCATCTGGTTTCAATAGGTTACAAATGACTTTTTTTTTACCTTGGAAAATAGAAATTGCAAATTATTGCATATCACAAATTGAAATTTTTAAAAAACTTTTTAAATGTTTATTTATTTTTGAGAGAGAGAGAGAGGGGAGCATGAGCGGAGGAGGGGCAGGGAGAGAGGGAGACAGAATCTGAAGCAGGCTCCAGGCTCGGGAGCTGTCAGCACAGAGCCCAAATGTGGGGCTAGAACTCGAACTATGAGATAATGACCTGAGCCCTGAGCCAAAGTGGGAAGCTTAACTGACTGAGCCATTCACGTACCCCCTCAAATTGAAGTTTTAAAAAGTGTTTTAATATATCTATAAAAACAAAATTTTTAGCTATTGCCGGTTGAAAAGTAAATAGTGAGTTAATTTAGGTACTTTTGGTCGGTGTTTTTTTTTTTTTTTTTCTAAATCATTTTCTATTTTTCCTAATCAAATTATCCTGTTTGAAAACAATCCATGTTCTTTTGTCTTGTTTATTATTTGTCATTTCCATCTTAGAACATATAGAAAAAATAAAAGGAGGTTTAACTTAAGTTTGCCAAAATGTTGTTAGTTCTGGTAAAGATTTATAAAACGGGTCTTCTGTATTACAGGAATCAAAGAATATGTTAAACTGCCCAAATAATCAAGTTGTACACACTAGACAAATTCCTATATTGTTAAGTTACATACTTAACTATTTTTAAGTATTGACAAATAGTTACTTAGCACCTTTTTATAGTAAAGTATTAAAGAGTGGTTTCTATGAAGGATTTTAAAAAGCTTAAATTATGGTGTCTTCCCTCAAAGGGTGTACAATTTCCTTGGGAAGGGAGGCCACCGGTGCATTAAGGTTTAAGGTTTTAGTTCAGTAAGTTCAGGGGCATGGGTTTTGAGAGAAAGATGACAATTTAGGCTCTACCCATGTTGTATCTGAGTTGAAGACAGAATATCCTAATTTAAATGAGGCTCTGGGTCTCATAACAAAAGATGGGAGAGGAAGCTATGTAAAAGGTTTATACACATTAATGAAAAAAAAAACAATGTTGACACAATTTATAAACCTCACTCCCTAAGTAGTAAGTACATTTTAAAAGTGTTCAACAAACTGATCAAGTTTAATAGTTTTTAGTTTCTACCTCTCCCTGTGGTCTCCACTTGCTTAGCCATTTTCTCAAAATCACTGGCTTCTTAAAGGTAGAGGAATCTGTTTGAAGGGCATTGGGAATATAATTAAGATTGCACCCCAAGCTCAGTGCACTTCAGGCTGCATATCTTCATCATTTCCTCTGGACAGATGGATGCCAAAAATCTAACTTGGCTGCATTAAGGGGGGAATGTAAGGATGGGAGATGGAGAAATAGAATTGAGGTGGGTAGACGAAAAAAGGCTTGCAGTAGTGTCCAGGGGATGAACCATTGACTACAGACTGAGCCAGCCAGGTGCTCCTCTCCTAGTTAGAATGTTATGCAATTTAGCATCACCAGGGAAGGGAAACAGTAGCAATATTTCTGTTGGAAATGGAGGGCTTCTTTACTCAATTACATTTTTCAAAAGTTGTTATAATCTGTGACTTTTTTAAAGAACAAAATGTCATTAGTGAATTGAATACAGCCATGGAATTAGTAATTCTTGTATTCTTAAATTTGCATGTGATGCATAAGGTTTCTTTTCTGAGTGGCTTAAATTGGTAGATTGAGTTAAAGGTGAAAATACCTTGTATGGAAACTGGTCTTAGAGGAGACAGTTGTTTTTGAAGAAGCTCACCCCAGGATCTGTGAATGTTTTAATTCTATTGTTACTTGCAATGCTGGCCAGTCATCTTTCAGGATTTTAGTTTCCTGTTGGTTCTCTCAAAAGGTAGAGTTTGATAAACTGCCTTTTGCTTTCTTCACTTAGATAAGGAAAGGCCCATGTAATTCTACATTTGAAGAGCTTTTAGCTTCTCCAAAGAAATGCACTTAAGCAACTAATGAATCTTGAGAGTCCTAATGTTTTTCATTGTTAATATTTAAATTTTACTTCCTAGAGGCAGAGAAATCTAGATAGCAGTTATTTCTTCGATTTTAGCCTTGGGAAAGGATAATGTTGAGATTTTCAGATGAATGACTTTCTAACTTGAGACGTATTGGGTCACAAAGAATAGAAGTATGCTTTCAGTTTCTTCTAGAAAAAAATTCATGAACTGAAAAACTCTTAAAAAGCCTTCTGTTTATGCTAAGTACTTCTATACCATTAGGACCTAAGTCTGGGGACACTGTTCAAAGGAAATATAAACATATGCATCACAGAATGGTTGACATTTGACCTAAAGGGCTGAGTAGCAGTGGAGCTTCTGCTGGGTACTCTTCCTGTTTCAAAGGGGAGGATGGAATTGGCAGTACAGGAACTGACTTGGTTCTACATGGATATGTCAGTAACCTGAGCCAGAGGTGGGCCACATCCTGACCCACAGTAGAACCAAGGGTTCAGTTGTAATTGATCTGTGAATAATTTCTTCCCTGATTCATCCGAAGAGGCCACTAAGAATTCTCTTAGGAACTTACTTTATCTTCAAAATATGACAACTAGTAAAACTGTAAAAATGACCAATCCATTGTTTTGGTTCATATACATTTAAATAGAAAACCATTCAGTATTGCCTAATATATCCATTCTCTTCAGTTTGAATCCCTAATGCTGTTGTCAACTTTTATAAAAGATATGTTGAATACCACATTATTTCTTATATCTATTTTTGAAGACAGTCTTTTTCAACACTACCCTAAATACTTAAAAAGAAAAACATTTCACTAACACAGACTTATTATTTATAATCTACCTGTCAATAGTGTACAGGGTAGTTTTATGAAAAACTTTGAAAACAACCATGAGAAATAGTACAGTCACAGAGTTCATGTCAAACGGACTTAACGCTCTAAATTATAATTCTAACAAGCTACCTTAATATGATATTCAAGAACACAGTGCATTATGGAGTAAAATGTTTAAAGAAGCAAGTTTTATATTTCATATCTCTAGGGAGTCCTTTAAGCCAGTTAGACTATTCAGAAAAATTACTCATATATTATTTTACAGAATTGCATTAGTATGTTCCAAAGCTGCATTTTCTTTTTCTTTTCCTGTGTGTGTGTGTGTGTGTGTGTGTGTGTGTGTGTGTGTTTAACTTTTGTAGAGTACAGCTAGAAATACTATTAGAGATGAATTCTAGGAAAATAAATATAAACAGAAACACTGAATTTATTTTTCTTCTCTACAAGAACTGTTTAAAGCCTGGCAGCAGAAGACCATTCTCTGTTTACAAAATATTATAATAAAAATGCAAGGTCATCTTTAAATACAAAAGACTCTAGATTTTTATGGAAAGAATGTATCTTAAGAAAGGTAAATTAAATAGTTGGCTAGAGGGGAAAGGAAATTTCCTTATTTCACCCTGAAATGTGGCAGCATTTTGAAAACAGAGCTTGAAACTTCTGGATGAATTGAAGATAGTTTGGTTCACCTTCTTCAGAAGCTTTTCTGCATCCAATTTACTTTTCCCATATCACATCAGTAAGGTATTTCATCTTCAGAGATTTTGCAAAACTTCATTGGCTGATTAAAATGCAAATAGCAACCTTTTGGTGAGAAAATAATTTCAGTTTTGTCAGCTTAAGAGATCTTTCCACATACACCATCGGTGAGATAAAATATGTTTTATGTTTTCAAATCTGAATTTTAATGTAGCCTTGTTCATTCGCTTCTGTTTGTCAATTGAAGCCCACTCTTTCAAGATACTTTGCTTTGTGTATTATGGGAAGACTGAGGATGGGTGAGTAAGAGATTCTGGCACAGCTCAAGCTGTTCAATTTTATTTCAAACAAGTTCCAATGAAAGGGAGAGTCCCGATAAAGAAATTCTTGTAAAATGTATGCAAAGTAAGGAAGGAAAGGATAGAGGCTCATATGTATATCTGGATCCAGAGACCATGTATAGATAGGTAGAGAGGTAGCTATATGTATAGATCTGAATATACAGATAGATATAGAGATAGAGATATATGCATAGATGTAGCTATACATACAGATTCATAACTGTTCAGTTCAAGGCAGATAGGTGAATGTTTAGGTGCTGCATATATAGGCTATAAGAGATTAAAAAGCAGTCAATTTTATTGCCTTGTTTTCAGATTTAAATCATTTAATGTTTGTAAAAATTTCATAAGATAAAAAATCAAGATATAAGGAAAGAAAATGACATAGGAGCTCTAATTCCTGCCTTTGAGGAAGAGTATATAGTTTAGTCAGAAGAATGACAAATATGAATAAGAGAACATCCCCTAGACCTCAAGGAGCTGACAAATTCAGTAAAGAGCTCAGTATAATTGGGATTAAAGGTAAGATATTTTGTGATGCATTTAGTGCTCCACAATTTACAAAATAATTATTTCCTAATTTAATTTTACATTGATAAGAAAGAATTAGTGCAAATATTTAAGGCAAAGAAGAAAAGCTGCATAAATGTAGTGGTTTGATGATAAATGTTGGCAAAGCAGAGCTATATATAGATGCTAGACCCTCAGAGATGTTTTATGGGTTTAATATATTGATGATGAAAAGTAGGTCCTGTTCTTTAGGGAAAGATCTCCGGAATTGTGCAGTTGTACTGCTGGTATGAGGCTTATGGCTTCTTTTTCCACATTTTATAACTATGAAGTAGAGGGCTGGGTCATTGAGCAAATGTGTGTTCTTTGGTTTGCATGAATGGTATGTACTTTGAATTCTCAAAATAGAACTCCAGTTTATTTTCTCAGTACTCCCAGTGAGAAAAGCTATATTTCTTAAATATGGTCAGAAAGTACTTGGGGAGGAATGTTTACTGAAGGAACCTGTGATTATCTGCAGGCACCAGCATAAATACATTTCCATTCCTGAGCCCAGGGGGATAATCTCATTAAACCTGTGCAACATTCAAGTCAGTCTATTTCTTAATGCTTGTTTTAATATTGCAAAAGTAACAAGTGAACATGAAAAAATTTGATATAATGTAATAATATAATATAATATAAATATAATAATATAATATGAGTAAGCCCCAGATCCCCAGTACTGCAGAGGCAACTACTGTTACCAGTTTCTAGTGGTCTTTCACACAATGGACATATATAATTTTATACTTTTGTAAAACGTTTTCAAGTTAAAAAATTTTTTATTTTAGAGAGAAAGAGAGTATAAGCAGGGGAGAAGGGCAGAGGGAGAGGGGGAGAGAGAGAGAATCTTAAGCAGCCTACATGCCTAACATGGAGCTTGATCCCACGACCCTGGATTCATGACCTGGCTGAAGTCAAAAGTCAGATTCTCAAATGACTGAGCCACCCAGGAGCCCCACAATGTATATTTTTATTTTTATAGTGAGAATGAATTTTATTTTACCTCTGGACAACATAATGTAACTATAGTTCCCCAGAAATGCAGTCAGTAAATGATCTTTCACTTTTCCTTCCAAGGCAACTTTGAAAAACGAGTTTTCAGGAAGGGGATTAAGCACTCTGACCAAAGAAATAGATACTTCAATTTCTGTGAATTTCTGTGAAGACACATCTCCACTGATACTGACATTTGGAAGAACTACAATTAATAGTCATTTTTCTCCTCCTGCTGAAACATGGGAGTTAAATGGTTTGGCTCTGATTATTTTTTTTAATTTCATTTTTCATTTTAAAATAAACATTTTAGACTGCCAGAATTCTTCTCCTCACTCACAGGTCTCTCTCCCCATTGTACTTGTGCTGAAATGACAGGCTGCATTTAAGACAGTAGAAGAGTTGGCAGTATCTGTCTTAGAATAAGCTTTCACATGCAGCTTCAAACACCTTTGTGGTTTGGGTTGTATTTTGACAGTTGCTAGGTAGCTTGAATCAGAGAGTGCAGCTGTGCAACTTAACATGATTTTTCCTATCCCAGACTCTAAAGAGAGCTAAATGAAGTGAAACTATAAAAAGACTTCTAAAGTGTTAAAATTGACCAAACTACTTAGTAGTCACACAATAGAACAAAATGAATGAATTCTACTAACACACATAAATGTATTAAAGTATACCAGGGAATTTAGGTCAGATCAAAGTAGGTAGGCTCAGTGTAAACAGATGAATTTCTGAAATTTCTGAACTGTTTCATTGAAAGGAAAACACTGGGTTTGGAGCACGCAGACCTCTTGGCCCAGGTGAGGGTTTGGCACTCATTAACCATGAAATTCCACGTGAACATGCTGTTTGTGATGAAGAATCATGGAGAGAGACTAAGATTTCTGAAAAGAAAGAGTAGAAGAAAACGTAGAAATCCAAGTCACCCAATAAAATGAGAACATTTTAGGATTTGAATCTCAGAAATGGGTTCTTGTGAAAGGAGGTAAAAAGTGAGCTTGTTGAAGCCTTCCCATTCTGAGGGTTTTTCTTGTTGATTTGACAAGGACTAAGCTGAGGTATGTTTGATGTAAATGGGGACAATCATTTGTTACAAACTGTAATAAACTGCTGTTGGAGAACAGCGTTCACAAAAGAAACAGAGAAGGAAAATAAACAAACACTTTGTGGAAAGTTATCCAGGGCAGAGCCTGCAGAAGGGCGGATTGAGAAGATAAACCAGAACAAATGGCTATGGAAACAGACAAGGTCAACACTTTTCAAGGCAAGCAGACCGTCAAACCAGCTAACACCAGACATGCTGGTTTGGGCCTGATCCTTGTGATGGTGTTTGGAAAGCCAGATCTTTACCCGGAGAAATAGAAGGCCATGGACACGTGAGAAATGCTGCCTGCCCTGGGGATAGAGCAGGAATCAAGAGAAGAAAAATTCCTTTCTTAACTAGTTAAACTAGTGAAACTAGAGGTAATGGCTCCTGCAGTCAAACAGTATACTCGTAGGTCTGTGTATCTCTGTGTTCTGATATACTTTACAAGGTATCCTTTATGCCATAGGTGCTTCACTGAGTTGATGCTGAAGATTTGGTATTGAGGGAATTGAAGGCCAGGCTCTGTTCCCAAGGTCACAGTCCACAGAGTATAACCCTCTTCCCTGCCACTTTTAATCCCTGGATGATGGTAGCAGGCAAGAGAGAAGCAAATGCAGGGACCCGTAGGTTTGCCATACTGTTGGCATTCTTCCATATATGTGATTTAAAAATTACAACAAAACAATAATAGATAAGAAAATAGCTTTATTTGTGGGGAGAGTCTTTCTTAAACTTTGCCTTGAATTTTAAAGATATTTGCTGATCTCCATCTGACTAATTATGAGATGTCCAGTTAATACAGAGTAATAGAGATTTAAAAATATATCAGTATTTTTTCCCTCCAATTTCAAGAGTAATACAGGCTTAATGCAAGAGATTTAGGAAAACATAATAGTAGAAGAGTGACATTGTAAAGTACAATATTTTTTTCTTAAAATATTCCATGGTGGGGTGGGGTAGGCTGGGAAGAGGGGAAGAAACTTCACACGGCGGGATTCAGGAGGGTTCAAAGAGTAATAAAGAAGATTGGACACATCTTTTAGGGTGTGTGAACTGGCCTTAAGTCAATTCTAGCAAATGTGGAAAAATCTGCCAGAGGAAGACCTCTCCAGAGGGATCATTAAAATGAGAGTAGATTATCATTTGAGAGGCTGGTTCAAGTTCTCTCACTGCTTCTGAAGTGCCACTGACTGTTGAAGTACATGCATATCTGACGTTACCTTCTCACCCGAATTTTCATTGCTTCCATTAGACACAAACATGTGTGCACATATTGGCTGCCAGGAAGCCTGGCCCACTTACCAGGTAATGGCATTCCCTTGGCAAATAATTTAACCTTTCTGAAGTTTAGCAGTTTCTTCATTAGCAGCAGCATGACAAGATAGAATCAGATTTTCTCCAAGGTTCCATTCAGCTCTAACCCTTTTGTTCTAGGGCATTGATCTCATTCTCTCTCTCTGTTTCACCCCGTCATTCCCTTGCCTTCAATGTAATTAAACTTTTCTCAGTTCAGACAGTGAGCTAAGTTCTTTTCGAAACATATGAACTTAAAGGAGTGCAGGAAAGATTTGAGAAAGTATAAATCCTGCCTGGAATCCAGAATATGTGATTGCCAAATTGTCTTAATATATATATGTGTGTTTGTGTGAGATAGAGAACACTTACAGAAGATGGGAACTGATGAACCAGCTGACAATTTTTAGTAGTATTTGGAATGAGAAAAACTAGTATTGTACAGTACTTGATGAGAATATGGGTCTTATAAAGAGAATAAACCGGAAGGCCATATGCATATTGACAGTAAAGTAACTCTACTGAGTTACTTTTTGCTTATACTTTTCTCTCCCATCTGATCCTGAAGAAGATACGTCATACTGTCTATATAACAGCTATACCTAGCTACTCACGGTCTTCCTCATGTGTTCTATTTGAATATAATTTTTGTGATGTGAAGATAGGGTTTCTGGAAACTTCAGACTTTGGGAGCATTTCTAAATACAGAAATTAAAAAAAAAACACAGATGTTTTTGGTAGTGAAGTGGCTTATGAATATTAAGTGACAAACAACCTACAACCTGCCATTTTTTTCTATGGCACACTGATGGAACTGTTGTTTAACTAGTTGCAGTGGAAAACAGTGTTGTGCCTGGCAGCAGGGGTCTTTATTTGAAAACACACATGAAACAATTGGTGTTTATGAGAAAAATGTGGTGCCCTGAACCACCATGTTTAATGTCATTGCTCTGGGAAATGTTTTCCATGATCCAAGTCATAACAAGAAAGACTTTTCCAGTGCTATCTAAAACCTGGGTATGACTGAGAGGTGATAGAAGAGACAAGAATGAGGGAAAGTGGTGAAAAGCAGCAGAGGCAGTGGGGAAGAAAAGACAGTGGCTCCAGGGGGAGCAACTTCACGTCTCCCACCCCTTACCTGGCAGTCCTGGTTCAAAAAAAGGCATGTCAGGGGAGGCCAGGAGAGTAGGAGGGGTTACAGCTTTGGATGAAGTTCAAAGGGCCTTTAAACCTACACAAGGTGAAAAAGGAGAACTGGCACCTGCCTCCATTCACCTGACTCCCTTTCCCCTAAGTTCTGACAATTATATATTAGGAGAGTTTCTGCACTAGTGTGAGGCCACGTGAAAAATCGCTCATGGCCTGGCATTTGGATTTGCCATTAGCAATGAAAGGTGAATGTAGAACAACTTCCAAATGACACTTCCCTCATGTGTAAATAAGGATAGTTGGCATTTGATTTTGCTGTGTATTTGGAAGCTGTAGCAAATGCAGTGAATGAATTCAGTGATGGCTTTGGCCGTGTTTTTGATGTACTGGGTGGTGTTCGTTGGAGGTAGGAGAGACATAACAGCGTGTAGAATGAGGGCAAAAATGTCGTTCAAGGCAGTGTGCTTCTCAGTTCCTGGCAACCCCCCCCCCCCCAACCCAGCTGCACAGCTGCCATGTGGCAGGGAAGGGGAGGAGAGGGGGCAGGGAGAATGCCGGGGGATGGCACCACTGAGTGCAGCAGTCTGCCCTGCTTGCCAGACCGACACATCAGCTGCAGAGTGCCCGTCCTGAGTCTGGGTGTCATGGGGCTACATACTCTTCTACCACCTTTGTAATTGTTATCTGCTTGTTATGCCTTTTGAATAAGTCTTCGTATATGTAGGGATTAAAAGGTAGGTGGCACTTAATAGGCTCACTCATCTACATTGATGGTAGAATAGAAGAGGAGATGAAAGTCTGTAACCATCCTTTTAAATCAGTTTGCTTTCAGGATTAATGCATTGCATTGCTTCTTTTCATTTAAAAATTTCATCATTGCATTGACTGATTTTTTTCTTCAATATTCAGATACATAGAGAATGCTGGTGAGTGCAAGTCACTGATAATTAATATTATGATTCTAAGGTAGTGGGGTTGTTGGTAGCTTTGGCCAAACTCGTTAAAAACCTCTTTTATTTTGGCCCTGAGGTTGAAACTAGTTAGTCTGTCTAGGAAACAGAACTGTGCTTCAATCCCAGTGCAGCCACTAGGACAAACGTTAAAAAAAAACAAAAAACAAAAAAAAAGACCTTAAAAAAATTTTTTTTTAATGCTTATTTATTTTTTGAGAGAGAGAGAGAGAGAGAGACAG
This sequence comes from Neofelis nebulosa, assembly GCF_028018385.1. NCBI lineage: Eukaryota > Metazoa > Chordata > Mammalia > Carnivora > Felidae > Neofelis > Neofelis nebulosa. Next base: position 37,850,447 of record NC_080783.1, on the reverse strand, counting down.
GGCACAAGCAAGGGAGGGACAAAGAGAGAAGGAGACACAGAATCCAAAGCAGGCTCCAGGCTCTGAGCCGTCAGCACAGAGCCTGATGCAGGGCTCGGACCCACAAAGTGTGAGATCATGACCTGAGCTGAAGTCTGGTGCTTAACCAACTGAGCCACCCAGGCGCCCCCCAAAAAAACCCTTTTAAAAAAGTGTGGTAGAATAGGCATAACAAAATTCACAATTTTAACTATTTTTAGGTGTATAGTTCTGTGACAGTAAGTACATTCATACTGTGGCATAACCATCAACACCATCCATCTCCAAAACTGTTTTATCTGAAACTCTGTGCCCATTAAACACAGAGTCCCTAAGCCTCCCTCCCTCCCTCCCCCAGTCCCTGGCAATCACTATTCTGTTTTCTTTCTTTATGAATTTAACTACTCTATAAATACCTCATTTAAGTGGAATCATACAATATTTGTTCTTTCGTGACTGGCTCGTTTCACTTAGCAAAATATCTTCAGGGTTCATCCATGTTGTAGCATATATCAGAATTTCCTTCTTTCTTAAGGCTGAATGATGAATTCCATTCTAGGTATGTATCACATTTTGTTTATCCATTCATCTGTTGATGGACACTTGGATTGTTTCCATCTTTTGGCTATTGTCAACAATGCTGTTGTGAACATGGGTGTACCAGTATCTTTTCAAATCTCTGCTCTCAATTATTTTGCATATATATGTATATGTGTGTGTGTGTGTGTGTGTGTGTGTGTGTGTGTGTATTCAGAAGTGAAATTGCTGGATCATATGGTAATTCAATGTGTAATTTTCTGAGGCACTGCCTGTCTTAGTTTGGGCTGCTATTACAGAATATTAGAGGCTGGGTATCTTATAAACAATAGAAATTTATTTCTCACCATCCTGGAGGCTGGGAGTCTGAGATCACAATGCCGGACAGTTGGACTCTTGTAAGGGCCCTCTTCCTGGCTGCAGACTCCTATCTTAGTGTTCTCACATGGTGGAAGGGGAGAGAGAGCTATCTCTTTGTGCTCTCTTTTATAAGGACACTATTCTCAAGCATAAGGCTTCTACTTCATGACCTAATCACTTCCCAAAGGCCCACCTCCAAACACGATCACATTGGGGGTTAGAATTTCAACATACGGATTTTGGGGGAACAGAAGCATTCAGTCCATGACACTGGCAGACTGTTTCCTAAAACGAGTTTAATCTTTCTGAGCCTCACTTTCTCTTTCATAAAATAGGAATAATAATCCTTCCTCTGAAGTGGGGTAAGGTTAGAGACAATATAGGTGAAACTTAAGCATCATTTCTTGCCTCAAGAGACTATAGCAGTGATAAGTGTATTTTCTGCCCAAACCTTGCTGTTTATCACCTGTCTTTGTTCTTGCTGCCTCACTATAATATCCTCTCTTGCAGGCTCCCTCCCACTTACTCACAAGACTAGCTCAGGAACTGAAGTTACCCTGTTTCTCCCTGAGCTGTGTTACATGCTCCCTTTCATTCTTTTTATAGTTTATAATAATATAAAATGCTACCTACCTTATTGTATAAGGATTGCCTCTTCATTCCTCCATCTCCTGCTTGTAGATTCATTTAATACATACTAAAATATTTACTATGTGCTCGGTGCTGGGGATTTAGCTGTGAAGGACATATATAGAATCTCTCTGGACTTATATTGGAGCTCTGTCTGGACCAGTATCTCAGGGTGTGGTCAAAAAGACCACCTGCAGCAGAATCATTTGGAAATTTTGGTGACTTACTCTGGGCCCTGGCAACTGAAATGTTAACGTTCACTGGGGGTGAATGCTGGGAGATTCCATTAAGGTGGGACCTTTGTCAGTTCAGCACCTCATTTTTTTTAAATTAAAAAAATGTTTATTGTAAGAGAGAGAGCGTGCAACCGTGCGCGAGTGGGGATAGGGGCAGAGAGAGAGAGAGAGAGAGAGAGAGAGAGAGAGAGAGGAGACAGAATCCCAAGCAGAGTCCATGCTGTCAGCACAGAGCCTTACTCCAGGCTCAGTCCCACAAACCATGGGATCATGAGCTGAGTCTAAACCAAGAGTCGGGTGCTTAACCAACTGAGCCACCCAGGCACCCCAGCAGCTCATCTTTAGCTCTGAGCACAATTCCTGGCACAAGTAGGTATGCAGAAAATTTTTGTTGCAGAAATAGGGTATTCTGAACTGAAATGAGGTTGGAACAATATGGGCTTCTTATGCATTAGGCATGGCTAGCCACAGTGTGGGGTGTGGATTAACTCTACCTTTTCCTAACGAGTGAAGCACCAAGTCAGTCCAGGAGTTCTAAACATTTATTGATTTCTTGCGGAGTGGGGCCTCTCTCTGCCTCAGCCTAGTCTCTAGATTTCTAAAGGAAGGAGATGGGCCATTTTTACCTTAAATTACCTCAGATTCATGTCAGTCTTTTAAATGCTAATGCTGCTTTAGCTCCCAGGGAAAAAAAAAATCTTTTAAAATTAGCTTTTATTAAGCGTTACAGTCCTTGAAAAGGTGTATCTTGTAAGAATTTGAAATTAAGTTGTCTAGATGACACAAATTATGTTGAAATTTATATATGCAGGAATTGTTTATATGCACCTAATATAAAAACTTGTATACGGGGATGACCCCGTATAGTAGGACTTGTAGACTACACTCTTTTGCTGAAATGTAGAAGAGACAGGTTTATTTTTGAGCATAAGTGTGAAGGAGAAAAGGTGGGTAGATATGAATTATTTAAAGGCCTGAAATTACTAGCAGTCAAGATCTACTTGAGTTAATTATGGAGTGGCTCGATTGGATGCCATGTCACTTTTTTTGGTATTAATAAAATGCTATGCTTTCCTCCCTCTTAGGTTTCTTGGTTTAGAGCTTAAGTTGAATACCATTCTGAAAATTACTTGTGTTTAAGATAAAGACACAACTTTTGCAGCCAGTCTTATGGCTGTGAGTATTCTTTTAGATAATGGAATTGGCCAGGCACTAGGATAAATATCTCTATGGTAGCTGAGACCCTCTTTCAGCTAATATCCTGGGAGCAAATAACTTAATAAAAACTCAGAACTATTCAGGTCAGTTAAGCTGATTTCCTTATTTAGTTTAAGGAAAATGTGGAAAGAATTTTGATAAACTAAGCATTGGACTAGGAGAATAAGGTCTTTCCTTGCATCAGTGCTTCTGATTGGCACCTGACATTAATTTCCTCTCATTTGAAATGCTTACCCCTTCTTCTCCATCTGACTAAATCCTCTCTTCACTTTAGCTTTCTCAACACTGCTATTTTTTTTTTCAGAGCTGAAGCCACTTAATCTTCACCTGTAAGTTCTGCCATATTTTAGGTTTTGGTAACAATACTGTTTTTAGTCAGGGATTTAATCTGGTTGTTCACAAGAAATCAATTTTCCATTGGTTTTGCGATGGCTTTGTCTGATTCTGATAATAGACTTTTTTCTTGTTCCTTCTGACCAAAACTTTTCTATTATTGCCCTCCTTCCACCTTATCTGGTAGTCTAGTTATTCTGGGCTTCGGTTCCTACTTGGTTTCTCTGGAACTGCCTAGTTGGTTGGGTTTTAATTTATCTGCTAATACATCCTGCTAATGCCAAGAGTTTAGTTACTCAGACCTTTATCTAACGCTACTGGTTGCCTACATAGACTTGTCGCCTTGATGTTCTTCACTCAAGGACAAAATATCTTCCCACTGGGTCAGTCTATTTAGTCTTCCTCAATATGGCTCATACTGCTTCAGCTGAGTCCTGATTTGGAGAACCAATGCCTAATTCAGTGGCTAATTTGTCAACAGCTCTGCTTCTGATCACTGAACCATAAACGTCCTGGATAACCTCTATTTCTCAACCAGTTGTTTCAAATGGCACAATTTGACAATAAAATAATATCATTTCAGAATGTTACTTAGTAGGGGTATCTGTTTTAGTCTAGCTGTCTATTTTTGATCTAAACGAGAATTCAGTCATATCTAAGCAAGAGTCACCAACAATTATCTCCCATTGCATAAGCCTTACCTTCTAAGGTGATTATGAACTCACCTTTCAAAGCACAGCAAGCAATTTGGATTTGGTTGATTAATTGTACTTTTCATTGTATTGATCCTGGAGAAAATGCACATATACACAGTATTTTGTATATAAATTTAGAAGTTCATAGACTCCTTAGAGGTTAATAGGCCCAGCACAATAGGCCATGGTAATGCTGTGATGCAACTTTCCCTTACTCTCTTGATGGTCATATAAACCATGTAAAGGCAATCTATAAATGAGATGGAAATGGATTTTCTTGATTAAAGGTCTCTCAGGTGAAAAAAGAAGATGAAAGTTGAAATATGTTAGAGGAGAATGATGCTAACATTTCTTTAGCATTATATGTTCTTGGATTTATGCTATTTGGCTTATTGTTACTACAGTGATAGTTTTATGAATGTTACTTTTTAAAAACAATCTCTCAAAAGCTACATATGCATGGAAGGAATGTAAAAAAATAAGAAAAGCATTTATTTTGAACAGAATGTTATTGTCAAAACATTTTTCATTTATTGTATATATGCAGTTACAAATGACATAAAAATGAATTTTTGGCCAGGGACCAAAGATGATGTTTTATTTAAATCATTTGGAATTTTATTAAAGTTTAGATCTGGAATATTTTAATTGGACATTGAAGAATTATAGCTAGCCCAGTGGCTTATATAACATATAAAATATGAAAACCTCTTTAAAGGACATTTCATTGATTTGTTGCCAAGTTTCTATAACAAACCTAGAGATAAAGATTTCACCATTATTTGCAGTATGACTTAGCATTTATTACTTACATTAAACTGTTCTTTAAACTATTTGTCGAAATACATTTTGTCGAGGCTGTTTGAAGTTTTTTCAAAGTGGTCCAACTTTGAGAAGGTTGTAGATTTAGCATTCCCATACTTTAAAAGTATTTATTGAAAATTGAACATTTAAAAAAAAAATCACTCTATAAGGATAAAGGAGAAAGTCAGTAGTAGATTCATAGACTTTTACAGCTGAAGGGACTAGAAAGGTCACCTGGACCAACTGTCTCAGGTGGAGACTCAGAGATGGCAGGTGGCTAGTTGAAATCTCTGACCCCTTCCTGCATTCTTTGTGCTACATCAGGCTGCCTGGCATGCTCTTAAATCACCACGAGTGCAACCTCTGCAGAGAGCTGCAGCTATTTTCCTCAGCAACTTTATTTTTCTCCCAAGGTTAAACCTTACAGAGAAACTTTGTTCTCCGATAGGAATAGGTACATTGAACAACTACTGCATAACTGGCAATCAGGACTTCTGACCTTGACACTGAGGTGCAAAACAAATGGTCAGCTGATTGGATTAGCTTACTGAGGTGAAAAGCTAGGAATTCAATGCAAACAGCCTATGTAAATGTTAAATGAGAAGAAATCTGGTTTCCTGGTTGTAGTAATGATTCACCAAATTTTAGTGGAGGTCATTTGGAAGGAAAGGGAGTAGTGGTAGATATAGCTGGACAAAGAAGGATTAGAAATTTTTAAAATCTGGCTTCATTTAGGGCTTATTCTACATAGGCAAGTTTGGATATGTTCTTGTAGGGACTTGATATAAATAGATCAGGCATGAGGAGACCATTCTAGGAAATGAATAGAGAGGTGCAGTGGCAATGGCATATACCTGGTAGGAGAACAAGATAGCTGTACTCAGTGTTTTTGGCACTTTATAACTTTGCCTATGAGGAAGTTGACATCTAGTAATTGATCCTGAAAGAAAGGAAGCTGAAAGAGTCCCCGATTGTTTAGGGCATTCACTCTGCAGTTTCTTCATCTAATCAGAGAAGGCAGGTCCTCCTGCCCCTGCTTCATAAGGCTGTTGAGCATACTTCATGGAATGAAAAATGCTTAGATGGGCTCTTTTGGAGAGCTTTCATTTCCATGGGCATACTTGGGGATACTGAAGTAGAAGTGTTTTCAATTGATATAGAACTTGGTGTGGAGTAGATCACAAGGTAAAAATGAAAACATAGAGTAGTGCAAAGAGCTCATGTTTTGGAAACAAAAGAATCTGAGCTCAGATGCTGGCTCTTCAGCCCACCATCCACCCGTACCTAAGACAAGTGACAGCCACTCAGAGCTGTAGCTCCTCTTTGCAAGATGGATTAGTAATGTTAACTGTTGAAGTGAATTTCCTGTGAAATTAGTGAAACTTAGTTAATGAAACCACCTGGGAAGGGCACCTGCCATGTGTTCCCTTGTCATAAGTTTTTAAAAAAAATTTTTTTTAACATTTTATTTTATTATTTAGAGACGGAGACAGAGCATGAGCATGGGAGGGGCAGAGAGAGGGGGAGACACAGAATCCGAAGTAGGCTCCAGGCTCTGAGCCATCAGCATGGAGCCTGACGCGGGGCTTGAACTCACAAACCGCAAGATCATGACCTGAACTGAAGTTGGATGCTTAACTGACTGAGCCACCCAGGCGCCCCGGTTGTCATATGTTTTTAAGCCTCTTTCTGTTCTGATTTATCCTCTATCACACTTCCCCTTGTGTGGGGTGGCATTAGAGTAGCTATGGACATTTTTGGGTATAGTGCTAAATATTTATGTCCTTTGTGCTTATCATTTTGTAGTATTTTCTTATTTTTGTATACTCTGTGCTATTTTTCTTAAGGAGAACACTCTAAATTGCATCAACTTTATGCCTCACAAAACCTGGGTTTGCCCTGGTTCACTTCATAGGATTCTTACTAAGAGTACATGAAATAACCATGTAAAGTACTGTATCAGTTATTTATTGCTGAAAGCAAGTCCCCCCCCACCCCCCCCCCCATTTAGTGGCTCAGAACAACAGCAGTTGATCAGAACTTTGGCCTTGGCTTCAACTGGGTGGTTCTTCTGTTGGTCTCTCCTGGGCTCCATTCTATGGTAGCAGTCATTGGTGGCTTGGTAGGGACTGGATGGTCTAAGATGGCTTTACTCAAATGTCTGGCAGTTGTCTGGCTGTCACTTGGATTACCTTGTTTCTCCTCTGGGGCCCTTCTAGCTCAGAGCTGTTCATGCGTCACAGCATTCCAAGAGGGCGAGATTGGAAGCTGCAAGGCCTACAGCTCTCAGAGCTGCTTATGTGGCATTCTACTTGTGAAAGCAAGTCACAACGTCACCCAGATTTAAGGGGTGGAGAAATAGACTCCACTCCTTGATAGAAAGAGCTGCAAAGGATTCGTGGCCATTTTTAATCTACTGCAAAGTCTGTGCCTGAAATAGAAGGTGCTGATATATGTTAGCTTTCTTTTCTTCTTCCACTTCCAACTTTGCTTCTCATTTCTGCTAAAGTAAATAAGCATTAATTGAGGAGAGACTTCCAGGGAAGAAGAGAAGGAATAAATGAGGCTTCTACCAATGTGTCTGAGATTTAATTTTGTAAATTCTATTTTTCCCCAGTTTTATTGAGATATAATTGATATGTAGCACTGTGTAAGTGTAGAGTATACAACATAATGGTTTGACTTATATATATCATAAAATGAGTACCACAGTAAGTTTAGTTAACATCCATCTCCTAGGAAATACATATATATGATGGAATATATATATTATAATATAGTTCTCATCACAAGGGGGAAAAATAATATAATATATACTTTTTCCCCTTGTGATGAGAACTCTTAGAATTTATTTTCTTAAAACTTTCCTGTATATCATATAGCAGTGTTAACTATAGTCATCATGTTGCACGTTATATCCCTAGTACTTATTTACCTTATAACTGCATGTTTATGCTTTTTGACCATCTTCATTCAATTCCCCCTCCTGTAAATTCTTAATCTGTTATTTAAGTTAGATAGAATTTTAAATCTATTCATGCCTTTTAAAAAATGCTTAGAATTTTTATGGTGTTTTAAAAAACTTTTTTATTTTGAGAGAAAGCAAGAATGTGAGCTGGGAAGGGGCAGAGAGAGATGGAGAGAGAGAATTCCAAGGAGGCTTTATGCTGTCAGCTCTCAAAAGCCATGACATAGTGACCTGAGCCAAAATCAGGAGTCAGATGCTTAACCAACTGAGCTACTCAGGCACCCCTTCGAATTTTTATGGTATTTTAATAACATATTTATATGGGACATTAAATGTCTTGCTTTTATTCAGTTTATATCGAAGAATTTGCTAAAGAAAGTTTAGTTTTGTAATGTAATTGTATTAATAACTGAAATACAGAAAAGTGATATATTTAGCAGTTTATTAATAAAAGTTTATGACACTCTTCTAGTTTGGTGGAGTTGTACACATGGCATTAGAACAATCCAATAAAGCAAAATTCTAGGATATTCCTCTGTAAGTGGTGGTTAATTGTCTGCTCATTGAGTAATTAAACCAATCAGTCTAATGATAGATGCTGTGTTTAATGGTTAAACAGCATCTATAACTTTTAAAAGGCTATTAAATGGTTGTAAGAGTCAACTAAGTCCTCCTGAGGATGTATGATCATAATAATCATTATCACGACTAAAAACAATCATTTGGAGAATGAGTTTGAAACACTTGGTTTTTATATAGTTGACAATAATGTTGCAACAATAAATGTTTCTCTTATGAAGACTAACTTGACTTTATGATTATTGAAGAGATAGTAATGAGTGAAAAGATATACAGAAATAAAAGGAAAAGGAAATACAAGCTTTAATTAGTTGTCTTTAGTTTCTTAAGTTGCAAAGGACAAAAAACAAAAAATGGGAAATTACTCATTCATGTGAAGGGAGAGTCAAGGGGAAGACATTTAGGTACAGCTGGATGCAGGGGACCTCATAGGAAATCAGGACCCAGTTTTTCTCTCTACATGATTTGTGTCTCTTTCATCTGTGTTGGTGTCAGTCTCAGGCTTGATATGGGAACAATTTGGCTGTAGTAGTTTAAATCCTTGTATCCTCTTAGGTTTAAGTACAGTGGAAAAGAGTGGTTGTTTAGGAAAAGCTTCAGAGATTAGTTCTGATTAGTTGTACTGGGTTTGGTATGAGTCACGTGTTTGTCCATCCCCAGACAAACTGGTATGACCAGGAGGATGGAATACATTAATTATATCAGGCCTCTCTCATGCTTCACATGCTTTTCTTTTGGAGCTCATTCCAGCAGCACAGACTGAGGTTGAGAAACAGTAGATCCTAAACAACTGGGGGCTTGCTAGAACCAAGATAAAGCTATGATGGCAAGCCAACAAGAGCTAAAGTCTATTACAAATGTAATGTGCATATTCCTGGCAAATAGTAGAAACTCCATAATATGTTTTGAATTAGAGATGGCTGTAAGCAAAGAATATTTTAGGTACTTTTTCTGTGTAGCTATTTTGCTTTCATGTCTCTGCAAAGTAGATACAGATAAGAATTTTCACTTTTATCCCAAAGCATTTACTAATGGTTATATTCTTTCCACCTGGTTATTTAGCAATAATAGTGTTCCTATTTTACAGATGGAAGACACTGTATATGATGAAAAGGCTTGATGCTATTTATAAAATGCAGTATTGGACAAATTTACAGTTTCTTTTTAAAATATTTATTTTGAGAGACAGAGAGAGAAGGAGACAGCAGGGGAAGGGCAGAGACAGAGGGAGAGAGAGAATTCCAAGCAGGCTCCATGCTGTTTGTACAGAGCCCGATGCAGGGCTCAATCTCACCAACTGTGAGATCATGACCTGAGCCTAAGTCCAGAGTCAGAGGCTTAGCCAGCTGAGCCACCCAGGTGCCCCAGTGTTGAACAAATTTAGAAGAAAATGTTTTCTCCATTAGGAAATTTTATAAACTGTGTTTAAAAAGTACTCAAAATAGATAGCTATATTTATTATATTGACTCAAATAAATTTTTAAAGATAGTCTGTGACAGTTTAGTCTGATACCAGATAGCTATGTAGGATATATTATTCCATGCCTTTGGAAAGCTTGTTGTATACAATTTATAGAACATTTGGACACAATTGATTAGAATAGATTCTAATTTATTTTAGCTATTGGTAAAATTCAAGTCAGACATGAATCAGCTTCTGCCAACTTGGCTTTAGAATTTTTTTTAATGTTTTTTTTTATTTTAGAGAGAGACAGAGTGCAAGCAGGGGAGGGGCAGAGAGAGAGGGAAACAGAATGGAAGCAGGCTCTAGGCTCTAAGTTGTTAGCACAGAGCCCAACGCAGGGCTTGAACCCATGAACCCTGAGATCATGAACTGAGCCGAAGTTGGCTGCTCAACTGACTGAGCCACCCAGGTGCCCCTGCCAACTTGGCTTTTTAAAGAAGTTTAGGGGCTTTATACCATATGTATCATGAAATTGCCTTTTCTATTGTCACAGATTACAGTGTAAGTAGGTGATATATAGTCAATCATCTAAACCAGGACATTGATGTGAATGAACAGGGAAAATTACACTGGGAGACCAAGTGTAATCTAGACAAACCAGGGCTTATAGTTGCCTTATGTATAACCAGTATAATTTTTATTAACTGTGAAGTTAATATTAGATTCTATATATGAGAATCAGAAAAGGAAAACAACTTGTTATATACAAGGGAACCCCAATAAAACTATCAGCAGATTTTTCTTAAATTTCTTTTTTTTGAGTTTATTTATCTATTTTGAGAGAGAGAGACAGCATGAGCAGGAGAGGGGTGGAGAGAGGAAGAGAGAGGGGGAGAGAATCCCAAGGAGGCTCTGTGCTATCAATGAGGAGCCCGATGCGGGGCTTGAACTCATGAAATGGGAGATCATGACCTGAGTTGAAACTAAGAGTTGGACACTTAACTGACTGAGCCCCTCAGGCTCTCTTATAAGCAGATATTTTAGCAGAAACTTTGTATGCCAGAAAGGAGTGGCATGATATGTTCTAAGTGCTGGAAAAACAAACAAACAAACAAACAGCCAATCAAGAATACTCTACCTGGCAAGGTTGTCATTCAGAAATGAAGGAGAGAAAAAGAATATTCCAGATGAACAAAAACTAAGAGTTCATCATCACTAAACTGGTCTTGCTAAAAATGTTAAAGGGACTTTTTTAAGCTGAAAAGAAAGAGTGGTAATTAGAAACAAGAACACATATGAAAGAATAAATATCATTGGACAGGTAAGCATATAGTAAAGGTAGTGGATTAATGACTTATAAAACTAGCTCGAAGGTTGAAAGACAAAAGTAGTAAAAATAACTATGATTACAGTAATGAGTTAAGGGATACACAAGATGAAAAGATGTAAAATATGACATCAAAAACATAAAACACAGAGGGAGACAGTAATAATGCTGACTTTACAGTGGGATCAAACAAGTTGGTATCAACTTAAAATAAATTGCTATAGATATAAGTTGTTATATATAAGCCTTACGGTAACCACAAGGCAAAAACTGATAGTAAATATACAAAAGATAAAGAGAAAGGAGTATAAGCCTACCACTGAAGAAATTTATGGAACCACAAAGGAAGAAAGTGAGAGAAGAAAGGAATAGAGAGGAACTACAAAAAGTTAAAAATTTTAACAAAATGGCAATAAGCACATACCCATCAATAATTACTTTAAATGTAAATGGACTAAATTCTCCAATCAAAAGACATGGAGTGGCTGAATGGATTAAAAAACAAGACTCATCTATATGCTGCCTACAAGACTCACTTTAGATGTAAGTCCACACACAGAGTGAAAGTGAAGGGATGGATAAACATATTCTATGCAAATAGAGACAAAAAGAAAATTGGAGTAGCTATACTTACATCAGATAAAATAGATTTTAAAACAATAAAGGACACAATGAAGATCATTACATTATGATAAAGGGATCAATCCAACAAGAGGATATAACATTTATAAATATTTGTGCATCCAACATAGAAGCGCCTAAATATATAAAACAAGTATTGACAGATTTAAAGGAAGAGATAGCAATACAATACTAGGGGACTTTAATATCCCACTTACATCAATGGATAGATCATTCAGACAGAAAAATCAATAAGGAAACATCAGCCTTAAATGACACATTACACAAGATGGCCTTAACAGATATTTATAGGATGTTCAAACCAAAAGCAAAAGAATGCATATTCTTCTCAAGTGCACATGGAACCTTTTTCCAAGGCCATCAAAACAAATTTTAACAAAATTTTAAAGGATTGAAATTATATCAAGCATCTTTTCTGACACACTGGTATAAAACTAGAAATTAATTACATGAAAAAACCTGGAAAATTCACAAAACATGTAAGGATTAAGCAGTGTGCTACTGAACAACCAAAGGGCCAAAGAAGAAATCAAGAGGGAAATAAAAAAAATACCTTGAGAAAATGAAAATGGAAATGTAGCATACCAAAATTTATGGGATGCAGCAAAAGCAGTTCTAAGATGGAAGTTCATAACGTATATACCTACCTCAAGAAACAAGAAAAGTCTCAAATAAACAACCTAACTTTACACCTCAAGAACTAGAAAAAAGAAGATTAATAAAGCCCAAAGTTAGTAGAAGGAAGGAAATAACAAAGATTAGACAAGAAATAAATGAAATAGAGACTAAAAACGTAATAGAAAAGATAAATGAAAGTAAGAGCTGTTTCTTTTAAAAGATAAACAATTATTTTTTGTTTAAAAAACTATATAAATCTTTAAATAGACTCACCACGAAAAAAAAGAGAGGACTTAGATTGAAAAAAAACCTCAAATAAAGGAGATGTTACAACTATAGAATACAAAGGATCATGAGACTACTATGAACAATTATATGCTAACAAACTGGACAACTTAGAGGAAATGGATAAATTCCCAGAAACATACAACTTACCAAGACTAGATCATGATGAAATATAAAACCCAAACAGACCAATTACTCAGTTACTAAATAATAAACAAACAAACAATTACTAAATAAGGAAACTGAACCAGTAATCAAAAATGTTTCAACAAATAGAAGTCCAGGAGTAGACAACTTCACTGGTGAATTCTACCAAACATTCAAAGAAGAGTTAACACCAATCCTTCTCAAACTCTTCTAAATATTAGAAGAATAAAGAACTCTACCAAACATTTTTTTGAGGTCAGTGTTACCCTGATACCAAAACCAGACAAAGAAGCCACAAGAGTATTACAGGCCAATATTCCTGATGAACATAAATGCAAAAATTCTCAACAAAATGTTAGCAAACTGAATTTGCCAATACATTAAAAGAATCATATACCATCATCAAGTGAGATTTGTTCCAGGGATGCAAGGATGGTTCAACATTTGCAAATTAGTCAATATGATAAACCACATTAACAAAATGAAGGATAAAAATCATATGATCATCTAATAGATACAAAAAAAGCATTTGACAAAATTCAGCACTGGTTTATGATAAAAACTCTCAACAAAGTGGGTATAGAGGGAATGTACTTCAACATAATAAAGGTTATATATGACAAGCCCACTGCCAGCATGATACTCAATGATGAGAAGCTGAAACCTTTTCTTTATGATCAGGAATAAGATGGGGTGCCTGGGCGGCTCAGTCAGTTAAGTGTCTGACTCTTGATTACTGCTCAGGTCATGATGTCGTGGTTTGTGAGTTTGAGCCTGTGTAGGCAAGCAAAAGAAATAAAAAGCATCCAGGGGCACCTGGGTGGCTGAGTTGGTTAAGTGTCCAGCTTCAGTTCTGTTCATAATCTCATGGTTTGTGAGTTTGAAGCCCACATTGGTCTCTCTGCTGTCAGCACAGAGCCTGCTTTGGATCTCTGCTCCCCTCTCTCTCTGCCCTTCCCCCACTTGTGCTGTCTCTGTCTCTCTGAAAATAAATACATAAAAAAAAGAAATAAAAGGAAAAAGTAAAAGTGCCACTATTTGCAGATGACATGATGTCATAGGTAGAAAACCCTGAAGACTCCATCAGAAAACTTTTAGAATTAATAAATAAAGTGGCAGGATACAAAATTAATACTTTTCAAATTTGTTGCATTTATATTCACTAATAATGAACTATCAGAGAGATTAAGAAAACAATTGAATCAAAAAGAATAAAATACCTAGGAATAAATTTAACCAAGGGGGTGAAAGACCTGTATATTGAAAACTATGAGACATTAGTGAAAGAGACTAAAGAAGACACAAATACATGGAAAGATATTCTGTGCTGATGGATTGGAAGAATAAATATTTTCAAAATTCCCATACTACCCAAAGCAATATATGGATTCAATGGAATATCTATCAAAATTGTGTTTTTCATAGAAATGGAACAAACAGCCCTAAAATTTGTTTGGAACCATAAAAGATCCTGAATAGCCAAAGCAATCTTGAAAAAGAACAAAGCTGAAGGCATCATGCTTACTGATATCAAACTCTATTACAAAGATATGGTAATTAAAAGAGTGTGGTATTGGCATAACAACAGACCCATAGATCAATGAAACATAATGAGAGCCCAGAAATAAACCTAGGTGTATGTTGTTAATTAATTTATGACAAAGGAGCCAAGAATATACAAGGATAAAGGACAATCTCTTTAATAAGTGATGCTGGAAAACATGCAAAGAATGAAACTGGACAATCTTATGCCATACACAAAAATGAAGTCAAAATGGATGAAAGGCTTGAATGTAAGACCTGAAACCATAAAACTCCTAGAAGAAAGCATAGGTGGTATGCTCCTTGACATAGGTCTTGGTGATGACTTTTTGAATCTGATATGAAAAGCCAGTGCAAAAATAAACAAGTGCCACTATATCAAACTAAAAAGCTTCAGCATGGCAAAAGAAGACATCAACAGAATGAAAAGGTGACCTACTGATTGGGAGAAAATATTTGCAAATTATATATCTGATAAGGAGCTACTATTCAGAATATATAAAGAACTCATACCAAACAATCCTATTAAAGAATTGGCAGACTCTCTGAATAGACATTTTCCCAAAGAAGATATACAGTTGGCCGACAGGCATGTGAAAAGCTGTTGTATATCATTAATAATTAGGAAAAATTAAATCAAAACCACAATGAGATATCACCACACACCTGTTAGAGTGGCTATTATCAAAAAGATAAGAAATAACCACTGTTGGCAAGGATGTGGAGAAAAGGAAACCTTGTACACTGCTCATGAGAATGTACATTGCTGCAGCCACTATGGAAAACAGTATGTAGGTTCCTCAAAAAATTAAAATCACAACTACAGTATGATCCCGCAACTCAACAATTCAACTTCTGGTATTTATCTGAAGAAAATGAAAACACTAATTTGAAAAGATTTATGGTCATTGTTCATTATATGCTCCATGTTCACTACAATATTAATTCTAAAACTAAGTTATGGAAACAATCTGATTGTTCACTGATGGATGAATGGATAAAGAAATTGTGGTATATATATATATATATATATATACACACACACACACATATATATATGTATTCATGCTCTGTCTCTGTCTCAAAAATAAATAAACGTTGAAAAAAAGACTTATAAATAAATAAATACTTAAAAAAACATAAATATAAATATATATTTAAATATATAAATATAAATATATATATAAATAAACAAATACTTAAAAATAAATATAAATATATACATTTAAATATATAAATATATATAAATAAATACTTTAAAAATAAATAAATAATATATATATATTTTTAAAGTATTTATGTGTAAGTTTTTTTTTCAACGTTTATTTATTTTAGAGACAGAGAGACAGAGCATGAATGGGGGAGGGTCAGAGAGAGAGGGAGACACAGAATCTGAAACAGGCTCCAGGCTCTGAGCTGTCAGCACAGAGCCCAACGCGGGGCTCAAACTCACGGACTGCGAGATCATGACCTGAGCCAAAGTCGGACACCCAATCGACTGAGCCACCCAGGTGCCCCATTTATTTGATAAGTTTATTTTGAGAGAGAATGTGAGCGGGGAAGGGGCATAGAGAGAGGAAGAGAGAGAATTCCAAGCAGGCTCTGAGCTGTCAGCACAGAGCTCAACGGGAGGCTTGATCTCACGAACTGTGAGATTATAACCTGAGCTGAAATCAACAGCTGGGTGCTCAACCAACTAAGCCACCCAGGCGCCCCTAAAGATTTTACTTTTAAGTAATCTCTACAGCCAATGTGGGACTTGAACTTACAACCCCAGGATCAAGAGCCACATGCTCTACTGACTAAACCAGCCAGGCTCTCCTTTAGGATATCTTTTTAAAATAATGAACAAATGTTTTACATTTTTATGGAGTCAAATCTATCAGTCTGTTTCTGTATGACAAATTCTGCTTTTACATGTGTGTTGAAAAAGGCCTTTAAAATTTTTTTTTCTTGTTTATTTATTTTGAGAGAAAGCTAAAGGGTGAGTGGGGGAGGGGCAGAGAGAGAGGGAGAAAGAGAATCCCAAGCAGGCTCCTTGCAGCCAGCACAGAGCCCAACACAGGGCTTGATACCAGGAATTGTGAGATCATGACCTGAACCACCCAGGCACCCCTAAAATTAAAAAAAAAAGATATACACTTACCTATATTTTTTCTAGCTTTAAATGCACACACACACACACACACACACACACACACACATACACACATACACACACTTTTTACATTTATCTCTAGAATCCATCTGGAATTTACTTAGGAGTATAATATGAGTTAGTTATATAAATTAGTCTTCCTCCAAATAGGTAAATGTCAGCCACAGGCTATATAATGAAAAATTCATCCTTCTCTTCTGATTTGAAAAGTGAATTCCATCATATGTTAATTTCTTTTTTTTTTTTTAATTTTTTTTACGTTTATTTATTTTTGAGACAGAGAGAGACAAAGCATGAACGGGGGAGGGTCAGAGAGAGAGAGAGAGACACAGAATCTGAAACAGGCTCCAGGCTCTGAGCTGTCAGCACAGAGCCCGACGCGGGGCTCGAACTCACGGACTGTGAGATCATGACCTGAGCCGAAGTCGGCCGCTTAACCGACTGAGCCACCCAGGCGCCCCAATTTCTTATGTATAGTAACTGTACTACTACTTGTTGCTAGGTTTCCATTTAGTTCCATTGATTTTCCCAACTTTTCTACTATCTAAAATTGCCTATTATCCCAATTTTGAAAAGGAAGTCTTGTTTTGCAGCATGGTTAGTGGGGAGAGTGAGGGTTTTAGAGAGGTCCTTTAGAGAGGTCCCTTTGATGAGTGGGGCCCAAGATTCCCACCTGTAAAATGGGAATAATAGGTATCTGTCTACTTTGCAGGATGCCTGAACATCATGGATAATTTTGTTAAATGCTTAGTGTGTAGATACTATTCTTATACTACTTTTCCTAAGAGAGTGCTCAGACACCTATAGGTGTTTTGCCTTTTCTGTTTGGCTTACAAGGGCCGATCAATCTGACCTTCCTCTATGCCTATGACTCTGTTTCCGTTGCTTATTCAGCATGTCATCTTACCATGTGGCAGGCATGTGCCAGGCACCATTCTAGAGTCTAGCAAGAAGTGATAAAGAAGGCAAAGGGGACCTCTGCCTTTGTGGAATTTACCTTTTAGTGGCATAGATTAAATTAATTAAGAATATTTCCAACTGGGCTAAATACCACAGGAAGACAAAACAGGATTTTATGCTCAGAGTGGTCGACATCTGAGCTAAGATCTGAATGCAGAGATGGGGGAGCGTCGCCAAGATCCAGAGAAGAGTAGTCCAGGCAGAGCGAACAGGAGGCACAAAGGACTGAGGCAGGAACAGAAATCAGACCAGAAGGACTGGAACAGAGAAAGTGATGGAAAAAAAAAACATAGACGATGGACTCATAGAGACAGATAGGGGCCAGATTTTATAATTTCCCAATCTGTATCCCAGTCCCCTTTCAGACAGTCTTCTCACTGGTCTCTACCCAGTCAAGCCCCCACGAGGCCTTTGCTCTTGCTGTTTTCCGTTTAACTGAAATGTTTTCTCCTTTCTGTGTTTCCAAATTCTGTCCATTCTTAAAAGCCTGGCTTAGGTCTCATTTTGAATGAGCATAGCCCAATTGGTCTCTTTCTTGGATTTCCTGTTGCTCTTTTGGTCCTATTCATAGTTTTATGTATGGTTTCCCCCTGCTTTCCCCGGCCCTATCTCTACTGGCTAAACTGTGATCTCTTTGAGAGTAGGGAGGGTGATCTAACACTTCTTTTGTGTCCCTCTTTAAATGTTTGGTATAGTGTTGGGAATGCATTGGACACATCTTTTGATATTCTAGATCGAAGTTTATCATCAGTGAATATTTCTTGGGTTTACCCTACTTAAATCTTTAAAAACAATTTTGATGAAAAGAAGCTCAAGTATAGATGGAAAACACTAATGAAACATATCAACAGAACCAAACTTCATACTTCAGATGATATATTTTAATATTTTAAATATTTATTATAAATTAACACTGACAAAATTGAATAGCTGGACAGAAATTTATGATAGCTTTTCTTAGACTCAACGCTAAAAATATCTTGAACATTTGCGTTGGCTGAAAATGTTCTGAAAAAATGTCAGTTTTCATTATTTTTTTAAAAAAAGAATCTGTAATATTTCTTAGTACTTTCACATTGAATTAATTTGTCACTCATTCTAGTGGACAAACAAAAATAGCTAATTTACGGGAATGTTGTCATGGCAGATGCTGCCGGCACCCACCCTTATCTCTGGGACCTTTCATTCTGCTCCACTGGGCTTCCAGCTGTCAGCATCTGCTTCTCTGTGTCTGAGGGTTGCCCCCCAAAGGCCACTTTGTCCATGGTCAGCAGGTTGGTTCTGGGGAATTAATATTCCTCCTTCCTCAGTGGGCCTCATCCTATAACTCTCTGGGGCTGGCATATAAAATACCCCAGCTCCCTTACTCTCAGATGAGATAAGCCTGAGACTGTTTTGCACCATTTCCCAAGGTTTCCTTGGGGAATTCACCTCCAGGCACCCACCCTAATAGCTGATTTGAAGGCTCACTCTTTATTAGGTGCCTTCCCTTTTTTTTCTCTCTTCCCCACTTCCCTATCATTGTCCCCTACACCTCCCGAATAAACAGTTTGCACTTGAATTCTTGTCCTGGTGTCTGCTTCTAGACAACCCAAACTAAACCACAGCATTACACACTACCATGATCATACTTCCAAGCACCTTCTAGATTAACCCTGTGGGGTTCATGGTTCAGGAGATCTCAAGTGTTTTTCATAAAAGTCATTGTTCTTAAAGCTAAAGAAGGCCTTGCAGGATCAATAGTGTGCACTAATGGATTGGAGGAGTTATCTAGCTTGACCCGAGATGCATTAACAAACACAAGAAGAAGCCTCTGACCTGAGCCTGGAGAGTTAGACTCCAGTTAGTGATGAACCTTCCTTATGCTATGTCAGCATTGCTCTGGATTTGCTGTGGAGCTAGTCTGGAGAAGAAGATTTCTGCAATGGCTTCTTTCCCTCTTGCCTGACTGATGTTGGTAATGATCTCTTCGTATTATTTATTCCTAAATCCAGTGCCATATACACAGACAGTGAACACTTGTTGATTAATGGGCTGCTATGTGCTGAACATTGTGCTGTCAGGAACTATATCAAATTTTGTGATGTCAGTTACTCTTAAAGTCTGTGGGTCTCTTTTGGACCATAAAGCTGCTGGTCTTTGTTGCTGTTACATATAGAACATTGTCAAATATTCCAAGGAGTCCTTGGCAAGATTAGCTTCTAATTATTTATTTTTGAAAAGCAGAGATAAAATAGTAGTGAAATAAGTACTACTTCTGACCTCTGTTTGAACTCTCATTAGTTCTGTGCAAAGTCTTGTGAGTGGGAACCTTTACATGCTAAGGAGATATTCCAGCTTTCAGTGGCAGCAGTCTGGCCAGCTGTTGCTGACACACCCCAGTCTGCACCTCGCTGTTCTGGCTGTGGTTTGCTGGAATGCCCAGGGTAGTAGTTAGGTGAAAGCTATCATCCTATCATCCTCTCCCCTGCTCTGCTCAAGGATTTCCAGCATGGCTCACCATGCCCAACCAGATGTCCTTATCACTGATTCCTTAGAGATGTCAATGTCACACTGATCTCACAGAAATGCTCATAAAATATTTGAGAATTGCTGTATGCCATGAATTGCTTTTCTCAGTTTGGAGTCATACCTCTTTAACTGCTCTTAATCATTTTAGTGTATGAGTATACTGTATACTTTAAATATGACAATGATTGATCCTATAGGTAAAATACCAAATGACAGTTGAAAACAAGGGACAAGGATTTTTATAAATGACAAGACTCTCTGTCCCATTACCACTGCATTATTCATTAGAAATGGGTATTGCCTTAGCTATTATAACTCCTTCTGGAAGTTCTGCGAACCTTTTGTGTCTAGTCAAAACTCTATACTCTGCATATGCTGTTGAATATTGCTTCAAGTGAAAGAAGTGTTCATTATCTATTTTTCCATTTAAATACATTGTAAGGCATTTACTGGCAAGTAAATTGATTATGGCAGCATCTTTCTTATCAGCTGTTGCTTATCTGCAACCTCAACTAGGTGGAACCTAGCCAAGAAACAGGTAAGAAGCTGAATTTATCTTGTGAGATGACCTATGTGATATCCTAGTGTCTATGCAATACCTATTCTTGCATACTTTATTCACTAAAGAGCCCTTTGAAGACCTCCATGCAAAATCTTTTCTTTTGTATTTTATTTTATTTATTTAAAATTTTTAAATTTTAATTCCAGAAGAGGTAAAATTCAGTGTTATATTTGTTTGAGGTGTATAATACAGTGATTCAACATTTCTGTATATTACTCATCAAGATAAGTGTACTCTTAATCTCCTTCACCTATTTCACCCATACAACACCACCTACCTCCCTCTGGTAACCATTTGTTCTCGATAGTTAAGTGTCTGTTTTTTTTTGGTTTGTCTTTTTTTTCTTTGTTCATTTGTTTTGTTTCTTAAATTCCACCTATGAATGAAATCATATGGTGTTTGTCTTTCTCTGACTGACTTATTTCACTTAGCATAACACCCTCTAGGTCCATCCATGTTGTTGCACATGGCAGATTTCATTTATTTTATGCCTGAGTAATATTCCATAGTATGTTTCCAACACATGTTCTTTATCTATTTACCTATCACTGGACACTTGGATCACTTTCATAATTTGGCTATTATAAATAATGTTGCAATAAACACAGAGGTGCATGTATCTTTTTGAATCAGTGTTTTCATATTCTTTGGGCAAATACCCTGTAGTGGAATTACTGGATCATAGGTTAGTTCTATTTTTAACTTTTTGAGGAAACTCCCTATTGTTTTCCACAGTGGTTGCACCAGTTTACATTCCCACCAACAGTGCAAATAATGGTTCATTTTTCTCTACATCCTCACCAACACTTGTTGTTTCATGTGTTTTTGATTTTAGCCATGCTGACAGGTGTTAAAGTATAGCTCATTGTGGTTTTGACTTGCATTTTTCTGATGATGAATGATGTTGACCACTTTTCATGTGTCTGTTGGTCATCTGAAATTTTTTTAAAGTTTTTTTTAATGTTTATTTAAACATTATTTTTGACAGAGAGAGAGAGAGAGAGAGAGCGAGCGAGCAGGGGAGGGGCAGAGAGAGGGAAACAGAAATCGAAGCAGGCCTCAGGCTCTAAGCACAGAGCCCGACATAGGACTGGAGCCCTATTTATTAGAAACAGCCCTGCCTGTTTTTAAATTAGGTTATTTGTTTTTTTGGTGTTGAGTTTTAGAAGTTCTTTATATATTTTGTATACTAACCCTTTATCAGATATGTCATTTGCAAATATCTTCTCCCATTCAGTTTATTATCTTTTAGTTTCATTGATTGTTTGCTTTCTGTGCAGAAGCTTTTTATTTTGCTGTAGTCCCACTAGTTTATTTTTGCTTTTGTTTCTCTTACCTCAGGAGACATATCTAGAAAAATGTTCTTATGGCTGATATCAGAGAAATTACTGTATGTGCTTTTCTTCTAGGATATCTGTTTTCAGGTCTCACATTTAGATCCTTGATCCATTTTGAGTTTATTTTTGTGTATGGTATAAGAAAGTGTTATTTTTTTTTAAATTTTACATGATTTTAACAGGTGTGGTCTAGTTATATGATTTTCTGGTTAGTAGCAAATGTGAAGAAGGAGAATAGATAACCAGAAAAAAAAAACACTAAGAGATTATACTTTGTTAATGTTTAAAGTAGATTGTTAAGTTTAGTGGAAGAATGGATTTTATTCAAATATAATTGTAAAACCAGTAACAGTTGTGTTGGAAGGCTTCAAAGTGACCATTTATCGAATACCTGTTAACATGACAAGCAATGCCATGCTCTCTTTACTAATGTCTTCTGTCTTTGAGATAGACATTGTTATTGCAATTTTAGAAAATAAGAAAACTGAGGCTCACCTGAGTGAAATGGTTTGCTCAAAGCCAAGTAGTAAGTGACTGAACCAGAATTAAACCTAGTACTGTCTGATTTAAAATTCTCTGTTGTTTCTGTCATACCAAGTTACTTCCAAATGGAAACAACTGTTGTATTTAATGGAATTATTTTTTTTAAGAGAAATACCCTCTTTAGAAGGATTTAATGGTATCCCTC
Organism: Neofelis nebulosa; assembly: GCF_028018385.1. Classification (NCBI taxonomy): domain Eukaryota; kingdom Metazoa; phylum Chordata; class Mammalia; order Carnivora; family Felidae; genus Neofelis; species Neofelis nebulosa. The sequence goes on along the minus strand of NC_080783.1, from coordinate 37,827,887 downwards.
TGACTCTCTTGATTTTATATCTTGTCTTTTTTTGCCCCTGAATGGATATATAGAAATCTTTGGTTTCTGTATGTATAAACAACTTTCCCAGTTTGTGCAGATTCAATTCGTACCTCTAATAATACTGTTTCTGGCCTGAGACCTGATGCTTTTTGACTCACGGAGGTGTATACTCACCCTTTGAATATGGTAAGGGATTGTGTGAAGGAAGGGACCTCCAGGAAAGCATCAGAACTCTTTTCAACATAATGGTGGCAATGGCTACTGGTGGTAGAGTGATTAAAGAGAACCAATAGTTATGTAAATGTAGATTCTTTGCTGAGCCATCACGGAGGCAGAGAGCAAAATAACAAAGACAGATGTGACTGATGAAGTTTTGATGTTATTGTAGTGCTTGGTTTTAATCTCTCCTCAGCTTTTAATACTATTGATTTTTATCTATCATGTGAAACCGGTGGTGACAACCTATAGTACAAGGTATGCTGCAATAGCAAGTTTCATGGTGAGACTTACAGAGGTCGCATGAAAGAAAACCACATTATTTTCTAGCTCTTATCTGATTTAGTAAAAAGATTTGGAACATACATTTTTTTCATGGTATTATTTATCATAAATCATAAGTGGTAGGAACCAAACTTTGTCAAACATGAAAGATAATAAAAATTATAGTGTGGCTGGGACACCATGAAGCACTATAGAGCTTTTGTTTTGTTTTTCTCTGGGGTTAACTGATTTTAGTACTTCTACTGAACTTTAGTTAAAAATGAGTTAAAAAAAAAAAAAAAAAGCTAATTAGAGTTGGTTTATGCCAGAATTAGGATCAGGAAAGCATGAAGAAATTGGAGTAAACCTTAAAGGGATGACTTCCTATTTTTAGAATCTTTGATCTGTTGTGACTTTTGATGTGGTCACTTACTACCATCAATCCATTTGATTCCAGAAGGACACTATGCAAGAAGCACTCAAGCACATGTAGACTCCAAACCTCTATCATGAGCCACATTGATCTTGTATTTTAAGTTTAGCATAAAATGTAGGCTGGGGTTCTATTTAAGTTATTTATTCTGTATTTCCTTTTACTGGCGTTGCAGCCCCACCTTTGACCTGTTGAATCAGAATCTTTTGAAATGTCTATTTTAAATATAATCCCCAGGTGAGTCTCATGAATGTTTCAGAACTGCTGCATAGGCCTCTTGAGTATGATAGCACCTCCCAAATATGTGGCACTTTTTAAAAAAAAAATTTTTTTTTTCAACGTTTTTTTAAAATTTATTTTTGGGACAGAGAGAGACAGAGCATGAATGGGGGAGGGTCAGAGAGAGGGAGACACAGAATCGGAAACAGGCTCCAGGCTCCGAGCCATCAGCCCAGAGCCTGACGCGGGGCTCGAACTCACGGACCGCGAGATCGTGACCTGGCTGAAGTCGGATGCCCAACCGACTGCGCCACCCAGGCGCCCCTAAAAAATTTTTTTAATGTTTATTTTTGAGACAGAGAGAGACAGAGTGCAAGTGGGGGAGGGGTAGAGAGAGAGGGAGACACAGAATCTGAAACAGGCTCCAGGCTCTGAGCTGTCAGCACAGAGCCCGATGCGGGGCTCGAACCCACGGACTGTGAGATCATGACCTGAGCCGAAGTCATATGCTCAACTGACTGAGCCACCCAGGCGCCCCAATATGTGGCACTCTTATGCTTCTGAGAATGTTACTATATTTGTTGGGAGGGAGGAATGAGAGAAAAGTGTCAACCTGAAACACACGGCACTTTGAACCTCTTTATTTTATTTCCAGATAGAATATTTCCAAACGTTTCAAACCCAACTGTCTTGGCCTAATTGTGTTTCTTTAAGATTCATATTTCCTTACGTTATAATAGAGTTCTTTCTCCTTAGGTATGGGATTGAGGTGGAGTGGATGGGCATGACACTCTTCCTAGAGCAGAGATTCTTAAACAATATTAAAAAAAGAAAAAGACCAGCTGCCCCTGTACCTTTCCCCCTCTCTCATTCTGAGCATTCTGATTCACTATTTCTTGTCTCGGTCTTGCATGTCTTTGTCTGTTTGAGCTGCTATAAAAAAGTGCCTTAGACTGGGTAGCTTATAAACAACAGAAATTTATTTCTCATAGTTCTGGAGGCTGGGAAGCCCAAGATCAAGTTGCTAGCAGATTCCAGGTCTGTTGAGAGCCCTTTTCCTGGTGTTCAGATGGCCATTTTCCCTCTGTACCTTCACATGACAGATAGAAAGCAAGAGAGCTCTCTGGGGTCCTTTTTATAAGGGCACTAATCCCATTCCTGAAGGATTCACCTTTATGATCTCATATAATCTTTATATCCCAAAGGTCCCATCTTCTAATACCATCACATTGGTGGGTAGGGTTTTATTGTATGCATTTGTGGGGAGCACGAACATCCAATCCTTAGTAGAGCTGTTTTTCTAGAGATTGGAGTGTGTGACCAAGAATGAACATATTGTATTTTTATAAAATTCCACATTTGGTCTGGTGCTAGAGACGGGAGTACTTTCCTGGATCTACCATGAAACAATGAGGTTTGACACTTACCCTCAAGTAGAATAAGGAGACACATTCAAATTTCTGAGCCCTAATTTAGACTTCTTCTGGAGACTTAGTTGAGGTATGTGAAGGGCCTATGGAGCTGCAAACTCACTGGCTTGACCCCAAGCAGATTTCATATTGAGTCTGGGAAGAAATCCCTGGCCTTCTCCATAGCCCTGGCTTCAGATGTCTGTTGGACCCATTCTCTAAATGATGGTCATAAAGAGAAGGGTAGCCTCCTGAGGCCATAGGGCAGAAGTTCTGCTGTGCTTATGGGCACCAGAATCACCTGAGGAGCTTGGCAAAATGGATTCCCAGACACAAACCTGGATCTCCTAAGGGTGGTGTGTTTGTTTCCTAAGGCTGCCATGACATATTAACCAGAAACTTGGTGGCAGAAGTTTATTCTTTTACAGTTTTGGAGGTGGAAATCAAAGTTTCAGTAGGGTTGGTTCCTTCTGAAGTCTCTGAGAGAATCTACCCCATATCTCTCTCCTTGCTTCTGGTGGCACCTGGAAATCCTTTGTGTTCCTTGGCTTGTAGATGCATCTTTTCAATCTCTGACTCTGACTTCATATCCCCTTTTCCTTTGCGTGTCTTCTGCCCTTCTTGTCTAAGGGCCACAAGTCATTGATTTATTATATTCCCCTCTCCCCCCAATCCAGGATAATCTCATTTTGAGATCCTTTATTAATTATATCTACAAAAACCCTTTTCCCAGTTAAGATCACACTCACATCTTCTGGGTGGACGTATCTTTTGGGGGTCATTATTCAGCCCACTACAGGTAGTATCTAGGGGCCTGCATTTAAACAAATTTTCTAGTGATTCTGACACTGATGCTTTTAGGACAACATTTTGAGAAATGGTGGAATGGGCATGTCAGTTGCTGGGACTTCCCAGGATGGATTCTTTTGTACCATAAATGATTGAAAAATCAAATCATTGTTGGAGTTTTCTATGATAGTAGCCCCCAATTATTAACTGCTGTTAAATGCTTTAATGTACATGATTTTGTTTAATATTCACAATACTCTGAGAGAGATATTATGGTCTCATTTCAAATGGTTAAGGAACTGCCAGCCACTTACTTAGTAAGTGACAGTGTGAGGATTTGGACCTAGTGTTTTCTGATAGCTAAGCCAGAACCCTGAATCATTTTGCTATGCAATCTCTAAACACTTCATTCATTTTAGGCATAACCTCCTCAGGAAACCTTTGCACTCTCTCCCCTCACCCCCCCCCCCCCAACAACATAAAAACAACAAAATCTACAACCTAAATTAAGTTAGGTCCTTAGTGGCCCCTTCCTCCAGTGCTCTACATGTGTAAGTCTCTGATCAGTCTGGTTGTCTCCACTCAGTTGACAACTGGAACTACAGTGCAGATGTGTCTGACAAGGAAACCTGTGCTCTCCCCTCTGTACAACATCACCCACCACCCCACCAAGGCCCTGAGAAGCTCTTAAGCCAGGTCAACCCTATGACCTTTCCAAGCACTTGCCTTCAGTAGGTGAGAAGCTGGGACCAGTGCTTAGATCCTCTGACTTCCCGTTTGCTCAGCTGTGCCTCAGCTTTGTTGCTGTCAGTACTAAATTCCAGTCTGTCTTAAAAGCATTTTGTGAACAACTCTTTGACTAATATTTACAATGCAGGAAGACATAAAATTAAAAAAATGTCAGTTGACCTGAAATAGTTTGCTGGGTTTTCTTCCCTGGCCTAATGTAAGAGCTTTCTGCTTAGTTTATCAGGTTCTTTGGTGAACTTAGTTTAGTTTAGGTAGCAGATTTCCTGCTCTGTGCTAGCAGAGGAAGTTCTTTGAGTTAAATTCAGCAAAATTAACATCATACCAACCACCTAATTAATTCCTTTATGCGAAGTCTGGAAGGCAGTTAGGGTCTTGAATCTCTTTTCCTGCCTGCTTCCTCTCTCTCTCAGCATTTATGTTCTCTCTCTGTTTTACTTAAAACTGTTGGTAGACATCAATGCCAACCATACCTGTACACCAAACATATGATTGGCATCCCTTGTTGGGAGCTATGATGCCCTCGTGGTTAAGGGCTATGGCACAGATCCAGGTTTGATTCTGGTTCTACCATTTACTAGCTTGTGACCTTGGGCAGGTTATTTGACCTCAAAGCTTCAGTTTTCCCATCTGAGAAATAGGGACAATGATAATGATGGTGATAATACTAATACCTACCTCACAGGATGACAGAAGATTAGATGAGGTAATCCATATAAAGTAGTTGGCATGTAATAAGCTCTCAGTAAGTGTTAGGTACTTTTGTGATAACTATTATTATAATAATTATTATTTTATCATTGGTGCTATTGTTTAAACTCTGCTTTCTCTGTTTAAAATATATATAAGATGCATTTGAAAAATATTTCTCACATTAGAAAAGAAGCCAGTGACCATAGGATGATAGAGTATAATTATTTGGATAGCAATGAACATTGATTAGGCTCTCAATAGAAGTCAGCATCATTCTAGAGCGTCTCATGTATGAGCTCATTTAATCATCCTAGTATGGTAAGAACTGTTACTATTGCTCCTTTTTCTTTTTTTAAATTAAAAAAAAATTTTTTTTTTTAACATTTATTTATTTTTGAGACAGAGAGAGACAGAGCATGAACGGGGGAGGGTCAGAGAGAGGGACACACAGAATCTGAAACAGGTTCCAGGCTTCGAGCTGTCAGCACAGAGCCCGACGCGGGGCTCGAACTCACGGACCGCGAGATCATGACCTGAGCTGAAGTCGGCCGCTTAACCGACTGAGCCACCCAGGTGCCCCTATTGCTCCTTTTTCATGAGGAGGAAACAAGCACAGAGAGATCAAATAACTTGTTCAAAATTTCTACAATGTACCATGTTACATTGTACTCCACTGGTTACAGTCACTCCACTGGTTTCAACAGAATAATAGAGGGGGCACTTCCAAATTACTTATTTTTACTATAGAATTGTTTAATGTGGAGTTTGTTTGTTTAATAAAAATTGTTCACTACAAAAATTCAAAAAACTTTTCTATTAATACACACATAACAAACACATGTCCTTTGGGGATGGTAAAAAGCCTTAGTATCCTAACCTCTAGGTGGGGGCCTACAGGCATGGAGTGATCTTTTCTCTCCGGTGGCTGACGAGGGCACGTAACCAACATGACCTCCATGTGCCAGTGGCCAGTGGAGGAGCAGCAAGGACCTTGCAGTGAGACTGTGCCATCAAGCTGTGGGGGTCAAGTTCCTAAACCTTGTGGTGGAGAACTCCCTTGCTTGGAGAGGCTCTTCTGGGCTGTTGCTGCTCATAGCCAGGCTATAATTGGCCTCTGCAAAGTAGCAAGCATGTGGGCTCTGCTACCCCCCCACCCATCTGGCTGTGAGTTTTACGCATATGCAAATAATGGAACCCTTATTTGTGGCTATCCCTGGGACTTATGAGTCACAACTCATGCATCCATATGGTCTCCAATGCCACACAGCTAGGGTTGGGGGTTGGGGAGTAGAGCATTCAGATTCAGGCAGTCTGTCTTCATTACCTCTGAGCCTTACCACTGTATCAGATCACCTTTCTTGAATAGGAAAATCTTAAAAAATTAAATAAATAAAAGACCTGAATTGGTGTTTCAATCTTTGCCAGGTTGTTGGCACACCACAATCAGGGCTTAAATTGTGATGCAAAACATTCTGGACAAAACTTCACTAGACTGAAAAAATGAAAACAAATCTTTGAAGTTCAATGCCTTAGCATTTCTAGTTGTTTACTTATTTGTTTGTTTGTTTCTTATTGATCTCCCAGTGTAGTTCATTTCATTTTCATACTCAATTGCTAACTGATAACACTTTCTTCTTGCAGGAAACAATTTTTATATGTGCTAGCATTGACATGAATAAGATGATACTATTAATAGCATCTAGATTGGTTCTGTAACCAAAATGTAAGCATAATTTCAAAGCAAGCTTTTGAAATTTTACTTGTAAATTTTTTTGCCCCTTTCAAAGATGGAAATAAACGGGAAAACCATTTATCTGTTGATTTATCCAAACATTTACACTTTATTCAGTGGGGAAAGGAAACTAGGTTATTTCTGAATATTGTGATTTGAAGACTGATAATTTATGAAGATACATTAAAGAAAAAAAGTAAGGTATAATAGTTAAAGTTTAGAATTTTTAGAATATATAGATAAGCAAGGAGAAGAAAATAAGATAAGAATCTCTTCACCCAGAGAAAACCATTGTTAATGCTTGGTTTTTAAAAATGAAATGATTTTTTAGAAATTATATTTATTACAAGAAAATATATTGACAGAAAATGAGACTATCTGTTTAGACTAACCATGATAAATTTTTCAAAACAGGTCTGAGGCCTACAAACTGCTAAAAAAATTAAGAAAATCTTACCTGAATTTAAAATCAAAAGCAAAGCAAATTAAATATTAGAGATTTCTTACATAGCTGTCTTAGATTTAGATTAAGCTAATGATTCAATAATGAAATTTTGTGTTATGTAGCATAGTTTTGTGTTGGAATACAATTTGCATACGATATGCTGAGGCTTCCTATGCGTTTATAGTACATAGTATACTTGTGCCTGCTTTCTAAGATTTGGAGTATAATTTTATTAATTTAAATTTATAATAGTCAAACAGTCTTTAACAGTAGAATAGATAAATAGTGGCTTACATTATTATATGAAATACTATGCAGCAATGAAAGTAAATAAACTATAGCCATGAAGAACAACATAGATAAGTCTCACAAATATTATGTTGTCTGAAAGAATCCAGACACAAGATAATACATGAGCTGTGTGACTATATTTATGTAAAGTTCAAAAAAATATGTAACTAACCTACAGTTGGGGTTATCAGGATAGTTAGGAAATCAAGTATAGTTAGGAAATCAGGATAGTTGTTACTTTGGGAGGTAGAAGTGATTAGTGATTGGGAAAGGCAGAGGGGGACATCAAAATGATTCATTTGTTGGTCTGGGTGGTGCCTATAGGTGTATTCACTTTTAAAAATAACTCATTGAGCTTCATTTACATTTTGTGTACTTTGCTGTATGTATGATATACTTCAATATAAAAATATCAATAATTATTAAAGAAGTCATATTTATTTGATGTCTACTCTTTGCTGGCTATATAACATTCAATGGTCATATCATTTCTTCAGGGAAATTGAGCTACTTTACTGTTATTCATTCATGGTTTCCAGAATGCATTGGGGTTAAAAAAAAAAAAGTAGAAATGCAACCATTTGTATTTTCTCTATTGCAATAAAATTTCCAAGTTATTCAAATATTTTCTAGATAGTTGATAAATTTTATTAATTTTTGTGCACAGCAGATGTGTGAGGCTGGCATTGCTGTCTCCATTGTTTAGATAAGGAGAGTAGACACAGGGAGGATGAATGTTTGGCCAAGCCTGGAGTTGGAATGCAGTTCTTTTGACATTTCTCTGTGCTGTCTGATTATAGAGCTCTGCTACAGTCATAGATATCTCAGAATTTCCCAAAACCCTGGACTCTCAGGGAAAAAAGATTTCCATGAGCACGTACAGGCATGAAGTATAAAAATATTTTTGTAGATTAAATTTACATTTGTATCTAAGAATAATGAACAAGCACATAGCAAGTGTGGGAAAGGTACTTCTTGATTCAATAAACATTTCTGAGTATAGGATATTGTGCCCACTTCTGGGGGGAACAGACCCAGGGGTATGAGCATAATACAATGTGATAAGTGAAATGATGGAGGTTTACACAGGACTTGGAGGACCACAGAGGAAGGGCCAGAGACCAGCTTCATATGAAAAGAATATCTGGGAAGTCTTATGAAGGAAGGGATGCTTGAATCTAATCTTAAGTATATAAAGTTGTTTTTAAAACTAGATAGATCAGTTTGATTTCCTACGTTTCTCCCTTGTGATATTTCCATTTCCCAATTTTAGGAAGCTTTAGATTCTCAGAGAACATACATGTTTCTGAATTTGAAAAAAAAAAAGAAATACCAGATTGAAATTTCATTTATTATTATTACTTTTTTAAAAAGTGTATTTATTGTGAGAGAGACAGAGAAAGAGAGCATGAGCAGGGGAGGGGCAGAGAGAGAATCCCAAGCAGGCTCTGCACCATCAGCATAGAGTCTGACGCTGGGCTTGAACCCATGAACTGTGAGATCATGACCTGAGCTGAAATGAAGAGTTGGACACCTAACTGACTGAGCCACCCGGGCACCTCCCAGATAGAATTTTAAAAAATGGCAGCTGGAATGTAAGCTTCTTATTAATACTATGTTTTCCCCATAGGATCCAGCAACATTAAGGTCATTGTGGAGCTGGTTTTTTAAAGACTTAATTTTTTTTTAAGTTTATTTGTTTATTTTGAGAGAGACAGAGAGTACTCCTGTGTGTGAAAGCAGGGGAGGGTCAGAAAGAGGGGGAGAGAAAGAATCTCAAGAAGTTTCCATGCTGTCAGTGCAGAGCCTGACTTGGAGCTCAATCTCATGACTATGAGATTATGACCTGAACCAATATCAAGAGTTAGATGCTTAACAGACTGAGCTACCCAGGCACCCCCAAGACTCAATTTTTAAAAGCAGTTTTAGATTCACAGCACAACTGAGAAGTTACAGAGATTTCCCACTTATCCACTTCCCCAACACTTGCATAGCCTTCCTTGTGATCAAAATCCCCCACCAGAGTAGTACAATTTTTACAATTGATGAACCTATACTGACACATCATAATCTCCGAAAGTTCATAGTTAACATTAAGGTTCACACTTCGTGTTGTACATTCTATGGGTTTGTACAAATATATAATGACATGGATTCATCATTATAGTATCATATATTTTACTCCCCTAAAAATCCTCTGTGTTCTGTGAGAGGAGCTAATTTTGGTAGGAATAATTTCTTTAGTTTTATAACATATTTGCTTTATTTGTCAGCAAATCTAAAGTGCTGAGCTGTTTGGTTCAATATTGTTCAGATGTTTTATTTAGGCCAATTTCTAATACCATCAAATCATACATACCAAAATTCAACTGCAAAAAAAATTCAGTTAAGCTGCATAGTGCCTTTTGATGGTAATAAATTTTAAAAATAGGCTATGCCATAGATTTCATTTATAGGCATTTAAATGAGCTTAAAGTTCCCAGAGGAAAAAAAATCTCATGTATATAACATATTGCCAAAACAGGCACTCTCCCAAGGTTGACATTTTTGTTTTTCAGATCTGATGTCTGTATCATCTTATTCTTTTTATTAGGTTTAGTACATGATCTCTTGTTTGTAAACTGAGGTCAGACCTAACCAAATCTCAGCAATGAGATTCAGTTACAGAAAGAGAATATAATAGCATCAAAACCTTTATTCAGAAGTGTTATTTTGCATTTCCCAATAGATATATCCTTACATCTCTAATGCCATTAACTAAGATGGCTCTCTGAAATATTTTATTTATACCGCTAGAGTAGTTAGGTAATAAACAGGTAACTCCTTAAATCCTGTCTCTTTTTTAGTAGGAGTGCATTGAAAGTTCAGGTGGGAGAGAGGAGGATGATAAAGCAAAAGACTCTTGAGGGCTCTGTGTTTATTCATGGATTTTGAAATTGTTTATGCCATTAAAAATAAAAGTAAAATGGAAAATATTGGCCCATCTTACATGGTAGGTGAGGGAACTATCATTTGACAGCAATACTCTTAAACTTTGCACCTTCCCATAACACCTATATATTTGTAACAACCTAATAATACAAAGGAAAAGCACTTATGATTTAATAGATTTGGGTTGTCTCTTTAATTCATGAGTCTGCAATAAAAAAGCATACATTTTAGCAAGTGAACGGTAACCTATTCTTAGCCAAAACAATAGTCTAATTTATCTGCTTAGGCCTGATTGCTTTAAAAATGATTATAATTCTCAAACATGAAATATATATAAACAACAGAGAAAGTGCTTGCAAATATACTGCCTTAATTTCTTAGAGCATGTCCCGAAATAAATATTCTTGGGAGACTAGCATAAATTAAACAAAAATGAAATTATAGTGGTTTTGCAGTAGAGTTCTTAAATGAGGGCCCTCGGGTAGACTTCTTCAAGGAGTCCTTAAATTCCTTGAAACTGTGTGCAAAATGTGGTAAATCTAAGCATTTTTTTTCAGGGGCACTTGGGTGGTTCAGTAGGTTGAGCATCTGATTCTTGATTTTGGCTCAGGTCATGATCCCAGGGTCATGGGATCAAGGTCCGCATTGGGCTCCACATTCATGCTCTCTCTCTAAAATAAAATAAAAAACAAAAAACAAAGCATTTTTTTCAGGGGCAGGGTGAGTCCTCTACTTTTATTAGGTTCTTTAAAGAGTTAAGAACCATTGGTTAAACCAATGTGAGCAGTGTGTGTGTTTATTAGAGATAGTAGGTAAATAGTTGGAAAATATAACAAGCCTGTAAAATACATCTATGTATATGGCAATAAAGGTACTTATGTTTCTGGGAATGCAATAAAATGATGCCTATGTTATTCAAATGTCTGCATAGATTACTTTATTCTCTGGGTTGAGAAGCAAAATTTTATTCTCCTCTGTGCCATGTTGTCTTGTCTTGTAAACAGTGAGAAATAACATTGTTCATTATCAGAGATGTGTGCAAATCAAAAGTTTGGACTTTTCTGGTTTATTCTTGTCCTGTTACCACACTTTGCTTGTACAGCATCACAGACTGGATGATGAATAAAGCAAGGGCGACCTGGGAGCAGCAAGCATTTTACTTGTCAGTGAGAATGAGCTTTTTAGATTTTGAATGGGTTACTTCATACCTCTGAGAACAATTTGCAGCTGTTAAATACATTTTGCTTTTTGTTAAGAGCAAAGACAACTGTAATTAAGGTCAGCCTATCTTTTGGGATATAAATGTGTTTTAATGGATTTCCACTTTCTTGGGTACATACAAGCATGGTTTATCTTTTAACTCAGTGATAGAAGCGCTTTAGAAAGGATTTGTAATCCTGGATCTGTGAAAAAAAAATTGTGTGTTTGTGTGTGTAAAGTTGGTTAAAAAAGAGTATGGTAGAAAAGTAGTGTCTCCCTTAGGATCAAATTAAAGTCTCCAAAGCATCTTTAATCCTCCTTTGACTAGACTCCCACAGTGATCTCCAAGACTGCATTACCAAGTTGGCGAAGGGAGAGTCAAGGAAATATTTTACTTCTTCCATTCTCCATAGTTTCCCTGAGATCTCAAACTGGCAGCCAGCTGGCTGAATCTGCCCACAGACTTGTTTTATTTGGCCCATGCAGTGCTTTTAACATTTTTTGCCAACATTTTAATAGGAAGGTTTCACATTTCTGGCTTGTCTTGAGAAATCATAAGATAAGGGAACAATTGGCTAGAGCTCAGGGACAGCCAATCCCCAACCCCCTGGGCCACAGGGGGTTCTTCTGCAGCCCTTTCAAGTATCCCTACTCTGGCAATGCACTTGTGTGGTTATTTACCTGCTGGACTGCTGGAGGCATCTGAGTTTGAGACTGGTCTAAGGCTGCCTTTGAGACCACCTTAGTTTTCTGATAGGTTTTGTATAATAGCTATCTTCTTGATCCTCAAGAGCCTTATTATTTATTGTAACCTTGACACCTGTCCATCATATCTAATAATTTTCAGGTTCAAAGGATTTAGAGTTCCTAATATGGGCCTAGGATGGGCAGTAAGTACAGATAAAGAGAACATAAATACCTAAAATGCGTATCTTCCCTAACAAACATCCGATTTCTGTTGTTGTCTACCAAAACTGGCTGGAAGCTCTAATTTTAGTGGTGCTATAACTAAATTGTACTTGTTGTTTTTGGAATTTCATCATGAATTTTTTTTGGTGTTAAGAAAAATAGTTGAATCATTTAAAAGTCATTGAAGCATGTAGATTCCTAGGACATTATAATTTCCTTATGCTTTGAAGTACAATGGACAAAATCCTGAGAAAAATTTAATAGATTTTGGGTTGTCTCCTTAATTCATGAGGCTGCAAATTTCTAATTTATAAACTTTCAATTATTTTGGTCAAAATGAAGGGGTAGGAAAATTCGGGCAGCCTTTCTTTCCAGTTTTTCCAAATAGCCCTTTTTGGTGAAGACAGAGAAATCTTGCCAAAACTCCTATTCAACTTATTGGAAGGCTAGCCTTTATCTTGTTATCTAAAGTCTATGCAAATCATTTAAAAAATTTAAAAATCCCAGTAAATTATGAAGATTAGTTAAGATAGAGGGTCGGGAACATGAAGTGTTTAGTAATGTAATGCATGTAAAGGTAATTAGTATTTAATTTTTGAAAGAAAAAATAAAAACTTTCCAAGTGTAGTAACTTGGAACAGTTGTATCTCCTTCAAAACAATTTGGTTTTTATATACTGCTGGAATAGCAATGCAATAGAAACTTAATAGCGTAAAAACTCAGGATTTGAATGTAGAAATGGGTAAATGTTTTATAATGAGAGAAAAAATTATTGTCCAAGTTTAGGAATAAAAGCTCCACAGAACAATCAATGTCCAAATCAGTAACATTTTTTTAATATCTGTAAATCACTTTGACAATACTTATTTATGAACAGAGAAGTGATTTAATGATTATGAAATTAGGTGTCTTGATTTTTTCTTTTTCTTTCTTTCTTTCTTTCTTTCTTTCTTTCTTTCTTTCTTTCTTTTTTTCTTTTCTTTTCCTTTCTTTCCTTCCTTCCTTCCTCCTCCCTCCCTCCACCACCCCCTGTGTTTCTTTTCTTTTCTTTTCTTTTCCTTTCTTTTCTTTTCTTCTTTCTTTCTTTCTTTCTTTCTTTCTTTCTTTCTTTCTTTCTTTCTTTCTTTCTTTCTTTCTTTCTTCTTTCTCTTCATACAGACCACCAAGGGACTTTGAGCAAACTACTTTAATTTGCTAAATTTCCCTTAATAATGAAATTTTTGGAAATGTGGTAAAATGTTCTGAGTACAATTTATATTATTTCTGTGAATTTTTAGACTGATCAGAGGATACATCTATTTTTTTGTGAAAAGTAAAAACAAGATGCCTTAAGAGAGTTGATTTTTTTTACTGCTTTTTCATTTTTTAAAATTATATTATTGTTTTCCTTGTCTTCAGATATTCTAATGTGCAGTCAAAAACAAAAGAAAAACATTGGATTCCTTTCCCCGTCTATTAGGGTAAAGGCAATCTATTCCAAAAGAACTACAGGTGAGAATGTGCCTAGTTAAGGTTTTATCTAGCAGATCTGGGGGTGAGCATGAAAAACATTTATAAATAGAAGGAAAATGGAACATTTATGGTATATGCAATTTATTTATTTATTTATTTAATTTTTTAACATTTATTTTTTTGAGACAGAGAGAGAGAGCATGAACGAGGAAGGGTCAGAGAAAGAGGGAGACATAGAATCTGAAACAGGCTCCAGGCTCTGAGCTGTCAGCACAGAGCCTGACGTGGGGCTCGAACCCGTGGACCACGAGATCATGACCTGAGCCGAAGTCGGATGCTTAACCGACTAAGCCACCCAGGCGCCCCGGTATATGCAATTTAGTCTTGCTTTGCTCCTTCACTCATGAAATGTTAATTAAGTACATTTATAATCTAATTCTAGTTTGTCTTACAAGGACTAAAACATGGACTTTGTCCTTGAAACTCACTCATATAGCTCCCTTTTGGGAACATCACCTGGGAATGTATTCAAAGTCTAGGTACCATGGTCAAAAGCAAACATGTACCAATGCCTGACTGTTTTTGGATTCATATAGGTACCTTATTAGTGCCTCACAGTTTATTGGTTGGAGTAGAACCATATATAGTTTACTTATTTACTTATTTTTTAAATGTTTATTTATTTTTGAGAGAGAGAGAGAGAGTGGGGGAGGTGCAGAGACCGAGGGAGACACAAAATCTGGAGGAGGCTTCAGGCTCTGAACTGTCAGCACAGAGCCCGATGCGGGGCTCGAACTCATAGACTGCAAATTCATGAGCCAAAATTGTATGCTTAACTGGCTGAGCCACCCAGGCACCCCTCTGGTTTACTTATTTATGGTGGTTTATTTCTTTAAAATTATGTACATCTGAAATGTGTAAATGTGCACATTTACCTTTAAAAGTAAAGGTAAACCAAGCCGAATCTGGAGCTATAATAGGAAATTTAGATTGCTAGAGAACCCTGTGGTTGTCCTTCAGAATTATTGGATTAATGATTCCCTGCCAGTCTATGAGCTCCCCAAGGGCAGGGACTGTGATTATTTATCTCTGCAGAACCTCCAACTCCTAACACATTTATTTCTTGGCAATATAGAAAATGTTTGCTATATCTCGTCTGCCTGACAAGTGGTTGGGTAGTCAGCTGCTCATATGTGTAGGTCTCAGCACCGAGTGAGGACCTGTGTGACTTTAGGAGAGACAAGGTTAACTCAACAATCATGCAAAGAAACATGAAAGTCTTGCCTTACTAATCAGATTTGCTCTCTTTTGTAAGGGAGACAAGCCCTCTTTGGTTTTGCAAGCAGATCACAATTTGTGAACTAGCCTGTGATTTTCAGCCCTAGGTAGTGTCTCTTTTGTTTGAATTCTTATGCATCTAGTTTGGACAAGCTTCATGGCTTTTCCTGTATACTACTGCATTGCAGCAGTCTGGCCAGAAGAGCAATGCCTGTGTGTGTGTGTGTGTGTGTGTGTGTGTGTGAGAAACCTCATTTTAAGTATCACTTTGCCACCAACCATGTGACCTTGGCAAGTCACTTAATCTGTAGACTTCAGAGCACTTCTTTCTGGGAGTTGTCTTGATTTTAGAATGCCAGGCTTCAGATTCATAACTGCTCTGGCCCCTTTAAATTCCAGTTGGCTATTTGAGTGTATATATTCATGTTTCTATTAGTCTGTAGGCTTCTGGAGGTCAGAGGCCATCTTACACATTTTTTGTGTGTGTATTTAAAACAATTTTTTTTATCATAGAGAACTTTGAACACACATAAAAGCAGATAGATCAGCTTAATGAGCCCCCTAGGATTCATCCACCAACTCCAACAATCTATCCATCAACTTATGGCCAATCCTGCCCCCATCATGTCCATTTTCTTACTCTTCTTTATTTGGAAGCAAATTGTAGATATATGTCATTTAATCTGTAAATATTTCGTATTTGTGAATTTTGCCTTTCAGGCATCCTAACACAGAGCCTTGTACACATTACATGACAAGATGATAAATTTTTTTAAATGTTTATTTATTTTTGAGAGAGAGAGAGAGAGAGAGTGAGCGAGCATAAATTGTGGAGCGACAGAGAGAGAGGGAGACACAGAATCTGAAGGCTCCAGGCTCTGAGCTGTCAGCACAGACTCTGAAGCGGGGCTCGAACCCACAAATCGTGAGATCATGACCTGAGCTGAATCGGATGCTTAACCAACTGAACCACCCAGGCACCCCAACAGACTCTTAATAAGATGATAAATTTTGAATAAATGAACGAGAATGGCCTGGGAAAGTGGAAGAAGTTCGACTCCCCAACCCACACCCAAGATCATATGTATTTTAAATATTTAATAGAATTTGTTAACCTTCAATTTCTCAGAGTAGAGGGGGAGGAGAGGCCAAGACTTCCAGTTATTGGAAATCCTTTTGTGGTTGGAATATTTAAGGACTTCTTTACCTATTACAGGTAATTATCCTTCACTAGGAACCCTCCATTCTCCAAGAAGTGAAGGTACATGCCAAAGATCAGCAAAAAGCCATCCAACTTTATGGGTGCATCCTGAGGAATTATCTTAGCAGTAATCGGTGGTACATCCTAAAGGACTGACTGTGATTATCTAATTCATTGGGGACCTGAAAATTCATAGGAAGGACTTCAGCTACTTCTCTTTATTTTACATTTTCTATTACCTGTTTCCTAAGCCCTCCATATCTCCTTCAAACAGCCTCTACCCCCCTTTGTTTTCATTATTTTCCAAACAATGCTCATGTCCTCATGGGAGTTTTGCTCAGAGCATTGAATTAGGCACAATACATTTTAGCCAAAGTGTGTGTGCTTGCTTTGGATGTATTACTCTCAAATGTGTAGGCAATGTAGTTTGTGTAACACCACGAATAAAACAAAAGCAAGAACAAAAAGGCAAAGTAAAAATCCCCCTTTGTATACACTAAAAGACTTGACAAGAATGTTCAGAGTAGCATTATTTATAATACTTAAAACTGCAAATAATTCAAATGTCCATTAACAGAATAGATAAATAGAATATTATACACTAATTAAAAAGAATAAACTAGGGGTGCGTTCCTGGGTGGCTCAGTTGTTTAAACCTCTGACTTCGGCTCAGGTAATGATCTTGCTGTTTGTGGGTTTGAGCCCCGTCTCTGGCTCTGTGATGACAGCTCAGAGCCTGGACCCTCCTTCGTACTTTGTGTGTCCCTTTCTCTCTGCCCCTCCCCTGCTTGTGTTCTGTCTTTCTCTCTCTCAAAAATAAAAAAACAGTAAAAAAATAAAAAGAATAAACTATGGCTATCTGGAACAATATGGGTGATTTTTACCTATATAAAGTTAAGGGAAAGATTATTGTGTTGTTCTGTTTATAACCAGGCAAAGTGAATCTGTGGGGTCAGAAGTCAGGATAGTGGTTAACTTTATAGGGGGGATAGGGGATGACTGGAAGATCATGGGGAAGATTCTGGGTACTGGAAGTGTCCTGTAACATGAACTGGGTGGTTGCCACACAAGTGTGTTCAATTTGTAAAATTATATCAAGTTGTCTGTTTAAGATCTGTATACCTCAGAGTATGTATATTATACTTCAGCGAAAGAATAAAAGAAGAAAAATCTTCTCTTTTGACTACTTAGGAATATCTAAAGTTTAAGCCAGTCATCTACCTGACCTTATAAGAAACAAGATTTGCCTCAGTAGTTTGATTGTTTCTTTTATAGAACAGAACTGGTAGATTGAGATTGAGAAAGAAGTGATAGATGCATAATGTTTTTATTGTACAAAACATCTGTTTCTCTGTTGCATGAGGTAATCATCAATAAACTGAAACTGTGGTCAAGATGAACTGCTAGTCAGATCTGCCAGTGTTGAGAGCTCTGCAGGCCTTATCAGTGTTATCTTACAACAGGCATAATTAATGGGTCACGTAAGGGAAAGTCTTGATTTAGTATTGGAGTATGTATTAGAATCCAGAAATACCTTAGTATGACAAGAGAAATTCAGAATGAAGTTCAACATATATTTAATTGCAAGACAGTGCTTCGGGGTACCTGGGTGGCTCAGTTGGTAAGTGACTTCAGCTCAGGTCATGATCTTGTGGTTCATGAGTTGGAGCCCCGCGTCGGGCTCTGTGCTGACAGCTCAGAGCCTGGAGCCTGCTTCGGATTCTGTGTCTCCCACACTCTCTGTCCCTCTCCCCCTCTTTCAAAAATAAACATTAAAAAAAATTAAAAAAGACAGTGCTTCAATATATGTAGCATTTAAATAGCATAAATAAAAGGAGCATTTTAATACAATAGAAATAAATCCAGAGTTGAGTGGATCAGGTGAATGTGGTTAAACATACACTGCCTTTAAAAAAAAAAGAGTAAAGCAAGCATGATACAATACTGATGTCATGTAAATAGTAAAACTTTTATATAGGTGATTATTCTTCCTTATATCAGACTGAATAGGGCTATTTTGGGGTACCAAGTGCAGAACTGATTCTAGACACGATTGTGCTTTTGGAAACATTTGACTCTGGTGCTTTCTTTCTCCTTTTCTTTTTCAGTACAGGATGGTATCCTGTCAACATATAAACTTTAAAGTCAGACTGCCTTTTAAATCTTGCTTCTATCTCAAGCTGTTTGACTTTGGGTAAATAACTTCTTTGACATTTAGTTTTCTCATCCCAAAAATGGGGACTCAACCTAACTGGGATATTTAATAGGCATATCCTATCTATCTTTACATCTCTGTATAACTTAGGATCTTGTTTGGCCACAGGATCAGAAAACTCAAAATAATTATAAAAACACAAGGATTAATTCCACCTAAAAGAAGCCCAGGGATAGGCAGTCCAGCACTGGTGTGTCTGCTCCCTGAAGTCAACAGCCATTTAGGCTCCATTTAAACTCTTTAATCTGCTATATTCAACATATAAGTTCCATTCTGAAGGTTATCTTATGACTCAGATGGCTGCTGGAGCTCTGTCCATCTTTCTCGTTATAGGCAGCAAGAACAAACTTGGAGCATGGGGCAGAAACAGTTCAATTTCCAGCGGAGTTAGCTCTCTTGCAGTTGTCCTAGAAGTCCTATAAATACTTATTTAAAATTTTTTCTTTTATGTTTATTTATTTTTGAGAGAGGCAAAGCACATGTGAAGGAGGGACAGAGAGGGAGAGAGGCAGAATCCAAAGCAGGCTCCAGGCTCCAAGCTGTCAGTCCAGAGCCCGAGGTGGGGCTCGAACTCATGAATTGTGAGATCATGACCTAAGCCAAAACCAAGAGTTGGATGCTTAACTGACTGAGCCTCCCAGGCACCCCTAGAAGTCCTATAAATACTTCTACTTATTTCTTACTATCCAGAATTTATTGTCCATCTTTCACTTAACAGTAGAAAGATGGTGGGAAATGTAGTTTTTTGACTGAAATGAAATTGGGGTTTGATTACTCATGAAGAAGTAGAAAGTGCATTTTGGATGGTAATTAGGGGGCCTCAGCTACAATGTTCACAATGGAACGCTCCTCCCCTCCTCTCCCTATCTTTGTAAATGATACCACTGTCCTCCAGATAGCTTAATCTGAGAATCTAGGATTAATTCAACTTATTCCCCATATCCTAATTATCACCAAGTCCCACAGTTCTGAAATCTGAATCATCTCTCCATCTCCACCATAAAACCCACAATTCAAGTTACCATTATCTCTCATCTGAATTCTTTTTTTAAAAAATATTTATTTATTTTGAGAGAGAGAGAAAGAGAGAGAGAGAGAGAGAGAAAGAGAGCGAGCACATGCTTACATGAATGGGGGAGGGGCCGAGAAAGGGAGAGAAGAGAGTCTGAAGCAGACTCCACACTCAGAGTGGAGTCTGACACGGGGCTTGAAACCAAGAGTCAGACGCTTACCTGACTGAGGCATCCAGGCATCCCTCTCATCTGGATTCTTTCAATTGTTTCTTGAATAGTCTTTTTGCTTTTTGTCTTGCCTCTCTGCAAAACATTGCCCACACAGTATGATTTTCTCAAAAAATAGGAGATCATATCATCCTCCTGCCTAAAGCCCTCTAAGAGCTTCCCATCCCAATAAAAATAAATGTCACCTTCTTACATTGTCCTACAAGGCCTGTCTCTCTATGCTCATTGTCTACCCCTACCCCCAGGTTCTCATATTCTGATCATAGTGGCCACCTTTCTGTCCCTTGAATGTACCAAGTATGTGCTATCTCAGACTTCTGCCCCAGGACATTCTTCCCTATTTTTGTATGGCCAACCCCTTACCATAGTTTGCATCTCAGCTCAGATAGCCCTCCCTCAAGTAGGCCTTCACTAACCACTCAGCTAAAGTAGTTCCTTTTAGCCCATGTTGAAGCATCCTCTGTCTTATCATCTAATTATATTAATTCTACCCTGCTCTGCTAGCTAGACAAAAAATATGGTCATATGCTGAATTGACCATGGTGTGGGGAAAGAAACATTCTCATACACCATCTGTGGAGAATGCACTGCTTAAAACCTGTTTGAAGAGCTATTTACAGTATCTGTTAGAACTTAAAACTATAGTTTCATGAGGGCAAATCAGTTCTGAGGATTAAATCCCTTAAAGTCAAATTCCTCAAACGGGTGTATCCAAATTTCTGGAATAAGACCTCAGGCTTAGTCTAGTGGATCTTCTTGGAGTATCAATTTTATTTGAGGTATGGTGAGAAAGCAATATTTTTTCTATCAGTAGAAATATAGACATATTAATAGTTTGAAGGCCTTCTAGGTCCCTGGGGGACTGAGCTCAATATCTTTGACATTAGGGGAAATTTGGTGGAGAGGTTCTAGAAACACTGCTTCAAGGTGTCACCTCTTGGGTGAATATTTGCATTCTAATAGATAATTCTTTAATTCATCATGAACTGTCTATTGAGGAACTGTGCCTACTGGGTCTAGCAGTAGGTGCTGGGCAATCAAAAGTCTTCCTTAACTGTACATTTCTATTTTCTCTTCCATTGGCAAAATGCTTTAACATACATTATTTTATCTAATTGGATTTTTACCTTGGCTAAGCTGAGTGTAAGCATGGAAACTGCCTGCAGCCCACAAATAACTACTAAGCATGAACAGGATTAAACACTTCAAACAGTATTACATTGTAGAAAACTGAAATGTAAGTCCTGCTCCCAAATCAGACTCTTGAATGCTCATTTCCCTTCTCTATAGGGAATTTCTTAGGTATCTTTCCAGAGATATGTTAAGCACTCACATCCATGTCTTAGGGTATGATCTCCTCTCATTCTTTTTTTTTTTTTTCCTCTCTCATTTTTTTTTTTCGTACACACATGAGAAGTATACAATACTATTCTTTTTTTTTTTTTAAGTGTTTTGCATTTGAGTATAGTGTTCTATTGTATGAGGTACACCAAATAGTTAATTACTTCTCATGGATGGATATTTGGATTGTCTTCAGTATTTTGCTGCAATAACCAATTTCTCAGAAACATCCTTCACATGATGAACATTTTTTTCTTTCCCTACATAAATAAGATAAATAATAAATAAGTTCCTAGGAGTAGAATTGCTGTGTCAAAGACTGTATGTTTTTAATTCCACTAAATAAAATTGCCCTTCAAAGAGGTTTTAACTGGTGTATTTCCCACTGATGGTATAGGAGAACAATTTTTTTTCCCCACACTGTGATTATTTTAGTATATGACTAATTTTTAAAGTTTTATTAATAAGAAAGTGAGAAAAAAGTTTAATTTTACCTGCAATTCCTTAATTGACTGAGATTGAGCCTTTTTACTTAAATTATTTCAAACTGATTTGCGTTGAATTTTTTTCATAAACTCTCTATCTTTGTCTCCTCAATTTTCAGTTTTGAGTTCAACTCAAACTTTGAGTTGAAATTGAGTTCAGCTCAATTTTCAGTTGAGTTGCTGGTCTTTTTTTTTTTTATTTTATAAGCCATAACATATATTAAGAATAGGAAATTAACACTTTTCTGTCACATAGGTTTTAACTATGGTGTTTATGAACAGCCATCTACTTTAAATTAGGTGAAAATATGCTTCATTTGAAACATTACATATTTATGAACTGGCAGAATGTCACAGACTGAGAGCAAAAGATTCAGAAGAAAAGGTCAGGAGGTTGAGTCATGAATCTGGTGATTTCTAGCCTTACGACCTTGGACAATTACTTAATGCCAGGGAATCTCAGTTTCCTCAACTATAGAGTGGGGATGATCAGAATCTTACTTGATCATAGAGTCATGAAGATTTGATCATGCAAATGAAAGTGTTCTATAAATGTACTCAGAAAATTTTAGCTTTTATTTCTGGTTTGATAACTGAGCTGTTTTGTACATTAGAATATATTTGGGACAGTGGGATTTCTGCCTATAGTTAATTTTTTTTTTTTTTTTTTTGGAAAACAAAACTAATTATCATTATGTCTCAGATATTTTTCTGCCTTTAGCTCATCTCATGATTCCTGTTGATTTAATAGTTAGGAAAGGCAATTTTTTTTTTCTCTAGTCATGCATGGGACTAGAAAAATATGGTTTAATAATGCTAATGAGTAGTAAAGGATGATACTAATATTAAAAAGTGAAATAATTATGTTAAAATGGTAGAATTATCTCTTCTTTCCTTTTTTAAAATCTTGGTAGAAAAAATCTAAAATGCAGTTCCTTTATTTGTGGCTTTCATATAAAAATACAGTATTTTAAGGTTAGATATGTGTGGCAAGAATGTGTAGGATTAGAGCTTAAAAAGTTTTGATCTGGAAAGAACTGAGACATCATCTAGGCCAATGCCTGTTTTTACAGATGAGGAAGTCAGAAATTCCGAGAAGCAAATTAAGTAGCTTGAGTCATGTGGTCACTGCAGAACAAAAGGGGAGAACTCATTCTGTCTCCTCTCTTCCCGCTTTGAGACTTTTTCACTATCTTGTGATATTTTGGGTGCATAGGTTGTATGTCTCTGTGTGGTTTATGACAATAGCTGTACTTCTAAACTTGTTAAACGAGTAGCCATGTTTCTTGAACCTAAGGGGTAATAAGTTATAGTCATATTTTGCCTTTTTGGAGAGATTATTTTGAACTAGGTTAAAAAAAAGCTGGCTTTAAAAAATTCTTATATGTCAATTTATTCTGAATTTTAATATTCTAGCAAGCCTCTGAAAGGTTTTTTTCCTCTTTATTTTATGTTTTCATGTAGTAAGGACATTTAAGGAGAACCCAAATAGGAAATGTGTTCAAGTTATTAAGCTTTAATAATACATATTTTTCTGTTGATATTGTTCAAACAGAATATATGTTTAAAACACTTACAATTAGTCCAAACTGTAATATCATTCTCATAATGACTAATACAATTATTTTATTTTTTCTTTGTAAATCTTTGTTTTGCTTTTGCTTTGAGGTAAATGTTGAAATAATGAAAAAAAATACCAGATTGACATGTTCTTCCAGTTGTTGGAGGTGTGATTTTAATTCATTTTAGTTATTTTTCTTTAAATAATCTTCATTTCATGTAAAATATTAATTGAAATAAATTTTGTTTGGATGTTTTTCTTCTACTGGAAGAAAAAAGGCTGGAGGCATCCCTCCATCCTGCTTATTCACCCTTCTCATAGTAGAAGCAATTTGGTGATAGTAACTGAAAGTCATTGACATCAGCTAGCACATCCAGTTTTGGTATCATGCTGAATAGAGTAAAACATAGTATTTAACAAATTCATCTTGGACAGTGAACATTCTGAAAAGTGAGAAAGAGCCAACTGGGAAGTGAGATGGGGTTGGAAGCTGATTTTCACAACTGAAAAATTGACAACAGATAGTTTCTTTATACTGAGACTAATTGATATTGTCAAAATTGTTTCTACTGGAAGGCATAGTTTTTATTAGAGAAGTGTTATATAATAAGATATTAAATATTTTTCTAAATTCCAGATAATAGGAGGAACACTGGGGAGAGCCAGTTGCTAAGGGCTACCCATTTCCTACTTTCTCCTTCTTAGCAACAATATTGCCAACCTTTGGATTGTTGCCAACCTTTGGATCATTGCCAACCTTTGGAAATCCCTGTCCTTGGAAGCTGAATAAGTGAAGCTATCATTTACTATAACAACATTCATTCCCTAAGCACTTAAAATGTATAATAGCTTTAAGAAATGTAAAAAAGTTACACATGCTAATTGTAAAAAGTTCAAATGATAGATATAAAGAAGAGAATAATGTTTTTCATAATCCCACTACTCAGAGATAACCACCGTTAACATTTTGGTATATATTCTTCCAGATCATTTAATATTAATGTTTATAATTTGCCTTTTTAGCTTTATATATCCTAGGTATCCTTCCAATCAATAAATAATCAGTATCATCATTTTTAATGAACACATAGCATTCCACTGCATGGTCGTACTATAATTAATTTAGGTAGTTTCCAAATGACGGAGCCTAAGGTTGTTTCAACTTCTTTTTTCCTAGTTTAAATAATGCTTCAGTAAATCAGCAAA
Organism: Neofelis nebulosa; assembly: GCF_028018385.1. Taxonomy (NCBI): domain Eukaryota; kingdom Metazoa; phylum Chordata; class Mammalia; order Carnivora; family Felidae; genus Neofelis; species Neofelis nebulosa. Next base: position 37,803,626 of record NC_080783.1, on the reverse strand, counting down.
TAGTGAATACTTACTCTGCCAGACAATGTGCTGGATGTTAGGTATACAGGGGTACATAGTACATATTTCCTCCATTCAAGGACTCAAAGGGGAAGCATGCATGGAAACATGTAATTGCAATACTTTTTAAGGTGGATAACAACAGACCTGCCTATGGGGCCGGTGTGAGTACTAAGGATGGAGTGACCCTTTCTTTTTTTTCCCTATAATTGATTTTCTATAATTTATATCCAAGTTAGTTAGCACATGGTGCAATAATGATTTCTGGAGTAGATTCCTTAAGCCCTTACCCATTTAGCCTATCCTCCCTTCCCACAAACCCTCCAGCAGCCCTAAGAGTCTCTTATGTTTTGTCCCCATCCCTGTTTTTATATTTTTGCTTCCCTTCCCTTATGTTCATCTGTTTTGTATCTTAAATTTCTCATATGAGTGAAGTCATATGACATTTGTCTTTCTCTGACTGACCAATTTCGCTTAGCATAATACCTTCTAGTTCCATCCACATAGGTGCAAATGACAAGCATTCTTTTTGATTGCTGAGTAATACTCCATTGTATATATATACCACCTCTTCTTTATCCATTCATCCATTGATGGACATTTGGGCTCTTTCCATACTTTGGCTGTTGTTGATAGTGCTGCTGTAAACATTGGGGTGCATGTGCCTCTTCGAAACAGCATACCTGTATTCCTTGGATAAATACCTAGTAGTGCAATTGCTGGGGTCATAGGGTAGTTCTATTTTTAATTTTTTGAGGAAACTCATACTGTTTTCCAGAGTGGCTGCACCAGTTTGCATTCCTACCAGCAGCACAAAAGAGATCCTCTTTCTCCGCATTCTCATCCTCGCCAACATCTGTTGTTGCCTAAGTTGTTAATGTTAGCCATTCTGACAGGTGTGAGGTGGTATCTCATTGTGGTTTTGATTTGTATTTCCTGGATGATGAGTGATGTTGAGCATGTTTTCATGTGTCAGTTGGCCATCTGGATGCCTTCTTGGGAGAAGTATCTATTCATGTTTTTTGCCCATTTCTTCACCGGATTATTTGTTTTTGGGTGTTGAGTTTGATAAGTTCTCTATAGATTTTGGATACTAACCCTTTATCTGATATGTCGTTTGCAAGTATCTTCTCCCATTCCATTGGTTGCATTTTAGTTTTGCTGATTGTTTACCTCACTGTGCAGAAACCTTTTATTTTGATGAGATCCCAATAGTTCATTTTTGCTTTGGTTTCCCTTGCCTCTGGAGATGTGTTGAGTAAGAAGTTGCTGTAGCCAAGGTCAAAGAGGTTTTGCCTGCTTTCTCCTCAAGGATTTTGATGGCTTCCGGTCTTTCATCCATTTTGAGTTTATTTTTGTGTATGGTGTAAGAAAGTGGTCCAGGTTCATTTTTCTGCATGTCGCTGTCTGGTTTTCCCAGCACCACTTGCTAAAGAGACTGTCTTTATTCTATTGGCTATTCTTTCCTGCTTTGTCAAAGATTAGTTGGCCATATGTTTGTGGGTCCATTTTATCTTTATTCTGTTCCATTGATCTGAGTGTCTGTTTTTGTGCCATGGAGTGATCCTTTCTGCTTGAATGTATTAGGAGAAACTTGACCAAGCATGAGAGACCTAGGCTGACAGGATGGGCAGATGTTTCCTAAGAATTACCATGGAAAACTGGTTAAGATTGCTTCTTCCCAGTTTTATCTTATAGAGAATGTGATCCATAAGGTCAAGGGTGCAGCTCCAGGTGGTTCTGTTGCAAGTGGTCTCTTTACACATTGAGAAATAGTCACAGAGCATGTGAAGAGGCTGAGGTGGAATACCAAATTGGAAAGGGGGTTGCTGTCAGATGACAGAGGACCTTGGCTATAGAACTAAGGGCTTTAGACTCTTTGGTAGGTGATGGGAAATCATTGAAGGTTTTGAGTGTCATTACTAGAACTGTGTTTCAGGTAAACTAATCTGACAGAATATTATGGAAGTGTTTTCCCAGCTCCTTGTGTAGAGGTAATGAATACTTCTTGGTCTGCTGTGTTTTTTTTTTTTTTTTTTTTTGTCAATAATAAATCAGATCCAAATGCTGGCTGGACAAGGATCTGTGTTTCTCAAACTTTAATGTGCCTCTGAATCACTTGGAAACTTGTTAAAATGTGGGTTCTTGATCAGTAGGTCAGGTGGGGGAAGTGCACCGAGATTCTAGTTTTCTTTCTTTCTTTCTTTCTTTCTTTCTTTCTTTCTTTCTTTCTTTCTTTCTTTCTTTCTTTCTTTCTTTCTCTCTTTCTTTCTTTCTTTCTTTTTCTTCTTTTTTTTAAGTTTATTTATTTATTTTGAGACAGAGAGAGACAATGCAAGTGGTTGGGGGGGTGGTGCAGAAAGAGAGGGAGACAGAGAACCCCAAGCAGTCTCCCACTGTCAGTGCAGAGCTGGATGTGGGGCTCGAACCCATGAACCATGAGATCATGACCTGAACCGAAACCAAGAGTCAGATGCTTAACCTACTGAGCCACCCAGGGGCCCTGAGATTCTGCTTTTCTAACAAGCTCCCAGGTGATGTTGATGGCTATGATCTGTGGACTATATTAGCATAGAAGATGTGTTCATAGAGGGTTTTTAATCAAGTGAGGATTTCCATTTTAGTCTTTGCATGTGAGTGTAACCGTCTGATCTTAGGGCTTCAATACATTCACTTTGCAATCTGTCATGGTAATAGCTCCAACAGTTATATTTCAGTTGAACCTCTTTATCAATGCAAATAACTTCCTGTTTACTCATGATTTACTATGTGAAAGCTTTGTAGAGCCAATCAATATATGTATTTAACTCAGTCAATTTTTGAGATAAATCTTAAGCTTGTCAAATAACTGGAAAATACTACTGGGTTTTCACAGAGCCAGTGGTTTGAAGTTGGTTAATTGTATTGATTCACAAAGCCTTTGTTGCTTTTTTTTTAAATTTTTTAAATGTTTGTTTTTGAGAGAGATAGAGAGACAGAGTGCAAACAAGGGAGGGGCAGAGAGAGAGAGGGAGACACAGAATCCAAAGCAGGCTTCAGGCTCTCAGGTGTCAGTACAGAGCCTGATGTGGGGCTTGGACTCACAAACCATGAAATCATGGCCTAAACTGAAGTTGATGCTTAACGGACTGAGCCCCCCAGAGCCCCCCCCCCCCCCCCGCCTCTTTTTAAAAAGTTTATTTATTTATTTTGAGAGAGAGAGAGCAAGGAGGAGAGGGGCAGAGAAGAGAGAGAGAGAATCCCAAGCTGGCTCTGCATTGTGGAGCCTGATGCAAGTCTTGAACTCACTAACTGTTAAGATCATGACCTTAGCCGAAATCCACAGTTGGATGCTCAATCACCTGAGCCACCCAGGCACTGCTTATTTAGTTTCCTTAATCAAATTCAACCAACAGATGAATTAAAGAGTAAGATTTAGAATATCTGTAACTTTAGAGTACGTCTTTTGTTTGCCTTGACTACGCTTATCCTGTCATTGGATTTGAACGCCTTCTGGTGTGTGGATTCTGTGTTGGCTAGAGAGGTAGCATAAACATCTTCTAGGGAAGAGCAATTAAAAAATTTAGTAAGTAGTATCTTGTTTACTGTTGTTCAGTAAAGTCAGTGCCACAGTATATTTGCTGTAGGATTTGTGGGTAGGGGAGGTGGCAACTAAATTTACACAAGAATCACACAACTTTTACATTCATGTAGCACTTTAGAGTTTATTCAGAGTCAAGTCCTTCATTTGATTCCCATAACAATCATGTGTGATGGGCAGGGCAGGCCTCATAGTACCCATTTTACAAATGTGAGAAGACGGCTCAGAGAGGTGAAATGATTTGCCCAAGGTCAAAACTAAGCCATTGTCAATGCCTGGTTTAGAGTTCCATGTATTATCCATCTCAGCATGCAAAACACAAACTCAAAGTTAGATGCTTAAATGCTGTAGGTTAGCTGGGATTAAAGTAGCTACTTACTACTGACATTGTATGTGTTAAACACATGTTCAACTTGCAGGAACAAAAAGCTTGACTTAAAGTGGCTTGAACAAATAAGGGTTCAATGTTTTCATATAACAAGAATCCTGGAGGTAGGCAGTTACTGGTGCTGGTTCTGCTCTTCAATGATTCAGACTCTTTCTGACTTTTTGCTCTGCTGTTCCTGTATTTATTGACTTTTGTTCTCATGCTTAGCACATGGTTGCAAGATGGCTGTTCTAGCTTTGGGTAGAAAGCGGATGGAGTATGTGCAGTGGGTGTGTGTGTTGGGGGGGTGGATGCTAGTTTCATCTATTCCTCTTTTCAGGAAAAATAAGTTGCCCAGAAATTCTACTTAAAAAACTTCTGTTTAAGTTGGCTAGAGAGTTGGCCCATGTCCCTGAGTCCCCTATACCCTCTTCCACCTTACAAAGAGGCAGGAAAAATCAATGTTTAGCCTTGTCAACCTTAAGAGTAGAGATAGACAAAGGGAAAAGGTAGTCTGCAATGGGTTTTGAATGAGTCAGCCTACAGTGTCTGTCACAGTCTTACTGTAATTCCATTTGGAACAAAGAACATTGAGTGAACATCCCTATACATTCCTGTGACTGCATGAATTTTGTGATGTTTGTTTCTGAGTGCTAGGCAGCTTTTTCCTGATCATCTCCTGAGAAAGTCAAATTTAAATAACACCCGTTTCATCTTTTTTGGTGTAATTACTTTGAGTGCGGGTGTTGGTGGGAGGTTGGGTTGTTTGTTTCTGCTTAGCAGTTCTTTGCTAGCATATCTATTTCGTGAATTATTTGTGAGTTACACATCTACTTTATCATCCTTTGTCAACATTCATTTTCTGCATGCTTGTAAATTAATAAAGAAGAGGAATCAACATGTGTTTCTCATCTCTAAGAATGGTTATATAGGATCTGTAGGACTTGCATTAGGTTGCTTGCTTAGACGAAGTGTAAGCCTGTTCAAGAAGATACCTTAAGTTGCAGCAAAGTGATAGATAGCACTTATTACTTTTTCCAGTTTAGTGGAGTAGAAAGAGAAGATTTGGAGTCAGACGGACTAGTGTTATAGTCCTGGATCACCTCTGGAACCAGTCCCCTCAGTGAGGGTAACACTGCTCACTCAGAGCTATGGGGATTCATGATGTGACCAATATGATTGGCAGCACTGTGGGGCTGGGTTAGAGAAGGTGTTTGTTGTGTTTTAGGTCCCCTTTGTCTTTCTAGTTCCTTGGGTCCCCTATAATACCCTGCCTTGTTAAACTTGGAAGCAGTTTATCTATTTCCCTTGATAAAAAGGTTTAGTGTTTATTTTTTACAGAAAGGGGAAGTAATTAAAAAATTTTGGCCCAGTGGACTTCCCTTCTGATTCAATATGCAGCCATCATATCTAATGAAAGAACGGCAAGTACCCAATTAAATATCACAGAGTTATCACGTTGAAGAAAAGATATTCTGTAGCCAGGATAAAAGTGCCCTCAAAATGGAATCCATGCCCTCTTTCCCTACTCTTCTTTCTCTTCATCCTGCCCTTCCTTTATAAGCTATCTTGAGTCAGAGAAAGCAAAAAGTGCCATTCTAAGATGCTTTTGAAAGGAAACCGCTAATTTGGACGTCTGAATCTGAAGAGAGAATATAGGTAAATCAAAGATCATTTTAATTTTTCTTTTTGTTGTATATTTCTCATACATGTGTCACCAAATTTTCATATACAGAAATTCATCTAATTCTTGGGGCATTAGGGTGCCTCAGTTGGTTGAACATCTGACTCTTGATTTCAGCGCAGGTCATGATCCCAGGATCATGGGTTGTAGCCCCATGTTGGGCTCTGCGATGTGTGGAGCCTGCTTAAGATTCTCTCTTTCTCTGTCTCTCTCTCTCTCTCTCCCTCTGCCCCCCCACTCTTTCTTTCTCTCTAAAATTAAAAAAAAAAGGAAATTCATCTATTTCTTAGTGAAGTCTACTTTCTGACACAGTGGTTTTATGGTATTTATGAAACAGGTTATAAAATGTAATTAAATTCTGCCATCCCTTTGGTTTGTTAGTTCTGATGAGCATTTCAAAAAACTGCATTATATTTGAACAGTGTAGTTTGAAAACATTTTTTTTACCCAACTTTGGTAAACAACCAGTAAGCACTTCAGTAATAAGTTGGATCACACCATACAAAGGTTGTTTGTATTTGGTAGAATCAAAGTGTGAGACTTTGTAATTTAGTGTCATAGAACAACCATGAGAATGACATGTGAAATATAAGCAGTGAGTAAGAAGGCATGAGGGAAAATGAAACACACCAGTGAGTCCTAAGGTGTGGCAGCTTAAAGCTAGTTGGGACCATATCCTGCAATTCCTATTGACTTGGTCATTTTTTGGTGACACTGCCACAAATAACAAAGTATTTTTTTTTCAGTAATCGCTGTCCCTATTCAAGGATTATATATCCTCCTTTGTTTTACAGGCCAAAATGAATTTTTGAAATGGCTAGCTGAGATTAGAATGATAAATTTGAGGAACAGAACAAATCAAAATAGGTCTCAAAAAAAATGGAACCTATGACTTTGACCTAGTTGTCTCAGGCTTTCACTGAATGAAATGAGGCAGATTATAAACCGTACACTGTTTAGTGGAGGCATTTGTATTCTCACAATCTGAGTTTTAAATTGTTGACAGAGATTATTTTATGTGGTGTTCAAATATACACTAAAATGAACCCAAGTGTAATATACACTTTAAAACTGTTAATCAGATTAAAAAACCCCTTTATTATGGGACATGTAGGATATATGCAAAAATTAGTAGAATAGCATAAATAAAGCATAAAGCGAACCATGTAGAGAACACTCATGTACCTACTCCCCATTTTCAACAATTTACAGCCAATTCATGCCATATCTTGTTTCATCTATTCCTCCTTCCCCTCCTCCCCTTTTTTCGATCCATATTATTTTGACACAAATCATATAATTTTATCCATGAATATTTCAGTCTGTGACTCTGATAGATAAAGACTATTTCCAATATTAAACAGTTTAAAATGGCTTTTTTATATGGTAGAAATGTAAAACATGAGAATGATACTTGGCAATGCAAGCTGGTGCAGCCACTCTGGAAAACAGTATGGAGGTTCCTCCAAAAAGTAAAATAGAACTACCCTATGACCCAGCAATTGCACTACTAGGTATTTATCCAAGGCATACAGGTGTGCTGTTTCGCAGGGACACATGCACCCCAACGTTTATAGGAGCACTATCAACAATAGCCAAAGTATGGAAAGGAAAGAGCCCAAATGGCCATCGATGGATGAATGGATAAAGAAGATGTGATACACACACACACACACACACACACACACACACACACACACACACAACGGAGTATTATTCGACAATCAAAAAGAATGAAATCTTGCTATTTGCAACTACGTGGATGGAACTGGAGGATATTATGCTAAGTGAAATTAGTCAGAGAAAGACAAAAATCATATGGCTTTGCTCATATGAGGACTTTAAGAGACAAAACAGATGAACGTAAGGGAGGGAAGCAAAAATAATATAAAAACCGGGAGGGGGACAAAACAGAAGAGACTCATAAATACGGAGAACAAACTGAGGGTTACTGGAGGGGTTGTGGGAGGAGGGGATGGGCTAAATGGGTAAGGGCATTAAGGAATATACTCCTGAAATCGTTTCACTATATGCTAACTACTTTGGATGTAAATTTTAAAAAAATAAAAAATAAAATAAAAAAACCCCATGAGAATGATACTTAGCATCAAGCTTATTAAATTTCACGTCCACATGTTTTTCACACATCTATGTCCAAGCTTATTTTCTGCAAACCACCACTTTTGCTGCTTAATGTTTAGTGGTTGTTGTATAGATGTAATTTAGTTAAAATGTTAAAACAGCTTTGAATTTTTTTCCTTTCATTGGTGACTTTTTTTCCAGATGGAAATTTTTGTCTCCGCTGAGTAGTTGATCTTGTTTTACATGGAAATATTATCTCTGAGGATGGTTCTACATGACCTCTGATGACTCCCCATGAGTGCTCTTCTGTCTTGAAACCACCCCCCTGTATTTGAGAGCAGCTGGAAAGAAGATAAAAATCCCTAAATTTAAGGTTTGGGATTTAATACAGTTATGCCATTTTTATTTGGAAACTGTATATTGCTTTTAATACTTTCTGATCAAACTATGATGAATACTTGATCATTTTCATAACACTTTTGGAAACAGGATTATGATGCTCTTGTTTTTGGCTAACTGTCTTATGTGCAGTATGTAGCTGTGTTGGATTAGAGGATTTGATTTGACATGTATGGATTTGCAGATGAACATGTAAGGACATACATTATAATGAAGTTTTATTTTTGTAGAGAAGAATGGCGGTGCTGTTGTGAGTTTGTAGTTCAGATTGTGGTTTCTGGTGTCTAATTGCCCAGAGTTTGAGTACCTGCTCCACCAACTAACAGCCATGTGGTCTTGCCTCAGTCACACAACTTCTTGAAGCCTCAGTTTTCTAATCTGTAATATGGAGATAATAAAAATACCTCCTATATTTTTCTTTTTTTGCATATGGGTTGAATGAGATAAAAAGAAACAAAAATATCATTAATTTTGGCTTAAACTCAATTGAGATATATATTTGTTTCTGAAACACTTTTTTTTTTTAATACTGTGATTACTTGTTGAAAGACCTAAAACTTGAGGATTATTGGTTTCTGGATGTCAGGTGAATGTGTATTATGAGTTAAAAAGTAGTAAGAGGCAAATTTGTTACTCTGAGGTTTGCTAGCTACTGAATATTTTCTATGAGAAGTTCCATACATTTCAGATCTTTAGTTCCTTCAGTTCTGGTGCTGCATATACAATGTTGCCTTCCAAAACATGTCATGGGAGTTGAAGCTGATCTTTGTCATCTTGGAAGTGGCCCTAGTTTGCCTTAAAACTCGTTTAGATTCACTTAAGAACCTCTTACACATGTTTATATTTTTGGTTTGTGCCTTATGTTCTAGCAATGAGTTCAACAGGTTTACCCTCTCTGCAGAGCAGTCAGGCGCTTTAGCTGAAAAAGCTTCTATCCACTGTGAGGAGGTACAGTTTAGCGGCAGTGTTCTGGCATTTGCTCCCTTGGAAATAGGCCTTGCTGGGTTCTTTCTACCCCACAGGGATTGATATCCTACTCTGAATCCCAAGCCTTTGATAAGTAGAATTTCTGTTCTTGGCTGGCTTGTGGGTCTGTGGGACCTTTAGCCTTCACTTTGCCATGGGCTAGGTTACCAGGCTCAAGGGCCTCAATAGGTCAGAGAACTGTAGACACACTGAAACCAGGAAGCAATACTGAAATAGAAATTGGAGAGATGTCTACCTGCTGCTTGGAGTTGCCAGATCCCATTCTTGGGCCCTGTGAACTTATAGTTCGTCACTCTCTAAGTATACTTTGTTTTATTTTTGTCAGGTTGGCATTTCACACCCCAGAGATGCTTACTGTGTCATTTGCAAAATTTGAAACATCAGATTACTCAGTCTCTTCTAGTCCATTTATAAAATGCACAGCGAGGCTGGTCTTGGCATCACTCCGAGAACCCTCATGTTTTCCCTTCTTCCATCTGAGAAGTACCTGTTTGTCCCTAACATTGTGCTCTCATCCTGCTTCATGTTCTTGTAGAACACTTCCCATATATCTATAATTTATTAAAATAAGGTGTGTGTGTGTGTGTATGTGTGTGTGTGTGTGTGTGTGTGTGTGTGTGTTTCCTTGCTCTATATTCAAACATCCTGGGCTTAAATCTGAGCTCTGGAACTTATAATTTGGTCACATTTACCCCTCTCAGCCTCGGTTTCCTCAACTGTAACAGAAGGATAACAATAGTACCTACTTCATGAAATTGTACATACTGTTTAGCACAGTGCCTGTCATCCCTTGTGGACTCACAAAAATATTACAAGTTTTATTATAGTCATCCCCACACCAACATATCCTCTCTTTTACCAAAATAACACAGCATGTTTCTGTCTCCTTTTGGTCACTTTCCTATTTGCCCTTCAGTATTTATTGAGTGTATAGTGCATAGCACAGGTACTGTTTTCTAGGCACTGAGAATAATGTTGAGCAAAACAGAGTCTCCACTGAAATCAAGATTTGGCTTCTACTATTTTGGTAAAATTGCATCAATAAACATCTCCAGTGAACTTTTTTTTTTGCCAAATCTACAGGATTCTTTGGTCTTGTTTTTATTTGATGTCTTCTAATATTAAAAACTGTTAATTATTCCCTTTAAAAAATTCTCTCTTCCCTTGAATGCGTTGATACCCTGTTTTCTTTTGAGTCTCTTCCTAATTTTCTGACTCTTCTCTTTGACCCTGTACCTAATTTCTTCAACTGCTCTTTAAATTATTCCCTTGTTTTCTGTTCCCAATTTATTTTCTTCTCTCTTTCTCTTCTCAGAGATTATGAACTGATGTCCTACTCACAAATCCAGTATGCTTTTGTGCTTTCTTGGCCTGAACAGAATTTCAAAAGCATTTTTAATGAGTTGTTAACTTACAAAAATTGAGAGATTTCATATAACAATTTGAATTTTGAAAAATTTAAATTCACTTGCTTTTGAAGAAAGCACATCTCACCCCCCCCTCCCATAGCTTCTAGTACTAATTACATGTTATGAGACCAACATATTTTTCCTTATACTTGATGTTCTGTAGCCATCACAGACTTAATCTGTTCAAAATTGAACTCATTATAAATTTTGTTTTGTCTTTTCTAGTGTAGTTAATAGAGTGCTAACTACTGAAGCATTCAAGCCAGAACCTGATGAGTGAGAAGTCTATGGTAGGACCTACATCACCTAACTTGGATGTCCTTCCCACTATACTTTGCTATCATGGCTTCCCTGGTTCTTCTCATGAACTCTATCCACTGTGTTGCACCATGGGATTCATACTGGTAGATCTCTAGCTCCCTGACATGCTTCTTATTTTAAATGTGATTTATGTGTCCTGGTTATCACATTAGTAATTTTAGCCTTCATTTGATTCCTTTAAGAATTATTTATTATTTCAACAAATATTTATTGAGTGCCTAATAAACAACCCAGGTACTTTTTCTAGGCACCAGGGATAGCATATTGAACAAAACAGATCCTCTGCTTTCATGGAGCTTACATTCTGGAGGAAAAAGACAATACATAAATAAGTATAAAGTTAGTAGTGATAAGTATGATGAAGAATTCTTAGAAATTTATCTAGTAATTTATATACATTTAGGTCGTCATTTTATTTACTTTGACAAGAATAAGAACAGGACTTTGGAGGAACTGAATTATTATCTCACAAAGTCATAAGTCACATCTAAGATGGTCTAAATCCAGGATCTGGTTTTGTCCATCTGGAACTACTTGAATGCCTGATAGTACTAAGCAATAACTAATTTTTGAGCATAGTGTAGTTTAGATTATTTTTCATGTCATATGACCATTTCTACTGGGAAAGTCATTTAAAAAATAGTCGACTTAAAAACAGAACAAACTGAGGGTTGATGGAGGGTGGGAGGGAGGGGAGGGTGTGTGATGGGTATTGAGGAGGGCACCTTTTGGGATGAGCACTGGTGTTGTATGGAAACCAATTTGACAATAAATTTCGTATTAAAAAAATAAAATAAAAAATAGTTGAAAGCTTATGAACGTTAATTAAGTGAAATCTTTAGCTGGTGTAATCTGATGAGCTGTATTTTCCTGATTATTGCTATTCCTTGACAGACCAAGCAAGCTTCTGCCTCAGGCTCTTGGCACTTAAGTACTTACTCCCAAAAATGTTCTTTTTTTTTAAAAATTTATTTACTTTTGAGAGAGAGAGAGAGAGAGAGAACACAAGTAAGGGAGGGGCAGAGAGAAAGGGGAGGCAGAGGATCTGAAGCAGGCTTTGCACAGACAGTCTTGAACTCATGAACTATGAGATCATGACCCAAGCCAAAGGCAGATGCTTAACCTTCCAGGAGCCCCTATACCAGGAATGTTCTTCTAGGTTTTTGTAAGGTTTGCTTCCCACTTTACTCTTTATCATGCTGCCAAAACTAGCCCTTTCTAATTTCTTACCCTGCTTCATTTTTCTTTATGGCACCAAACACTTCCTGATATACATGTCTGTTATTTGTATCCCCCACTAAAATGTAAGCTTACTGAGAGCAAGAATTGTGTTTTGATCATTGCCATATTTCTTACACCTAGAGTAGTGAATGGCATATAGTAAGTGGTCAATACATATGCACTAAGTGAATAAATAAATGCAAAAGAGTTTGCTGACTTTGCAGAGGAAATGTTTTAGAATGTAGTAAGTAGGACAGATTAAATTATAAGTTTAAGTGAAATGTAGCTAAAGATCAAGACTGCTTTCATAAGAAGAGTAAGGCAAATACTGATTAACATGAAATGGAATGGACCCCTGGAGGAAATGAAGTAAATCTTATTTGGAGAAATTTAAAAAAATGAGAAAAATGAATGGTTTGGCAATTTAGTGTTATTCATATGAATACATTGTCCAAGAGTACAAATATTCAGAAATATTTTAGTGCACAAGATGCTGTGGCTCTCATGAGTATGTGCAAGAACAAACAGTCCTTGGACTTTGGGATCATTGTCTGACTTAGCTTTGATACGAAATCTCTGAAGAATCTGGGCAAGATAAATTGAGCAATTGGTGTCTCATTTTAGTTTTTATTACTACCTCTTAGTCTTCTGTGCTCTTATTGGTAAGTTTTTATGTCTCACCAAACTCATATTTATTGGTTGCTTACAAAGTAAAAGGGTTGCCATAGATAACTTTTTTCAAAACAAGAGAAATATTTAATTTCCAACAACCAGTAAAACCTAAAGGCTGGAGAATGACTGTTTGAAGGTGCAAGAGAAAGTTGATTGAAGTGGATATCCTGTCACTACATTCAAAGTTTTCACATCTACAATGATTTTTCTCCAAAGATTATAAACATTCTTTTTTTTGTTTTAAAGCTCTGTATTGCCAGCCTCTCTTTTACTCCACTTTATCTGCTGGGATTTTGAAAAAACATTCTCTAAACTAGAGAAACAGAAAAATGGATTAGGTACATACACATTCAGATGTGATGTCTTTGGAGGTTGAATCTGTGACTGGAAGGTAATTTACCCAATAATGAAGGTACATGTTTCTAAAGAGTATGCCATTCCTGGTAGGAACTACAGACAGTAGTAATTAAGCTTTTACTAATCAGAATCTATAAAGTGTACATGAGGAGACTTTAAATCTATTTTACTCATCATTATTCAGTCAGTACAGGTTGAATACTTATTATGTGTGAGATGTTATAAGGTATACAAAGTTGAGTAAGAAATAAGTTTATAATCTAACAGAAAGGATAAGGCAAATATACAATTCATTCATACTAATAAATGAATAAAATAAAAGTTTATGAGTTGCATAAGACAAAGGGATTCCTCCTAGTTAAGATTTAGAAAAGGCAAAAGGCAGGCAGTGGTGTTGTGCTGGATCTTGAATAAGATTTTCCGATGAATGGATTGGCAATCCATATGAGCAGAGACATGGAAGTGGAAAATTATGGGTTGTGTTAAAGCAATAGCAGTATTCCAGAAGAGGCAGAAGGGGATGAAATTGAGTTAGGGTGGAAAATTTACCTGTGATAAGAAAGAAGGATACTTCCAATTTAGAGAGAGAAACACAGACCTACTGGGTGAATCTTAAGAGCAATTCGAGGTAGAGGAGTAGAGGAAATCCTTTCTTAGCTTCGACCTCTTTAGATTAGGGGGCAAGGTCATCTGTTGAGGAGGAGGGGGATGGAATTTATCTTTGGATCCACTTATTCCAAGAACTTTACTTCAGAGGCATGTCTTGAGAGGTTATGGCTTTGTCCAAGGAGACTGATTATATAGGAAACTAGAGTCCAGGTTTTATGATTTCAACTCCATGTATTCTTTCTTGGCAAAATTCAAAATCCCCCTAAGACCTATATACCAAAAATAATTTTCTAAGTTAAGCATTTCTCATCAAGTAACTTTGATCTGAGAACGTGATAATTCAAGCTATAAAAGAAATCAGATGAATCCTTATAAATATCTCTTTTTAGAGGAAAACAAAGGAGATTTATTGCTTTCAACTGAAACACTGCAACAGAAGCACTGTGTGTTAAATAAGGACAGCCTCCAGTCTGTGGCTCAAGAGACTACTGTGGTCTACTAAGTAGCCCCATTTTCTTTATGATCACTTTGTTTTTGTAGGCCTGGTATCTAGATATCCTGGTACAACCAAGAAAGAGAACTTTGGATCTCATACTCTTAAGGATCTACAGATCCTAAAATGGATAGTTCCAAACAATGTATTAGTTTTGATTAGCTTCAAGGGTTTTGCATACTTGGAAGTTAGACATTCAAAATGATTTCTGGTCATTCATGCCACTTGATCATCCAAGGATGGGGTGGTGACATCAATGTTTCTTGGACATCAGACAGCATGGCAAGTTTGGGGTTGACAGATGTCAGTCTCATGTGTGAATGCAATGTTGCATCACTGGCATCACAGGAGGGCTTGGAAGAAAACAAGGAGTTAAGTTTATAGAGGAATAAGGTTTGGTAGACAATCTTTCCCTCCTTTTTGTCTCTGGCAGAGGCAGTTCTCCGATAGTTTTATAGGCTGAAGGACTATTTGCACAAATATAAAAATGAACTTACTGGAATGAAAAGCAGAATGGACGTACTACCTTTGTCATTTAAAAATGACAAATGCTAGGCTTTTCTATGTGCATGCATGTGTGTGTTAAGAGACTGAAAGTCTCCATGAGATATTCCTTGGGCCAGCGTATGGGGAAACATGGGATTGACTCCTGGGATTGAACCTCTCTGATTCTAAGTAAGCCAAGACTCTTTGCAAGAGTGGGTGTTTTAGGTTCTGAGATTTCCCAAACAGGATTTCAGTTATGAGATTTAGTTTTAGAGACGGACCTTAGCATCCAGGGAAGGAGACTGCTGATGCTGCTGTTGTGTTACTATTGATCTAGAGGAAACTGCATTTTGTACAAAATTTGTGTCAAAAACCTGTAGATACGGTTTATGAGATTTTACAGTCTGTGGGGCAGTTAATCTAAACAAATCATTTATGAGAAGGACTCCAAAGAAATTTTCGTTAATTAGTGGGCCAACCGATGTTAGCATGTTTTGAAACTATTTTTTTCTTAGTATCAGTCTATGTTAGTTAGGAGAATTCATGTTTGGGGGTCTTTCCTTAAAGGACCAGATAGCAAATATTTTAGGATTTACAGGCTGTACGGTTGCTATTGCAAGTACTTAATGTTAGCTACTGTATTAATGCAAAAGCAACTACAGACAATACGCAGACAAATGGGCTTAGTTATGTTCCAATAAATCTTTATTTATCAAAGCAGGTGGTGAGCCATAGTTTGGTGACTGTTGCTCTAGTCCCATGACTGTATTTTACTAATCCCGGAAATGTCTGGCTAAAGGTCACACAATGGCAGAATTGGGGCAGAAATCTACACATCTTCCTTTCTACTCCATTAAAAATTTAAAAAATGGTCTTAATTATTAGGTAATTACAAAGTAATATTCATTGGATATATAGAAGGTGTAAAGAATAACAATAAAATGAACATCTGTGTTACTATCACAAAGTCAGTTTAAGAAAGAGGACATTACCATTTCTTTTGAAGCTCTGTGTGTGCTCCTCCCCAGTCCCTTCCCTTTTTCTCTCCACCCTAGAGGTATTCACCTGCCTGAATTTGGGGTTTTTTATTCTCGTTTTTCTTCATGGTTTTACCAATATATTTATATCCTTCTTGTAGTGTTTAAAAAGTCATTCTAAGATGGTTTTATTTCATTTCTCTTGTGTTAGAAAGTTTAGAAAAAGATAGCCACATCTTGCTTTGTGAATAGTTGTACATTCTCTTTGGGTTTATTCTTGGCAATATGCTGAGAAGGTCCAGGGAGCCAGAGTAGAGTCCCTATATTATTTAATTTTAATTCATTTCGTGGCCAAATCTTGGGTTTCTTGCACTGAGACGAGAACATCACGGGCTGACAGACAAGTGTAGGAGTTTAGTGGCTGTCTACTCCCACCCCCTTCTTGAGGAAATTGCTGTGGTAAATCAGGGCTGTTTCTAGGAATGGTAAGGTCTATTTAGTCTGACAGTGATTTTATTTTTGAATTAAATGCATATGATAGTACCATAAATTTTCCAAGTTATAGAATTTGGAGAAATTTTGTTAATAAAAAATTTTGCTTTTGTGGCACATAATAATAAAGGTCAATCTCAAAAGTAATATTTGGTTAACATTCAAAACCATAGTTAATTCTATTTGCAAACATTGGATATGTGAATATTAGCTATTAGAATGGTTTTGATGGATACATTTCCTTGCTTTCTAGGTACCTAAAACATTTTCAGAATCTAATTTTTAAGGTGTCTTTGGTGACTCTGAAAGCATTTTTGAATCTCCTTTTACAAATGCTCTATTTCTTTTCTTTTCCTTCTTTTCTTTTCTCTTCTTTCTTTTTCTTTCTTTTTTTTTTTTTTGGTACATCTGTAGATAATTTATCTGGCTCACTGTGGGTTATTTTAAGGGCTAGTACAACATTTGAGCTAATCCACTCACACATCTTTGCCTGGTCCCCTCTGTGAGATGATTGGTTAGTGGGTTATATTGCTGGCCATTGCATGGGGTAAAAAGAACTGGAGTTTTGCCATGAGAGGTTGGCACCATTCTCCAATGTCTCTTTCAGTTACCTCAAAATATTTTTTTCAGATTGCCATCCCAATTGCAACTTCCCTAGACTATCATTTCATAGTTCAATTACTTTAATACCTTCCTGTCTGGCCTCCTTGCCTCTTTATCAGTGGTTCTTAGTTCTGGCTGCATATTGGAATCACCTGAGGTTTTAAAAAATACTAATGCCTGGTCAATCCCACAGTGACTTTGATTTAATTGCTCTGGGGTACAGTCTGGGCAAATTAAAATCATATTACATTAAAAAAATAAAATCATATTACACAAAAAATAAAATCATATTACATTTTTAAAAGCTCTCTAAATGAGTCTAATGAGCAACTAAGGACAAGAGTCACTGCTCTCGTACAAGAGGATCATCTGTTTTATTTTTATTTATTTATTTTATTATTATTATTATTATTTTTTAATACGAAACGTATTGTCAAATTGGTTTCCATACCACACCCAGTGCTCCTCCCAACAGGTGCCCTCAATGCCCATCACCCACCTACCCCCCCCCCCCACTTCCCATTAGCCCTCAGTTTATTCTCAGTTTTTAAGAGTCTCTTATGGTTTGACTCTCTGTTTTAACCTATCATTGATGTAAGAGATGTTTGGGAGGGAGAATGGATAGAGCTTGGGGAGTGATGACATGTTTGGGATGAGGAAGAGGGATGTGCATAGGATGTAGCTTAGGTTTGGGGCTAGTTCAATAGATGAATGATGGTGCCATTTACTGAGATAGCAAAAATAGGCATGCGCTTAGGAGAGAAAATGATGATTCAGTTTTGGATTGAGAATTTGAGCAACCCAAGAGACATCCATTTGGAGACAAGAAAGAACACTTGAAATATTAGAGCTGACCAAAATTGCAATAGGAGTTTATTCTTTATTGCTAAATATATTAAAGACTCTCTGACAGATACTTATCAACTTTTGCTTAAATATTTCGAGCAATGGAGAATGAATGACCAATTCTTTCTTTGAACAGCTAAAGTAATTCAGAAGTCCTTCCTTATACTGATGCCAAAACTGCCTTGCTCCCAACCTCTATCTAGTAATCCTGTCTCTGCTTCTGGAGCTGTTTGTAACAAGTCCACTTTCTCTTCCATACCTCAGAAGAAATTTATTCTTAAATGTTCTTTTCCTTGGGCTCAAGGTTACCAGTTCCTCATTTAACTGCTCGAAATAGCCATACTTTCTAGCATATCTTCTTACCAAGCCGGCTAAAACATGAATGTTAATTAAATACCTTAAACTTGATTAGTAAAGGGAACAAGCATTTCTTGATCAGTCTTCATCTACTGACATTAAATATCATAATTCTTTTAAAAAAAACCTCTATGTTTGCAGTGTAGAAGAGGTGATACTCTTTTCTGAAACATGTGTTTTTCTTTCTTTCTATACCCCATTACATTTAGACAAACAATTAGGTTTAAAGAGAAAATTTATGTAAAATGTGCTACACTTTGTTGAATGAAAGATCACTTATAACTATCTTAACAGTTTATCTCAGTGTGGAAAAACACTTGACCTCTTTGTTTCAAGAGTGAAGATGGTGGTCATTTAAAGGTCTGTAAAGTTATAGGAAAGTGTAGTCATTTAAAAAAAGGCCAAACATGAGATTTTTGCTATTCCTCTCATGGCAGATTTAATCTTCGAGGATTAATGTGGCATTCAGTTTCCCACTGCTTCTATTCCAGAAGGTATGCACACATTTGGATAAGTGATCTCCCTTTTCTTCCCTTGGAAGCTGTTTTGAGCTTGGAATTTGCTGTTTAGATCATGATTCATACGTCAGAGAAGAATTAGAGAGTCTCCTTTAGGTACTTGGCAGAGCCGGGACGTGTTTCCATATATAGCTGAAAAAAACCTTTGTCACCCATTCTGGCTTGAAAGAATGTCATTAAAAGCTCATTCCTGAGTTCTTTTTTGCCAAGGAACAGCAGTGGGCAGTGAAAAGTTTGTGCCTGGAAGCGCTGAGGTTTGCTCCAATATAGAGGCCTGGCTCTGTGTTCTGAGAACCTTCCCTAGGTGTCCTCGGTCACTCTGCTCAAAGCACTTACATGTACATCTGTGGGTGGCAGTTGTTGATTCCTTCCTGGCCCACTTCCTACTCATGGCCCTGGGGAAGCCCCATGAGCAGGCTTTACAGAGATGAATCAAGGCAGTGCCTCATCTCCTGAGTCATGGCCAGAGGCTCCTCACTTACTCTCTGAGGATGGGAGCTGTTTACCTCAGAGTTGCCTCTCTGAGAGGATATTTGGAATTTTGGATGGTGGCCTGGAATTTTGGAGAGTGGAGTTCTCTAGGGAAAAGTTATGCTGGTAGCAGTCAGCTTATAAAGTTTATACTGTCTGCCCTTTGATAAGGGTCATATGATGTAGTAAATATTCTTTGGGAAAATGGAAAATCAAGTAGATCTTCAATTCTGTCTTTGCACATACTGAGACCTCCAGGCATTGGTATGGGGAAATGAGAAGGGAGCTCTTTTTTTACCCTTCCTTCCATCTCCACCTCCTGCAGTTCTAGTAGTTTTCAAGCTCATATTCAAGTCAAAGAGAAACAGACCTGTGTTTGAATCCGGGTCCTTACCCAAAGTATAGAGTGTTGGTCAGGTCTTCATTTGTTTTTTTTTTTTTTTTTTTTTAAATTTTTTTTTAACGTTTATTTATTTTTGAGACAGAGAGAGACAGAGCATGAACAGGGGAGGGGCAGAGAGAGAGGGAGACACAGAATCGGAAGCAAGCTCCAGGCTCTGAGCCATCAGCCCAGAGCCCGACGTGGGGCTTGAACTCACAGACCGCGAGATCGTGACCTGAGCTGAAGTTGGACGCCTAACCGACTGCGCCACCCAGGCGCCCCATGTCAGGTCTTCATTTGTAAAAGGGGCGTTAACAATGCCTATTGCACAGGGCTTTAGGTGAGGATTAAATTGGGTTAGTGGGTTAATGTATAGAAAGTGATTAGTAAATCTTCTCAGGAAAGCAAGTTTTTAGTCAAAAGGACATGAACTTTGGAACCATTCACATTCGGGTTCTATTCTGTTCTGTTCTTCCCTAGCTGCATGATCTTTAGCTGAAGACATCTAAGCATTTACATTCTGTAATCCTCACCTTCATTCTATGTACAGCTGTATCATACTCAGAGGACTGTTTCAAGATTCAAGTGGACCACCTTGTCCATCTTACATGGGCAGTAGTTAGAGGGCTCTCAACAAATGTCAGCTTCACTTGTCATTCCCCTTGTCCAAAGGCCTTTCCCAAGCCCTCCCTCTATCCCACCCCTATTCTTTGTCTTGCCCTTTTTTTTTTTAATAATCTTACCTCATAACTTACTTTATTCTGTTTCTCACTACATGTCTCTCTCTTCTCTACTTGATGGCAATTAGTTGGAAACACTCTTCATTTCTTTGTTTCAATAGATCTCAGATATTGAACCTTATTTTTTTTTCAGCCACCTGGAAAAATCCCCTTAAATTATCTTAAACTTGAATTCCAGCTTAATTCAGAGTTAATTTCTAAATCTTTTTTGCCAACTCAAATATCCTACAGTAAATCACTAGAGAAGTAAATAGCTTTGTGTTCAATGTAATATGTATTACACTTGGTATTTACTTCTAAGTCCAGTAACTTAGTACCTTTATGTCTTTATTGTTGGTCTGCAAAACTGTAAGAGAGGCTAGAATAAAAACTACCCAGAAATAAAAGCTTTACATTTTGATGTAAAATTAATGGACATGGTGTTCATTTAAAACAAACTAAATTTGTACACACTGTAAAATAAATCATAATCCAGAATGTTGATATCTTAGGTACAATGCATCTTATTTGAAAGCCCCAAGAACACATATTTGTGATATTGATTCAGTGATCTTATTAATAATAATTTAGCAATTTGGAAAAGAGAAGTTTTTGAGAGAATATCCAAAAATCAAATTTTTGACAATAGTGGGAAAAAAATCAGGTTTTCTTAGAGGTGATAAAAGTTTAAATACAATTTAGAACTGTATGACAGTATATTTTATTTGCCTTTTGAAGATCATCCAGTGTTTGCAGGCATCATGAGTATTAGGTAGGCAAAATTTGGGAATTTCTGTTATTCTTAACCATGCCCCTCTTCCTCCTCTTCTTTCTCTAGCATCCTACTTAATTTGCATGGAATGCAGAATATCCCGAATCTGGTATCTGAGCACTTTTGGGATATAATGTTGATTGGGACAACAGGTCAAGAGTAGTTTTCAGTAAAACATTGGGCATTTGCTCAATGACCTGTAACATAGCCTGTGCCTTTGTCCCAGCCTCTAGTATCTGCTGCCCCTGAGTTCCTGCCAGAACACACAGAGAAGCATTCCAGACCCCCCTAGAATGCATTCCTTACATGCATAGCGATCTCTGGAAAGTTATGCTTTTGAAGAAAATGGAGAGAGGTGTTACGACTTCATAAATCCTAACAGTTCCAGGGCTATTTCCTAATACCAGACCCTGTAGGGGCCTCATTAAAAATAAATTTGAGTGGCACCATTGGGGACTGCTGCAGGGAATATTGAAGCTATATTCATTTCCTTGCTATCACATGGAGTGTGATATTGAAGAAGAGGGTACTGTCTGAACAATCAACTTGGTTTTCTGATTAGCCAAGGGATATTACAACATTTCTCTTTTTTCCTGGACCTCTTGATTTTGGTTTGGGAAAGGTCCTTTGACTTCAACAATGTAGGCTCAAACACATTGAGGTGAAACGATGGGAGCAAAGCTGAAACTGTGCATTTTAGCATAAAATACAGGAAGTGAACAGCTTTCCCTGTGGTGTGACTTCATGGATCTGCCCCACTCTTTCCTTCTGATGGCAAAGTTCGCTTATGGTTACTAGGCAAAAAATGCCTTGTGAAGACTGGAGAGGTTTTCATGTATGTTTAATCATACTTGGTTCTTCAAGTATTACTTTGCCAAGTTATAATCCCACACCCTAATGAGGTTGCTAATTATGTTCTCCATCAGTGATATTTAGCTGTAGAAAAGACTGCTTCATAGTTAAAGCTTTCTTAGGATAAAGTGCAAATGAAATATAAGAAGCAGCAAACAGCAACCAGTTTGCAGGGGTGTTGCAAAGTGACCTAAGCCAGTGTGTTATGTAGGACTATTAGGTTTATTTATGTGTTTATGTATTCATGTATTTATTTACTTAGAGTGAGGTGTAAGCACAGAGCCTGACTTGGGGCTTGATCCCACAAACTGTGAGATCATGACCTGAGTGAAACCAAGAGTCGGACGCTTACCCAAATGAGCCACCCAGACGCCCCAGGTCCTTTTTGATAGATAGCAACTCCGGTAGTTAGGGACGGGCAAAGGGTAGCTTCTCCACTACACTACCTAACCAGGTTACAATGCAAGTAAGACTTGACCAAATTCCATCACACACACAGACGACTTTTAGATAAACATTTATTAGACAACTCGTTCAACTTGTTGATGAAGTTGCAAGAAATCAGGGAAGAAATGCTTTGTCCACACATTTACTCAAGGCAAAAAGACAATGTTCTAGGGGGAGGATTCAGTTAACTCCTCTCCAGAATCCTCCAAACCTATGGCTGAACACAGTATTGTTCAGGGATCAGTCTTCAGTGCCATCTTGGAGGGCGGAGGTGAAGAGTCTTCTAGGTTCCTATGCCCTTTTCATCCAAGGATGGAGAGTGTCTCTAGTATTTTCATGCCCATTCGTATATCTTGAATATCACAAATTTTGCCAGTGACATTCCATTCTTCACACCCCTTACACTAAATAATAAGACATTGTTTTTACTTATGAAAATTCATTTCTAACATTCATTATGCTAATTAGTAAAGCCTCTGCTTACAACCAGATGTAAAGAGATTGGAAGTATTTGTGGTAGCCACTGATGGTGTGGCCTTTCTGATTAAATGTTAGCTAACCTTCCCAGGAGTGTGAGTCCCTGTTTAAGGGTAACTGAAACACTTTAGCTTCAGGTAATTCACACATTCATAATGTTAAAGCATTTGAGAGCAAATTATGAACCTTGTGAAATGGGGTATAAGGAAAAAGAGAAAAGCGAATAAAATATCTGATTTATATTTTTGTGCAAATGCATATGTCCTATTTGCTTTTGTATTATATTTTTATGTTGACATATGTTCCCAGCACATGAAAGAACTATTGTGAAACAGATTTATTAAACGAGAACTCTGTGTGTCTCAGGCTGACTTCTTAAGTCAATTAATTAAAAATACTGAGTGCTTACTCGGTGCAGGGGATAGAGATGAAAGGGGCTGTTCTTGCCCTCTGCCCACTTCTACAGTACAGATAGGGTCATGATGTAATGCAATGGCTGTACAATTCCAGGAGTCACCACTTGTTATAAGTGAACCACAGGCCCTGGTGTAGTACCCAGCGTGTTGGAGGGGCAGCACAGTGGCTGAGCACAGCTTGTTGTTTCCTCCTAAAATCTCCTGGAACATGATGCCTCTTGTTGGAAGTAAGAGTTGGAGAAAGGAGCATTTGTTGAAAACATTGTCAGGACATGGAACTCTTCCCAAGGAGCCAAAATACCATTTAGAGTTCCAGAGATCCTGAATTCTTGTTTTGGCCGCACTCCCTAGCTTGCAGTTCAAGTAAGAACAATCCCATATTTTTAATGAGATTGAAGTAATTAATAAACTGGGAGCTGAGAGGAGTTTATTCTCCAACTAACCTGCTAACTTTTTTTTTTTAATGTTTGGAAATGGTAATGATTCACATGATTAAAGCTGATCTTAAGGATCATCCAGTGAAGAAAAGTCATGGCAGCTTCAACAATGCAGTATAGAGCAGCAGGATTTGCATGTACACAATCCCATTTTACAGAAAGCCAGGAAGTCTGAACCTTACTTCCTGACCATAAATATGGAGAATGAGTTCAGGGGGGATTTTAAGTGTCAAGGATGAAATAAAAAAGAGAAATAGTCAGAAGACACTCTTTTCAAGAACTCTGTGGATGCAAGGAAGTTTTTGCCCAAACTTAAAATATTACTTTCTAGAAGGAGATTAAAAAGGAAAAAAAAGCCCTGGTGATGGGAGGGTATGAAGTGTCCAGTTAAGTGGTGCTAAAATGCTAAGCAGAGGAAGGTAGAGAATCTTTCTTCTTCATAGCATGTGCGCCTTTCACAGAAGTGGCTGTCTAATCCTCAGTGAGGATTTGAGACAGCCTAATACTGATTTCCAGCCCAGCAGCATTCACTTCCATGAGGTGCTGATACCCTCTTGGGTCTGACAAGGGGGGCAATTTCCCCTTCAAGTCAAAGCTCCAACTCACATGGCTAGAGGGGTTTGATGGTGAGGAGGCTGGGAGATATTGATGGGTCATTCTTTTGCCAGTGATGCTTCCTGAGGTATCTTAGTTTCTATAATTTCTAGAATTAGTATAAGATTTTTCAGAGGACAATGGAGAAATGGCTAAGTTAGTATCAAACAATATAGCAGCTTTAGTTGCTATAGCTGAGGAACCTTGTAAGCATAGGTCTGTGCTGCTTGTGTTCATATAATTGCTGTGACTTGGAAATGTTGAAACCTTCCTTTGTGCTAAGCATGACATCTTTGAGGCACTGACTGTACCTCTCTGCATCTGACTCAGTAGCAATACATTTCTAGCATTAAGATACATTCTTTTGACTATTCATTAATTGTTTGTGGAGATGAGTGGTTGTTTCGTTCCTGTTTCATAGGTAGTGATGATTTTAAAAATAGTTTTCAAAAATAACTGGTCTGGTGTCTGAAATGAAATATTTTAAGATCTGGGAACAAATAGAAATTGTTTCTAACTTTTTATCTTTTAGTTTCTACGTAGTGTGAATTTTCCATAACAATTAAGATCACAAACTTTAGACTCAACCTTCCTGATTCAAATAGTGGCTCAAATTGCTTACTAACTATGAATTGGGGTAAATTTCTTAACGTTCCTTAAGTCTCAGTTTCCTAATTTATGGGACAGGGATACTGATAGTATCTACCTTTTAGGATTGTTGTGAAGAATAAATGAAATAATCCATGTGTTGTACTTAAAGTATCTGGCATATAGCTAGCACTCAAAACATATTAACATCATCATTGTCATAACACATCATCATCATTATTATCATCACCAGCTGAAGCAGCTTAGAGGACAGGAACAATAATTGTTAACCGTGTAGGAGTGAAGGCCAATTCAAACTGCATATTAGATACTGCCCCAAACTAGGGTGAAGAGAAAATCAAGGGTGGGCTCTGATACTCAGTGCCCAGGAAAATAATGTATACTAAAAAGCTATTGCTGAACAGATACTTCACTAAAGAAGATATACAGATGACAAATTAGCATATGAGAATATGCTTGAAATCATTTGTCGTAAGGGAATTACAAGTTAAAGCAACAATATGATGCCACTACACATCTTTTAGAATGGCAAAAATCCAAAAAAAAACTGACAATACTAATTGCTGGCAAGGATGTGGAACAGCAGTAACTCTCATTCATTGTCGGTGGGAGACAGTCTGGCAGTGTCCTACAAAGCTAAAAATGGTCTTATGCAATCCAGCAATTAAACTCCTGGGCATTTACCAAACTGATTTGAAAACTTATGTCTACATAAAATCCTACATGTGAATGTTTATGGTAACATTCATTATGTTTATGGTAGTTTTAATAATAGTCACCAAAAACTGGAGTCAACCAACATGTCCTCCAACTGGTGAATGGATAAACAAACTGTGGTATATGTGTACAATGAAATATTGTTCAATGGTAAAAAGTGAGCCATCAAGCCACAAAAAGACATGGATTAGTCCTTAATGCATATTGGTAGGTAAAAGGCTACATACAGTATGATTCCTATTATACAACATTCTGGAAAAGGTAAAATTATATTGACAGTAAAACTATCAATGGTTTCTAGGAGGGAGGGGCTCAGGATTGAATAGGTGAAGCACAGGGGATTTTTCAGGCTGGTGAAACTATTTTGTACGATGCTGTAATTGTGGACACACGATACTGTGCATTTGTTAAAACCTATAGAAATTTATAGCACGAAGAATAAACCTTGATTTGTGAAAAAAATCATTTAAGAGGTCAGGGGACCTCAGGATTGAATGCAGAATGTGACAAAACAATCTAACTGTATTACAAATGTGTAAAACAACTTCACCAAAGGGAGTGATGAAAAAGGGTGCTGACCGAAATAACTTTGGAAATGAGTGTTTAAAGCTAGAATAATTCAAATAATTAGGAGGCTAATGGATGAAGGTTGGAGACCTCAGTATGAACTCATGTTTAGCTTAGTGTAGATAAAGAGGATACATCTAGTAATATTTATAGATATGTATATATTCATGTGGGTTAATTTATGCACTTGTATCTCCTTACTCTGACAGCTGAGAGTACCTAGAAACAATGACATGTGGTAGGAACAAGCACACCTAGTGCCACATCTTGGTTTCTTTTTCTTTTTTTTTAAGTTTTTTTTCAGTGTTTTTATTTATTTTTGAGATAGAGAGAGCAGAGCATGAGCAGGGGAGGGGCAGAGAGAGGGGGAGACACAGAATCTGAAGCAGCTCCAGGCTCTGAGCTGTCAGCACAGAGCCCAACGCGGGGCTCGAACTCACGGAGTGTGAGATCATGACCTGAGCTGAAGTCAGACTCTTAACTGACTGAGCCACCCAGGCACCCCCAGATCTTGGTTTCTAATACCACTCTCCAATAAAAGGAACCAGGGCTCCTTAGAGAGATGGGTGGTTCTAGGACTGGGCAGGAGGTATACAAGTGGGGCCTGTAAGCATCCTGTGGTGCCAGAAAGTGAGGAAGGGCCCAAAACAAAACAGAACAAAACAAAACAAAACACAATGACAACAACAAAAGCAAGTGGCAAAAAAATCCCAAAGCATCAACAAAAAAACAAACCCACAATGATGGATTATATCAAAGGGACACAGGAGCCAACTGAAAGACTCCCAGTTGCCAAGCTAGAACTGTTTGAGCAGCAAAAGAAAATAAAGTAGTATTGAGTTATAATCCATAATATCAATATCTATGAGTCCATACTGATATTAAGAGAACAGTATGGAAAGGAGGGTAAAAGTGACTTTATAATGAAGTGACCTAGAGAATATTAACCAAGTGATCAAGGTCAACATCAGCAGTGAAAGGTCACTTGATAGTATGTATTTTTTATATGCTGTGATAAAAATGGTACTTTGCCTCTGTAATCTTCCTTCTCAAAACCTGTAACTCCAGTGTGATCATGAGAGAAATATCGGTCAAATCCCAATCAAAGGAGATTTACAAAATGCTTGACTAGTTTTCCTCAAAACTATCAATGCCATCAAAAGCAAGGATGTCTGAGAAAGTATCACAGCCACGGGGCGCCTGGGTGGCGCAGTCGGTTAAGCGTCCGACTTCAGCCAGGTCACGATCTCGCGGTCCGTGAGTTCGAGCCCCGCGTCAGGCTCTGGGCCGATGGCTCGGAGCCTGGAGCCTGTTTCCGATTCTGTGTCTCCCTCTCTCTCTGCCCCTCCCCCGTTCATGCTCTGTCTCTCTCTGTCCCAAAAATAAAATAAAAAATGTTGAAAAAAAAAAAATTAAAAAAAAAAAAAAAAAAAAAAGAAAGTATCACAGCCAAGAGGAGCCAAAGGAGACTTGATATTAAGTGTAATGTAGTATTCTAGATGGGGTCCTGGAACAGAAAAGAGACATTAGGTGAAAACAAAGGAATTGAATAAAGTATGGACTTCAGTTAATAATAATGTATCTGTAATTAGTCATTAACTGTAAAAAAAAATGTACCATTCTAATGTAAGATGTTAATAGATGAAATTGAATGTGGGGTATATAGGAATTCTGTACTATCTTCATAATTTTCTATAAAACAGTTTTGGAAATTAAAGTTTATTATAAAAATAATTGGTTTAGTTAAAAGAATTTTTAAAAAGGTAAAATCATGACTCTCATGCAGATATAAAAGTTAGAGTGTTGAAGATTTTGTTTAACTCATTATGAGGAAGCCAGGATGATGCTATAACCATTTAAAGAAGAATCTAAATATCAGACACGTTTATAAAGAATATTGAAATGAATGTGCAAATGGAGGCAAAACTAGCCTTTTTTTACCATGAGAGAGATAAGTCACATTTTTTTTAATTAAAAAAATTTTTTTTTATTTTTGAGAGAGAGAGAGAGAGAAAAAGAGACAGAGCATCAGTAAGGGAGGAACAGAGAGAGAGAGAGAGACACAGAATCCGAAGCAGGCTCCAAGCTCTGAGCTGTCAGCACTGAGCCTAACGTGGGGCTTGAACCCACAAACCATGAAATCATGACCTGAGCCAAACTTGGATGCTTAACTAACTGAGCCATCCAGGCACCCTGGGAGATAAGTCAGTTTAACCTCTACTGGACAAGACAGAATTTACAAGTCTATAGACAAGAATTATTTTCCATTGCAGTTATCTGCAGTTTACAGAGTTGTTAAGTAACACCCATAAAATCAGAATCAGATAACCCAGGGGGTATTTTCTAGACAACGCACAGTTGTTTTCCCTCTGGAGCATTTTCCCCACATACCATTTGTCATAACAGTATTTCTTTTCTTTTTTTTTTTTTAATTTTTTAATGTTTATTTATTTTTGAGACAGAGAGAGACAGAGCATGAATGGGGGAGGGGCAGAGAGAAAGGGAGACACAGAATCGGAAGCAGGCTCCAGGCTCTGAGCCATCAGCCCAGAGCCTGACGCGGGGCTCCAACCCACCAACGGTGAGATCGCGACCTGAGCTGAAGTCGGACGCTCAACCGATTGGGCCACCCAGGCACCCCAACAGTATTTCCACATAACTCAAAAATATTGAGGTCATTCTTGGGGGTTCCACCTTCTCTCCAATTCTAATGTTATTCCCTTTGTCTTTGAAACCTTTATTCATTAACTTCCTTTACGATTGTCATTAGTTCTGTTCCAAAATATTTTGGCTCTCAGCCTTTTTGGCACATGGTAAGATTGCAATTCCCCTCTCCTTTGAAGTTTGGCATAGCCATATGACTTGTGATGACCAATGAAATGAAAGAGGAAATGACTTATGTTCTTTCCTGGAGGAAGTTTTAAGAGCTGATGTGAGATTTGTCAGATTTCCTTTTCCTGCTTTCATTAGTGAGGAAATATGTGTCTATTTTCTGTATACCTCCTGTATGCCTAATTCTCTGAGAGACTATGAAGAGCAGAGCTTCCCTGATGACCTGTATTAGACTTGCAGCATAAATGAGAAATAAACTTTTATTATGTTAAGTCACTAAAAGAAAAATGGTAAGTTCTTAAGTTAAATTGCTTAGGTTTGAATCTTGGCCACATCATTTACTAGTTTAATGATTGTAGGGAAGCCCTTTAACCTCTCTATGTTTTAATTTCCTCATGTGTAAAATGAGGATAATAATGTCTATGACGTAAGATCATTGTGATGACTAATTAAGATAATATATGCCATCTCTTGACACAAAGTTAATAACAATTGGGTTCTTGTTTATCCTTTGACCTTTTTGGTTCTGTAACTCAAAATTTGTTATTGGTTTCTCAAATTGTACTTTTGAATGTAATATATTAAGTATCTTGCTGTTGAGAATAGTACAGCTATTCCTATAGGGGAATGTCATAGAGACAACTGTTTCACTAGCTCTCTCAGAATGCTCCCTGGGAAGCTTGCTTGTATCATCTTTCCTGCTAGTGCTTTTTATGTTGAGTGGTTTGTGAAACGTGAGGAAACTGGATAGCACACTCCAGAATGAAGTGCTACATCAGCGACAGGCTGAGGACAGACCACCTGAGGAATACTGTGACTTCTTTCTCGGAATTGGAATTATTACTATTTTTCTAGTTCCTGAAACAGTATCCTTACCGTTTTTAAAATTATTATTTACCAAATGGCTGCTTCACTTTCTTGTAACATTTCTGCTAAGTAATTAAAATTAATGAAATGATTATAAGGTAGAGAAAATATAAAATAAAATATGATAAAATATCTAAGGTTGCTCACATAGGTTATGCATATTCAAATTATTATTGTGGACAATGTATAGTATCAAAAGATACACTTGCTCTGGTCTTGTGTCCTCTGGGAGAATATATATATCTAAGAGTGAAATGAGTTGACGTATTTTCTATAAATTTCTTGCAGCCATTTTCCAAAATTGGAAGAATATCCAGCATTATTTGCAAGCCAATTTAATGTTCATTGCAAACCAAAGCATGTAAACCCTTTGTATTTTGATTTATGAGCAGTTTAATTTCCCAGCTTAATGAAAAAGGATATAGAAATGAAATTGAAGGTGTATTTACTCCTTTAGTATCTAGTGGTTATATTTCTTCAGAAAAGTTGGTTTATATTGAATAATACCAAGTATTTTACTTAGTCCATTTGGGCTGCTCTAAGAGACTACCATAAACTAGGTGCTTACAAACAACAGTAATTTTCTTCTCACACTTCTGGAAGCTAGGAAGTCCAAGATCAAGGTGTCAACAGATTTGGCATAT
The DNA here is from genome assembly GCF_028018385.1 of Neofelis nebulosa. Lineage (NCBI taxonomy): Eukaryota > Metazoa > Chordata > Mammalia > Carnivora > Felidae > Neofelis > Neofelis nebulosa. The sequence goes on along the minus strand of NC_080783.1, from coordinate 37,773,363 downwards.
GGTGAAAGGTAACTTCCTGATTCATAGAAGACTGTCTTCTTGCTATAACCTCACAGGACAAAGGGGCAAGGGAGCTCTTTGGGGCCTCTTTCATAAGGGTAGTAGTCCCATTCGTGAGGATTCTGCCCTCACTACTTAATTGCCTTCCAAAGGCACCTCCTACAAATACTATCACATTGGGTATTAGGTTTCAATGTATGAATTTCAGGGAACACTCAGATTATGGTAGGCAACTATTATTTGTTGAGTGTTAAAATGGAGTGGAACTCATGAAATACAAAAATAAGAGGTACCTTTATCAATCAGGGACCTTTTCAAAGTTTGGGGGGTGAAAAGCTTTTGGATGTGGTAAGAATGTATGCCTTGATTATCAGTATTGACATGCAGAAAATGTACACATATTTAATCTTTACAAATGTAAGCTTCTAATAAAGACAATTAATTAAACAGGTAAAAGTTGAAGATGAAAATATAAGTAAAATTTTAATGAATAAACAAGTATTCCTTTAGCTTATGCTCAGAGAAACATACCTATACTTCCCAACCAAGATCTCTCCACTTTTGTCACTTAATTTTTATGCGTGCTCTACTCTTGTTCCTACTTGTGTACTTTTGATTGATGAAATGCACTTCTTTGAGCTTAAGGTCTAATAGAAATTGTGTATCTTTTCCAAAATATTGGCTGACTTCTCTGGCCCACACTGATATTTCTCAGAATTTCTACAAATATTATACTTTGTATTTTATAATCTAACAATTATGCAGTCTTGCATTATTATCTCTATATTTTATGTGTCTGTATTTTTTCCCCTTTGCATTTGGGCTGTGTTATTTAAGGAGTACAGCTTCTATCCAGAATTCTGGACACTGATGGAGATATCAAGTATAGGATGATGGATAAATTCTTAAATGCTGGGGAATTGAAAGCAGTTGTGTTACAATGCACAAAGATGTTTTCAGCTGGAATCTTCATTGATATTGACAGTGAATGAAGTTATGATATATTCATCTTTAGATTTATTTTTGATTGTGGTATATTCTAACAACAACAACAATAAGAGTAGCAGCTAAAATTTATGTAGTGCTTACCTGGCCATGCAATATGTGAAGTATGTTACATATATCACTCTGTTTAGTCCTTACAACAACCCCATGAGCAATACTATTATTGTCAACACTTCACAGACAAGGAAACTGAAGCACGGAGGGCTTATGATCTTTACTGAAGGTCCCACAGGGCTCGGACTGATTCCAGAGCCACACTGTCAAGCACTGTGCTGACCTGCCAATCACCATGGGGCAGGTGGGAACTCAGTTAAACATGCTTTTCATTTTGTGGGTCATAAGTACAAAAATATTCATATTCTGAGGACTTCAGTGGTTGAATGAAAATTTTGAGTACTTACAAATTAAACATTTAGGATTTCCATAATAAATGGAGATGATCTAGGATTGAACATAGAATAAAGTGAAAGGAATATCCATTTCTAGCTCTGGTTTTCCTACCAATTTGTTGAATAAATTAGGGCAGTAGGCCATCCTGAGATGAGCATTAAATAGCTATTTTTAAGATGGAAAAGTGGCTTATCAATAAAAAGATTAAGAATCCCTCTTGACTTTTCCTGATAGACTTTTGTGAATAGTGATGTAATTCTTAATAATGTTAATAATTTATAAAAAATGAATTTATGAATATACTGGCTAAGAAATTATGAACAACACATGCAGTTTCCCACACTGAAAACACTTAGGCATTTAGAAAAAAATCTGCAAATATTTGAGTGATAAAGTAGGAAATATGAAATACAGTTTTCAGTGTTGTGAAGGATTTGTTTATATGCTAAGAAAGTATGTTGGGGGAAGTTTTAAAAATCATTTGGCTAAAAACATCAGTTAACTTGAATTTTGGGTGGGATAGCTAAATTCTAGCCAGTGGATTGCTTAATCAGTCATCAGTGTTCAGCTTCTGGGAAGAAACTTCTTCCCAACTGAATACAGTAGACTCTTGGCTTTCCCAGATTTAAAATTTTTGGTTTCCAGTATTTGGGAATGGACCTTAAGCTCAGCAATGCAGTGATTTACAATTCTGTCCAATTTTAAATATGACATTGAGAATGCAAGGCTAGTGTGTTGGAGACACTCACAGCCAAGGACAGTCTGTAACCACATCTTCTAAGTGTGTATTTTATGGAGGAAATCATATGCTCTTTTGGTAACTACAAAAGCCTGAGGATGTCCATCACTAATGTTAATGGTCTACTAGTTCTACTTCAGTAACAATTTTTTCCATTCACTCACTCACTCTCTCACTCACCCACTCACTGAGACTGCCTCTGTGCCCGCAAAACCTCCAGCTAAACCTTTCCCACACCTTTGCCATTAGTCTCTTCTCATTTTGATTTCTCTTCTAACCAATGGCCTGATTTTTCTGCTCAGTCTTGAATGCTCTTAAATATATTTAAAGTTGTTTCTTTCATAACACATCCATTTTCTTTCTTTCTGTATTCCAAACACTTTCTGAATCAAAGTCAATATTATTTTGAAGGTCATCTTTCATTGTATTCAAACTATGTTGTCTGCCTATTATGATTTTTGGTTTGTCTTTGCTTTCTCTCTCATCTTCATGAATCTTGTTTTCTCCTTCATCTTTATGGATCCTTATTTGCCACTTTGTAACATAAGTGAGCTTCCTGTTCATAGTATGTCAGCAAATAACTTATCAAATTTCTGTGGACATTTTGTGATTTATTTTAACCTCTAAAGAGCACATGGAATAAACAATATGAGGACAGCAGTGCCACAGAGCCCCCAAACAACCCCTGTGGGAGAGGTCAGAGTTGCCTTCAGATCCTGCCATGAAAACTCAGGAGTAAGTGGTGACATCTGAACAGAGAACATCAGACCATGTCAAGCATAGGCTGAACCCACTTCTGAATATTACACTGTCATTTTGCCTTTCCTAAACACAATCACATTTCTGTTTTCTGATCCTAGTTTCTTTTTTTTAGGATCTTTCCATGTTAACATTCTTCATCTTTTTGTGTAATGTTTCTCAAATGACAAGCATTCACAGTCATGTATTTTGTTTTAAGCTTTCAAACTCAAATCGTAATTAACTTGATACCTTAAAAATTTGTCTAACCTAAATATATTCATTTGAAGCTTCCCTTTCTGATCATTACCATAAATAAGAAACACACTATCAATTGCTGTAAGCATAAATGAGATTAAAGGAAAACAGTCTTTTGGGGTATCTGGGTAGCTCAGTCAGTTAAGCCTCTGGCTTAATTTCAGCTCAGGTCACGATCTTGTGACTTGTGAGTTTGAGCCCTGCATTGACGTCTGCACCGAGAAAGGAGCCTGCTTGGGATTCTCTCTCTTCCTCTTTATCTCCCCCTCCACTACTCACACACTTGTGCTTGCTCTCAGAATAAATAAATAAACGTTAAAAAAATAAAACATTCTTTTTGTATATTCTAGTATTGGCCTGTGTACTTGCTAAACCTGAGCTTATTCTCTTTTTATTTGGGAAAGGGAGAGCAGGAAGTGTCTGGTTATCAGTTGCTGTGAAACAATTCACCTCAAATTTAGTGGCTTAAAGTAACATTTTCTTACTACCTCTCATGGTTTTGTGGGTTGACTTGGGTCATCTGTTCTCACTTTGTGGTCTCTCATGAGATTTCGGTCAGCAGCTGGGAGAAGTCATCTAAAGGTTTGTTTGGGTGGGATGCCATGATGGCTCTTGGTCAGCTGGGCAATAGATGTTGCCTATTTGCTGAGACTTTTTCTGGGACTGTTTACTGTAGTGTTTACCCATTGCTTCTTCATGTGGTATGTCCTTCTCACACATGACAGCTGGGTTCCAACAGTAAGTGTTCAAAGAGGTCTAGGTAGACACTATGGGAGCTTCTTATGACCTAACCTCTGAAGTCCCATAACACCTTAGTTACTTTCTATTGGTTAAGAAGTCACTAAGGCCAGGCCAGATTCAAGGAGGAGAATGGCAAATCATTTTTAATCTATCACAGCTTGTAGTAGAGTGGTGTTAAAAACTGGCACCAAACTTAGATATTCTCTATGATGTAATCAGTATTGAAAGTAAATTGAAAGGGGAATGAATTTCTCCCTATGTAATTTAATGTTATGAAATTCTGACTCCATTCATCACCTAAACTCATCTTGCTGCTGCCAATAGCAGTGAACCCCTCCCCAGTATTCACCTTCTAGTGTGTGTCTCGTGCCTTTGAGATTTCAAGTATTAGTTTGTTGGTATGTCCTCACATTCTCATTCTGAGGGTAACCTTCTGCCTTTTGTTAATGGTAGCAATACAATGTAGAAAGATAGAAAGCCAAAAGGAGCATTGTAATGAACAATATTAGATTTTTTGAGGCAAACATCCAGATATATGTAAGTCAATGTAGAGAACGTCTTTACAAAAATTCTGGAGAAATAGCTACACTGGTTTGTAGATTTAGAAACTTCTTTGGCTCATTAGGAAGGACTATTTGAGAGGAGGGACTCTCAGTAGACATCTTTCTTCATGGGTCAGATTTCCGGTTCAAATGTGTGTGGGTGAAATATCAATATTTTTCCCCAGGGGATAGGTGGTGTGGTTCTGCTTCTAAGATGAAATAATTTGAGCACCAACATCTGTGTGTATTTTGGAAAAATTTAATGTTATGCAGTTTGTTGGGAATAATAACCTAAATACTTATAATCAGCATTAGTGAGGTTATGGAAAACTATTTTAAAAACTGATAAACAGGGGCGCCTGGGTGGCGCAGTCGGTTAAGCGTCCGACTTCAGCCAGGTCACGATCTCGCGGTCCGTGAGTTCGAGCCCCGCGTCGGGCTCTGGGCCGATGGCTCGGAGCCTGGAGCCTGTTTCGGATTCTGTGTCTCCCTCTCTCTCTGCCCCTCCCCCGTTCATGCTCTGTCTCTCTCTGTCCCAAAAATAAAATAAAAAATGTTGAAAAAAATTAAAAAAAAAAAACTGATAAACAAATAAGGTGTAGTTTTTTTCTTTTTTAGGAAAAGCATATAAAATAACCAATTTTTTTTTGAGAAATGCACAAAGCTTAAATTTGGAACCAAAGGTCATTCATACCACTTGATGGTATGAAGTTTTTTTGACTTGGTGTATTGCTCTATATCTGCATCTAGTTATTCTGTGCATGTATTTCAACCAAAGATATACAGTTTCAGAAACTTCCTTTCATACAAGTGTAAGGTTTTCCTTTAGCATTGCTCAGTAAACATGCTGAATGATAAATTAGTTCATTTTGAACAAGCAATTTTTTCTAATTTATATTATCATTCAGCACAAATGGCTTAACTGTCAAGATCAACTCTCCTTGGCTCTGTGCTCAATGGCATTAAACAAGCAAATGTTTATTTGGTATTAAGTCCTAACTGTAAAGAGCTGTTCAGACTTTCAGGCAGTTTCTGATACAAAAATTCTCTCTTGACTCCAGTAGATTTTTAAAAAGGCAAGATAGATACTAGTCAGTTCTTGAGATATGTTTTAGATAAATATTTGAGGTGCTCTGATTGGACTCCATGCTAACATTATTGTTGCTGGGACAGTTTTTAGCTCTGAAGTTTTCTGAAATGGGTTATTTTTTTAAAGTTGTTAAGCAATGAAAGGGAACTCTCTCTCTTTCTGTCTCATAAATTACAGTAGATTCCACAGTTTGAAAAGGATTTATGAGAACAATATGATGAAGTGTTAATGAAGGAAATGTATCCTTGAACTTTCTTTTGTGTTTGTGTGTGTATGTAATCACTGATGAGTCACTCTCTCTACTTTTGCTTAATTTCAAGATTAAATTCATTCATAAACATGATATTTATAGAACTGTTAATAACAGATGTTGCAACAGTAAATGAAAGAAAGGATCCACAATTAGGTACGCATCTGGGTACAACAATGCAAAAATAATACAACTAGAAAGATATCTGAAGAAAATATACCAGCATGTCAATAATCTTAATATGCTTAATATGTTTAGATGATATTTTTTCCCTTTAGTGATTTTTTTTCTTTATAGCTCTTTGTAATTTTAACTTTTCTAGAATGAGAACATTTTAGCATGGACAAGTGTCAAATAACTAAATGAGATACTGTAATTGCTAATGTTTATTCCTCATCTTGATTGTTAGTTTTAAAATTATGTTCATGAATAAACAAATAAAGAAAAAGTTTCTAGATCATTCATGTTCTGGCTTCATTTGTGCCATAGTGACATTTTTTATACACACTTCCCCCTTTTTAGTTTATACATTTACGTCAGTGGTCTTATAAACATTCCCGGGGAAACAGCTCCACCCTCCAGGTGATGAAGCAGTATGTTCCCCTCCTGGTGTGTGCAAATGCTTCCCTCTTTCACTCTTCCTTCTGTGGCCAGGAAGGTTTTCATTTTTCATTTGGAAATGATGCAGCTCTGTTGTTAGCAGACCAGCAGAAGCAGGCTGGCCCATTTCTGTGACTCACAGAGGCTCATTGGGATCCTCAGCAAAAATTCCTTCCCTTGCTCTTGTCAGCTTTCAGGAGCTTCAGAGTTTAGGTAGAAGGGATGTGAGTGATTGAAGGATATTTTACAGGAATAATTGAAAGCTGAGCATTATATATATATATTTTTTTAATTAAAAAATTTTTTTTAAGTTTATTTATTTTGAGAGAGACAGAGACAGCATGAGTGGAGGAGAGGCAGAGAGAGAATCCCATGCAGGCTCTATGCTGCCAGGCAGAGCCCGACGTGGGGCTCGAACTCACAAAACTGTGAGAGCATGACCTGAGCCAAAATCAATAGTCAGATGCTTAACCGACTAAGCCACTCAGTTGCCCCTTATATACTTTAATTCTGGAGTAGAGGATGGGAAAGCTATGCATTTGGATTCCGTACAGATGCAAATTCTCATGAGTAACCATGGAAAAGGTAAAAACAATGCAAAATAAATGATACAGAAGACTTTTTCCTTGTGCTTCTTCCATCTTTATTACTCATTCTTTGACTTGTATCATCTCTCATCCTTTCTCTATCATGTAAGGCTAGAGAATAATGGAAAAAAGAGAAAACAATATACTTCATACAATCCATTTATTGAATTAAACCTATTGCCTAAACTTGTTCCATTGCTATTTTTGTCCTGTCCCGTTGAGTTAGAGAGAAGAGGAAGTCATTCCCAGGGGCTGAATGTGCATGGAAGAGTATGCAGTAATTTGTGCAAATTTATGCAAATGACTATTAATCATAGAACTTCTGGAGTAGAGAAAAATTCATTACTACTACTTAAGGTAAAAGCAGTAAAAGTAATTGAAAGTAGTTCAAAATGGAATATGTGCTACTTAGGTTATTTTAAGCAGATTATGCCTTTAGAAGAGAAGATAGTGGCTTTCTAGCATATAAAACTTACCACACATCCCAACCTCCCCATAATCCCCATTTTAGAGAATTCTCTTAAAAAAATTTTTTTTGAACATTTATTCATTTCTGAGAGAGAGATCTTGAGTGGGGGAGGGGCAGAGAACGAGGGAGACAGAATCTGAAGCAGGCTCCAGGTTCTGAGCTGTCAGCACAGAGCCCCATGCAGGGCTCAAATTCACAGACCACAAGATCATGACCCGAGCCGAAGTCTAAGGCTCAACCGACTGAGCCACCCAGGTGCCCCTCCACCTCCCATTTTAAAGAGATGCCTTTAAAAATATCAGTCAAGGAGAATCTTCAATTACTACATTGCTTCAAGAAACCATACAATTTTGGTTGTTAGAAACACTACCCCATTTATCAGTTGATGGACATTTAGGCTCTTTCCATAATTTAGCTATTGTTGAAAGTGCTGCTATAAACATTGGGGTACAAGTGCCCCTATGCATCAGCACTCCTGTATCCCTTGGGTAAATCCTAGCAGTGCTATTGCTGGGTCATGGGGTAGATCTACTTTTAATTTTTTGAGGAACCTCCACACTGTTTTCCAGAGTGGCTGCACCAGTTTGCTTTCCCACCAACAGTGCAAGAGGGTTCCCATTTCTTCACATCCTCGCCAGCATCTATAGTCTCCTGATTTGTTCATTTTAGCCACTCTGACTGGCGTGAGGTATCACTGGCGTGAGATATCTCAGTGTGATTTTGATTTGTATTTCCCTGATGAGGAGTGACGTTGAGCATCTTTTCATGTGCCTGTTGGCCATCTGGATGTCTTCTTTAGAGAAGTGTCTATTCATGTTTTCTGCCCATTTCTTCACTGGATTATCTGTTTTTTGGGTGTGTTTTTTTTCGGGTGGGAGTTTGGTGAGTTCTTTATAGATTTTGGATACTAGCCCTTTGTCCGATATGTCATTTGCAGATATCTTTTCCCATTCTGTCGGTTGCCTTTTAGTTTTGTTGATTGTTTCCTTTGCCATGCAGAAGCTTTTTATCTTCATGAGGTCCCAATAGTTCATTTTTGCTTTTAATTCCCTTGCCTTTGGAGATGTGTCAACTGATGAATGGATAAAGAAATTGTGGTTTATATATACAATGGAATACTACTTAGCAATGAGAAAGAATGAAATATGGCCTTTTGTAGCAATGTGGATGGAACTGGAGAGTGTTATGCTAAGTGAAATAAGTCATACAGAGGAAGACAGATACCATATGTTTTCACTCTTATGTGGATCCTGAGAAACTTAACAGAAGACCATGGGGGAGAGGAAGGGAAAAAAAAAGTTAGAGGGAGGGAGCCAAAGCATAAGAGACTCTTAAAAACTGAGAATAATCTGAGGGTTGATGGGGGTGGGAAGGAGGGGAAAGTGGGTGATGGGCATTGAGGAGGGCACCTGTTGGGATGAGCACTGGGTGTTGTATGGAAACCAATTTGACAATAAATTTCATATTAAAATAAAATTAAAAAAAGAAGCACTACTCCAACAGATGTGGTCTTCACAAAATACAACACATGCAAATGATGTGACTGAACTAACCCTCAGGTGTTTTGCATTTGAGTTGTTTAATGCCATATCTTGAGAAAAAAAAATGTTTGGATTCTTTTACATATGACTGTGTGAAAATTAAGGGGTTAAAAATAAAATGAAATAACTGAGCCTTTTATTTTTCTTCCTAATAGTTTATTGTGTAAAGAGACTTTATTTTCCTACCATACCTTATTATTCAATACCTTCCATTTCTTTGTACGCTTAGGAAAAGTGATGTATGTTCATAGATCTTAATTTATTGATTTGTATCAAACAGCTGCTTGTATCAGTGGTCAGGCCTGCTGAGCTACAAAGTACAAACATCAAAATTTCTAAACTCTAATCCAGTAGGTAGGTCGTCTGCCTCCATAATTTTTAGAGAACCATTTTGCCCTACCAGGACACATCTGCAATGTTTGGAGTTTTATTATTTACATTTGTAACTCACAGAAATTCTTACATAAGGAGAAGTTCTTACAAAGTTCCTCAAGGTTTGTGAAAGTTTTTTTTATTATATCTGGAAAAGGTTTATTTGGTTTATTGTATCTTCTGTTATCTCCTTTTCAATAAAATGGTCTGCTGAATTATGTAGAAAGTTACTCTTTATAATATTCATGCTTTACTCTGTATCAAAGCTTTGAGAGAGCAGAGGCTATGGACATCAGGGTTATGGGGGACAGGTTGGCTGGAGATTGGCAGGGAAAGTAAGGGAGGCATTTGGGCCAAGTCACAAGTCCCATTCTGTGCTTGCTCTCTAAAATTTCACATGGGTAAATTCTGGCTGGAATGAAAATAAGGGCCACCTTGACAGGTAAATGAAAGTGTGAGGTCTCAGAAGGGAAGATAGAGACTAGGCAGACAATGTCTGTTGCCAGCAGCCATGCCCAGGCTCTCTTGTCCCTAGAAAAGTGTTTAGACCAGGCCTGTGGAAGTCATTTTCATTATATACTTTCCTGTTACCTCACTCACTGCAGAGCAGCAGTTTGGAATAGTTGCTATAATTTATACTACTCAGAGGATATTTCATTGTTTGAAAGAGAAAAGAGGATAAAGAATTAACCTGGACTAGACTTACAGGGGGCTCAGCTGTTGCTGTGGGCAGCAACTTATAAGGCTGGTCCTTAATTACATTACTAATTTCTCCACCCACATTCTACCCATTCTTTTCTCTTTCATGGCAGAAGCTACCAGTACCTTCACACAAATGGTCCTGGTGGGGTTTCTGTCTTCCTGCTCAGAGATGACCTTATTGAGTATGATTTCAGGGGTATTTGAATGGTCCTTTTGCTCTCCTCCAACTGACCTACCTACCAATTAACCAACAAACCAACTCACTGACCGATCTTTTTACCATGGAACAGAGCCCTTTATTCACAGGTGTAAAACCACAGGTGTAGAAGTATAAATGACTATGGTAAAATTCTTTCTTGAATGTTTCTGCTACTACCAGGTTGGTTGAATAAGGCAGGGGAAACAGAGAAGTTAAAGGTGTTTAGGGAAGTTACTGAAACGAGAGGGCGATGGTCATTTTACATGTATATTCCCAATTTTGGTTAGGGCTAGACTATTAAATATCTCTCATGGATCAGAACTATGCTATTTTTAGAATGAATTCTCTTGAATGGTGAATGAGTAACACACATGTGACTAAAGACTCCAAAAAATCCCAAATTCTTTGTTTTAGGTCTGGGAACCTCCCCATACTTTCTCTCCTTAGGCCATTGCTACTTATATTGATTGCAGGGCCCTTTCTCATTTCCCCATTATATAGACTCACAGTCTGATGAGATGTGGTTATTTTCCATGCTCTGGTCCTAAGAAAGAGGGTTGTACTGAGAACTTAGGTATTTATTTTCTTTAGCTTGTGATGGTTTAGCAACTGCTATGCTGAGACACCTCTACCACACTGGATTCAGTTATTCTCCATTTCTAGATACTTTTACTTTCTTGATAACTCACTGTTGTCTGTGTATGTGTGTGCAGAGAAGTGTTTTTAAAACAGTTTCATTCAAGAGCTATTCCTTAGTCCCCTACTATGGGTAAGACACTTTCCCAGGCATTACAGGGATTTGGAGTGAGGCATAGACTGGCTTTGAGTTAATATATTTACATTTTTTCTTTTTTGAGAGAGAGAGAGAGAGAGAGAGAATGAGCAAACAGGGGAGGGGCAGAGAAAGAGAGAGAATCCATGCTGACAGCGTGGAGCCCATTATGGGGCTCTCCCATGAACTGCAAGATCATGACCTGAGTGAAAACCAAGAGTTGGTTGCTTAAATGACTGAGCCACCCAGGCATCCCTTGAGTAAATATTAAAGTGGTATGAGGCAATGGGGTTAGGAATGGTGAAGAAATAGAAGATAGCATTTTAAAACATTTGCTGTGAGTGTTAAAAAGAAAGGAAGATCCCATCTGTTAGGGAAAGTATCCTGATTTGCTCAGGTCTGCTGGTTTTGTTTTGTTTTCTCTTTTTCCTTCTTTGGTGAAGCTTAGGATCAATGTATAAAAAGTGAAAAATTAATAAAGGAAATATTTTAAGGCACCTGCTCCTAGGAACAAAGCATGTATGAGTGGAACAGTTACTGGCTCTTTAAAGGACTTGCCCTTGACTTAGAAGATAACTTTTTAAAAAATTAAGTGAATGGGGTTGGCACCATTACTTAGCTGATTCTTAATTATTCAGGAACTCATTATCTAGTTGGAGAATTATCTAAGTTGCCCTATTTTTCTCCTCCTTTTATTTTTGCCTCTCATCTGGTCTTTATGTCCTTTTTACGTGTTAATCCCTCCATGGCTGGTAGGAAGAAAAATAAAAAAGATCAATTGCAAATCTTTAGACAGATTGGTTAGGGAAAGGCTCTGATGTTTGGACAAAATGAGGATAATTGGTAAATTGTCTATTTGTACTGGTTCATCGTCACCAGGGTAATGACTGATGGAAACCAAAGAAGCTGGGCCTGCTGAACAACTTAAAATCAAGGTGTAGGAGGAAGGTTCTTGATGTTCATAGCTTTTCCTTATTTTAATTTTTTTTAACATTTATTCATTTTTGAGAGACAGAAAGAGACAGAGTGTGAGTGGGGGAGGGGCAGAGAGAGAGAGGGAGACACAGAATCCGAAGCAGGCTCCAGGCTCTAAGCTCTGAGCTGTCAGCGGGGCTTGAACCCATGGACTATGAGATCATGACCTGAGCCAAAGTCAGATGCTCAACCCACTGAGCTATGCAGCCACCCCGGTTTTTCCTTATTTTACACATTGTCCCAATATCCTGCATTATATAATGATTTTGTAAAGTCTTTATACTTTTTTTTTTTTTGAGTAAGTGCAGTATTTAAATTTCATAGCCTAAAATAAACTTCCTGGAAGAGTAAGCTGGGTTAAAATGGTTATAGCTGCAAGGATACATGCTGTGATATGCTTCCAGAAATCTGTAAGACAACTATGAAAGTATTTTTGCTCTAATGCATCTTAGCCAATTAGAGTTTACGGCAGCTGTCATTCAATATTAGTGGCCTATGGTTAAAAGATGAATACTTTAAAATGGATGCATTTATGGTCCCTTCTCTTGTCTCAGAATAAGTGATTTGGCTTGCCAACAAGTGGTTTTTGTTAGGGTCCCTTCTAGGATATAAATGGATGGGAAGTGGTCTTCCAAGGGATTTCTTTCTTCAGCTCTTTTAAAAGTAGTGTTAGCAAGGGATAATAAGATAAAATGCTTAATGGATCCCTAAACCCACTTTCACTGAGTTCAGGGACATTTATAAATGTACAGCTGGGGAGTGTTCTTTACAGCCAAGAAGATTACTGTTCATGCTTTTGACTTTGTGAAGGCAGCACATCCACCATACCTCAATGCCTTTCCCATAACCACAACAATCAAATCAGAAGTTTCTTTCTTATATTCAAAAGCACTATTGAGATGATTGATACAATTTGAACGAGTACTTTCAGAGGAGAGAGGCAGAAGTCAAAATTCTGTCTTCTAGGGGCACCTGGGTGGCTCAGACGGTTATGCGTCCAACTCTTGACTTTGGCTCAGGTCAGGATTTCACGGCTAGTGTTCGAGCCCCACTTCAGGCTCTGCTTTGACAGTGGGCACTTGCTTGGGATTCTCTTTCTCTCCCTCTCTTTCCCTCCACCACTCATGTTTTCTCTATCTCAAAATAAATAAAAAAAATTCTGACTTCGGGATAAAATGTTAGAAATCCCCTTTCTCTCCTTGTCTGAATTCCCTTACTAGCTCCTTTTATAGATTGTGATCACCTAGTACTCCATGATGTTCCCTGCCATATTGGCATCCAAATATTGCAGAGATTTTTTGGATAAAGATATTTTAGAAATAAACTTTAGACAGAATTTTGAAAACATGCATAAACTATACACATTAAAATGAAAGATTAAATGGAAATCAATCAAATGTTTGACATAAGGATTAAAGAATGTATTAAAGTCAATTAACCCCAGAAAGAAAAGGCTACAAAACAAAACCAATGGAAATATCAGAAGAATTATGATTTTTCCTTGTGGAGAAAAGATTGACCTGGTGCCTCATACTGTTCCCTAAATATTTAGGATGGTATTTGGATGGCTGTGCTTGTTTTGTGCTTTGTACTTGGGATAGGTTGGGCAATGATCCCAAGGCTAATGATGAAAAGAAAAGTTACTTTCAAATCACCTCTGGAAAAAACTTGTTTGAATTTCAGACTCATCCCTTCAACTCTGATGTGACAACTCCATGTTTGTGTCTCACAGATACCTCAAGTTTTATATGTTTAAAGTCTTGGTCTTCCCCTAGAAATATGCTTCTCTTCTAGTCTGCATGAGTAAATAATGCCTCTATCATCTTATAACATTGGGAGCCATTTTTGATGACTCTCTCTACATTTAGTGCATCATTAATTCACTTTGATTGCACTTCCAAAGTGTATTTCTTCTAAAAAGTTTTTATTTAAATTCCAGTTAGTTAACATACAGTATATTAGTTTCAGGTGTACAATATAGTGATTTAACACTTCCATACAACATCTGGTGCTCATCACAACATGTGCACTCCTTGATCTCCATCACCTATTTAACTCATCCCCCCAGAATATACCTTTACTCCACCAACTTCCCGATTGTACCTCCATTGCTAGTGTTAGTCCAAGCCACCAACTCCTGAGCCTGGACTTCTGCAGTAACTTCCTAACTGATTTTATAACTCCCACATTTTTCTATCTCTTTTTTTGATTTAATGAGGTTTTTATTTTTCAAAATGTATAGTTGGTGGGATCTGTTCACGCATCTTCACCAGTAGCTGGGATATCTCCACCATTGGTGTTTCTGGTGTAAATTACTTGAGCTGTGTGCTTTGAAACCAGTTTAGTGAGTCCTTTACTAAGGAGCTCCTGAAGGGCTGCCCTGGCCAGGGAACCTTGAACCATTAGTCTCTGAGAGACCATGGCTGGGGTTATAAGCTTATAGTTGGGAACTTCCTTACAGAGTTTGTCATATGTCACTTTGTCAAACAAGACCAGATTTTTAAGCTTGTCCTGAACTTTGCCTTTGGACCACTTCTTCTTTTTTTGGCCTTGCCCTCAGGTTTGTTAACTGGGTCTTTGTCTTTTTTGTCCGCCTTTCCGGTATCTTTCTTCTTCTTGTCATGCTTGGGTGGCATTGTGAAGCTTGGAGAGCAGCGACCACTCCTGCAGCCTCACTGAGATGTCAGACACAAAAAAGCTAACTTCCATGTTTTTTTCTTCTTCAAACTCTTCTCCACACAATGGTTAGAATATGGTACAAGCCATGCCACTGTAATGTGGTATCCCCAAAACAGAGTGTTTCAGCAAAGGTAGACATTGAATTCTCTCTCAAGTAATATTTGAGGTGGGAGTTTTCAGCTAATGGGCTGTTCTACTATTGTCAAAACATCATTTCTATTTTGGGCCCCAGACTTCTACCAGCAGGTAGGAGGGAAAGGGCCAGCGGAACACATACCTTGTCTTTTTAGGGAGACTGCCTGGAAGTTTGGAGAGTTTATAAAACTTCCTGAAGGCCACACAGCTATTTGATGGCAGAGCTGATTGGATCCGAGTTTTGCGTGACTCAGAAGCTGTGAAACTACTCTTAGGGGGAAAGAAAATGTATAGCAGTTGCCTTCTAAATTAACATTGAGCCTGTTAAAATTCATATTTTGAAATAATTATGTAAAGTTTTCAATGATATAGAGTATGGCAGTATGAAGAGTGGAAGGATAAATAGAAATAAGAATATTTGAAAACCGTATCTGTGGAGATAGGAAACAAATATACCACCACCATAAGGAAAAAAATATTCACCTTCCGCTGATGGTGTTAGAAACAGTTGAGAAAGAGAGTTTCTCTTGTGAGAGTTCTTAATTGCAAGGAGCAAAGCCCTCAATAAAATGAAAACCTTAATTTTCTATTCTTATCTTGGTTGCATTTACTAAATAGCTTTAATAGGAAGGTGTTACAAAGTGTAAACAGCTGCTCTCTCAAGCTAACATCAAGTGGAGAACAGGTGAAGTCAGACTTCAGGATACCTAAAGTCATGGCGTTAGCCCTGGATGCTGATCCCTGGCTACACCCATGCCTGTGAGATCAGAATTCTGAGGATGGGCCCTGTTTTAGTTTGCTAAGATTGCCAGAACAAAGTATTACTGTGTAAGTGGCTCATGATTATTTATTTTCTACAATTTATTTTCTCATGATTCTGGAGGCTAAAAGTCAGAGATCAAGGTGTCCGAGGGTTAGTTGCTTTTGAGGACTCTCCTCTGGGCTTGTAGATAGTATTCTTTTCCTCCCTGTTCCTTCGCATGGTTTTCCCTCTGTACTGGTCTATATCCTAATCTCTCCTCACTTTCTTCCCTATTCTTATAAGGATTAGGGGCCCACCCTCATGGCCTCATTTCACCTCTTTAAAAAACTCATCTCCAAGTACATTCACATTCTGAGGATCTAGGTGTAGGACTTCAACATATGAATTTTGGAGGGACACAATTCAGCTCATAACAGGACCAAAGAACCACTGTTTTTAACTCCTGCCCCAAGTTGTTCCAATGTGCAGCCAAATTTGAGAGTCCACGCCCTATGTAGGATTCTCAAACCTGGCTCCATTAGAATCACCCATGTAGGTTTAAAAAAGTAAAACAAAACAAAACAAAACAAAACAAAACACCAGTACTTAGGCATCACCCTCAGAGGACTGATTTGATCTGTGTGGGCTGGGGTATTGTTAGTTTCTAAAAGGTCCCTGGTGACTTAAATATGTAGCCAGGTTTGAACACCGCTGTCCTAATGTACGTGTTTCTTAACTGTGTAAATAAAAGCATATCTTATCTTTCTTTATTTTTTCCTTTGGAAATTCATAAGAAACAGTTTCTTTTTGTGAAAGATGTATGTGCAACATAGTATTCATGTCTAAAAAAAGAGCTAAATATTTCTAAGGTGCTATAGTTTCAAATGTCAAGCACTGATTTTATAATATAGTTTTACATTAGACTTACTGTTTTTTTTTATGCTTAATGAACACAAATCAAAGCAACTTGGGTATGTCACTCAGAAAGCCAATGAAGTTAGGTAACTGACACTTTAATGATTAAGATGACTAAAATGTCATAACTTTTATCACGGATTTTTTTTTAATGTAGCTTTTTTGTGCTTTATTCTTTTTTAGATCACAGAATTTCCCTTCCAGCAAATGCAATGTTTACAAAAATTTATTATTGAAATATAGTTGACATACAGTATTATATTAGTTGCAGGTGTACAACATCGTGATTTGACAATTCTATATGTTGCTCAATGCTCACCACGATAAGTGTTATTACCATCTGTCACCATACAACGTTATTACAATGTTATTGACTATATCCAGGGCTGTACTTTTCATCTCTGTGACTTATTTATTTTATAACTGGAAGTTTGTACCTCTTAATCCCTTTACCTATTTCTAGTGAGGAAATTTCTTGATTAAAGAAGTGATGGTTTTCAGCTTTCAGAAGGAGGTTGGATTTTCCTTTCCAGATGATATCAAAATCTGATAGAAAGTCATTGATTTACTCAGGCCAATTTCTGTGTTTTGAAGTGAAGCCACTTATCTGGCATTTTTCATTAAGGCTTGAAAACAGCTGGCTGCTTCCCAGAATGCAGTACTGTGACAGAGATTATTTTATGAAGTCATGGATCAGCTTCCTTTGTAACTTGCTTTAGTTGATTATGTGTACATTTCTTCATTCTCTGGGCTTAAATGAAGGCTGCACTTGGGTGAGGAAACAGTGTTATTGTTTCAATGATAAAAGACCATTTCTATCTTGCTATGTTCCATTGTCTTTCCCATTGCACCTTAATAATATTTTTGGTTTCAGTTTTTTTTCTGAACGTCATTTTTAAATACTATAAATACTGTGCTTTGAATTATGTAGTTTTAGAAACAGTATTTAAGATCATAAAACATCGTTTGAACTATATAAATATACTGTTCCAGGAGTGTAGTTCGTTTTTATTTGTCCTTTCCCTCTTGATTTCTGACAGAGAGATCTGGGAAAGTGAGCTTTTTTTTTTTTTTTTTAATTTTTTTTTTTTTTAATTTTATTTATTTTTGGGACAGAGAGAGACAGAGCATGAACGGGGGAGGGGCAGAGAGAGAGGGAGACACAGAATCCGAAACAGGCTCCAGGCTCCGAGCTATCAGCCCAGAGCCTGACGCGGGGCTCGAACTCACGGACCGCGAGATCGTGACCTGGCTGAAGTCGGACGCTTAACCGACTGCGCCACCCAGGCGCCCCCTGGGAAAGTGAGCTTTTAACGAAAACAAAACAAATTAAGAAAAAAACCCTACTGTTATTACAAATGTACAGTATGTAATCACTTTCTAAAGTTGTGGGGTACCATGTCTGTCTGAAACAGAAAGAATTCTAAGGGCTGAGACTAAACTAGACTTAAGTATATCAGTAAGTGTAGACACCTTTTTTTAAGAGCACTTAAGAGCGTAGCCCTAGAAATTCATTAGCAAAGACTCCCAAACCGAGGAATCAAATAGTATGTTTTTCTTTTACTCAAACTGGGGACTGACCTGGGACACAAGTGCCCACATAGAATGAGGCAATGATTGTCTCAATGAAGGGAGCTACTTTTGGTTGAAAATTGAATAACAAAGAATGAGAAATGAGGTTTTGTGTTTCGGTTTTAATCATTTTTGCCGTGGAACCAGGAGGTGAGATTTGGTCAGCAATTTAACGCTGCTGTAATTCTCAGTTGTTGTGTGGATTATTAGCCCTCACAATTCTACTTTCTCTCTTCCTTTTGCTGACAGAGGAAATAACAAAACCCCATAGATAATGGCTCATGACAAACATTTATACTTTGGCTTCACTTGTGCCTTTTAATACTGTTTTATCTGTATCTTGGGGATCACTATTAAGTGGCTTCCAGACTTAACTACTCATAAAGATCTCTTGGGAAGCCTTTAAAAATTGATCTCCCAGTTTCCTCCTGGACCTGTTGAATCAGAAATACTGAGTATGAGGATGTGGAATCTTTGTTTGACACCCTTCCTGAGTGATTCTTGATATGGCCAACCTTTTCCTTGTCCAGGAATGGTCTCTGGGGACTCATGGTGGTCCAATTTTGGAAGATGACTGTTCTCAATTCCTTCCACTCTTCTAAGTTTCCAGTCCTAACTTCCTCATCAGAAGATGACTGGGTCCTTCCTTTCAGTCAAAAAGTAAGGCCATTCTGGATATATTCCTCATGTTCCCTTTTGTTTCTCTCAGAATCGTGTCTCTGGTTATTGTCTTCCTTTGAATTTCACAGGAAAGAGCTCCTGGTTGAAAAGTAAACTCCACTTTTGTTTTTCAGTTTATTCATTTTCAATTAAAAAAAATTATTTTAGAGAGAGAGTGAGAGCGTGCAAATGGGGGAGAGGGGCAGAATGAGATCGAGAATTCCAAGCATACCCCACACCCAGCGTGGAACCTGAAGTGGGGTTTGACATGGGGCTCGATCCCATGACCCTGGGATCATGATCTGAACTGAAATCAAGTGTGGGATGCTCAACCAATTGAGCCACCCAGGTGCCCCTATCTATTTTCGTCTTTAATTTCCCTTCATACCACATCTGATCCCTCTCTCCCTTTTTTAAATTACATAGTTTCTCTTTGCCTTTGAAGAACACAGATTTTTCCTATCTGGAAAATTTTTGCCCCATAATCCCTGATACCATTGAATTTCTGTCTTTTCCCCACCAAAATTCCAGAAAGACCAATGTAGTTCTTCCTCGCCACTAAGCTTTGGGGCTCTTGTTTCTACCATTCTACACCTCCCCCTGCCTCCTCAGTAATTTCCTCTAATTATGAAATCAATTTTCTTTTCTGGAAGTTAGATTGGCATTTCAAAGCAGGAAATAAAAAGTATGAGGAGAACTATAAGGAAATTTTTTTTCCATCTTCTTTAGAAAATGAAATTAGAAATACACAAAGGATACATAACCTATCTATTACAAACATTTGGTAAGTAAGTATAGTTGTACCAATAAAAATTCTGGCCTCCCTTAAAAGATAAGATCAGAAGATAAATCTGTCCAAATTTATCCTTGACATATCACAAATTCTTTTGTCTAATGGTTCATAACTAAGGCTTTGATTATAGTACCTCGTGATGGATACTTAGATAGTTTATTGCAAGATGTTTTAAACAGACCTCTCCCAATTTGGAAATTTTTTTGTCTTGTATAATGTAGGCATCTCATTATTACTGGAATATCAGAATAATTGCCACATTCTCTGGAGTTGCCCATAATTTATAAACTATTTTATTTTTCTTTATTTCCTAATTATTTAAGTTAAAAATTATGGTGAAAGTATTACATAAAAATTATTAAGTCAAATAACTTTTATAGTGCATATAACAAAAAAAACGATATTCTTTTTTCTCTTACCACCTTGTTTCACTTAATAGAAGAACCATCTCAGTGTTTTTAGCTGTTTATTCTGGCATTTACTTCCCTATTTGAAAATAATATGATTGATTTTCATTGATTAATCATTTTTACTCTCTTCTAGGGTATTTGAGGATCCTTAGTTTTACCTCCTCTTTAAGTTCAAAATCCCACATGAATTACTGTTATTTCCAAGCATCTGAAATGTGATTAACTTCACTAAATAATTTGGTTTATGTAGTAAAGTAAAAAATTTACTTCCTCCTTACATAATTTATTATGTCTAAATTTCTGTATTTTTTTTTTAAAGTTTATTTTGAGAGAGAGAGAGAGTGAATGAGTGCAGGGGGTGGGGGTGGACAGAGCGACGGAGAGATTCCAAGGAGGCTCTGCGCTGACAGCATGGAACCTGATATGGGGCTTGCACTCACAAACCATGAGATCATGACCTGAGCTGAAATCAAGAGTTGGATGCTTAGCCTACTGAGCTACCCAGACGCTCCTATTATGTTTGAAATTTTAGTTACATCTTTTCCCAGTATCTTCTTATAACTATGTAAGTGCTTTCCACAGTTGAGTGATCTACTGTGTGATTGCATTTCTTTTCTTATTTTTGTTGTTATTTTACCTGGAGTTAATAATTGCCTCATTTTTTTCCCTTTAATTTTTCTGGAATGCTATGTCTTCTAACACCCTCTAACAGTTCTGCAAAATATCTCTCAGTACAGTGTTCTATATGCTCAAGCAGCCAGATAATTTACCAACTCCTTTTTTTCCTGCTTCTTGGAGGCCCTCTGCCTCCTGCCCCAGTGCACACAGTGCATGGGGTCTGAGGCACAGCTATCATTCTGGGATTGCCTACTGTGTCTCTCTATGTTTCCTAAATCCACATTGTCTTTCTTCTTATATATTTTTTTGTGTTTGGAAAGGCATATCCTTTAGTGACCTCTTGAAAAAGTGTGTTTGGAAATGAATTTTTGGGCTTTGCATGTCTAAGTGGACTAATTCACTGTAGGATGATCAGACAAGTTAGTCAGATCTTTTGTTGAGGGGCCCACCCACTCATAAAATAACATTATACATAAATCTTTTCTCTTGGGTAGTTCAGTATCATCAGAGAAGGATCTTCAGTCACTTGACAAGGGGAATGCAACCTGAATACTAATGTTCTGGAGTTGAAGGAACTCTGTGATCACTGTACAGATTTTCAAATATTAGACCTGTTTCAGCATTGGACGTTTCACTTGCCCTCTTTTGTGACTGCTGTACCTGAGTCTGAAACCCCACTGTCCATTTTCTCTGGAAAATAAACTTCGGATTTCTAGTGGGTGCTGAATTTGCGAGCGGTGGTATGCTGGTAGATGTTTAACAACTAGCTCTCTGAAAAAAATCAAAACAGAACAAAACACGGATTTATTGAATTTGCCAGCTTCTCGCAAATGCTCAAACTATAGTTGATTTCAAGCTACCAATGTGAGGTCACTGCAGAGTTCACTCTTGCAAGCTGGTACGAGCCAGCTGCAGCCCACCAGTGATTGAGAGTTTAAAAATCCCTTCATTTTAGCAACTGCCGTTACTTTCATCTTCCAAAGTACCCAGCATCTCCATTTCATAAGCATTTCCAGGGGCAAATTGGCTTGCTTCTTGTAGTCATTGGCTTGACTTTTCTCCTCTCTGCTAAAATGTTTCCTCCATCTGCTTTCCATCTTCAAATGTTGGACTATAGTCACTTCTTCATTTCACTAAAGTTGGAGTTTGTGTTTTTGTTTCCTGTCATCTTTGTGGTTTTAGAATTTTGAGACCAGAAGGGAGCAAAAATGCCTTTACTTTGCCATCAGGAAACCAAAAGTTCTACTCATTTTTCTAAATAAAAACTAGAGTTACAAAATGACACCTGTTGTTAATAGTATTTTTAATAATCTGGTCTAAATCTTTAAGAACCTAATTCATAATATAAGTTGCTGAGAAGTAATTTTTTACTTTGCTACATAGAGCAAATTATTTAGTGCAGCTCTGTAGTACATACATTTCAGATCAGGGCATGCTTGAAGTTAAGCAATTTGTGGTGGGATTTTGAACTTAAAAGATGTGAAGGAATGTGGGTTAGTGGAGAGAGAGATCAAGTGTTGAGTTAGTTACCTTGTGTTGGACTGTCATAGGTCCTTTATCAGATATTATAGCCAAAGGCAATATTGAGCTCTGAGGAAGGTAATTTTTGGGAGAGGTTGGGTAAGGGTGGGGATGGGGGCATGTTTATTCAATTTCCAGGTTAGAAATACAGAATTAGAAATATACAATATCCTAATAAAATGTGTATACCTTTTAGATGTTAATAGCAAAACCATCCTGTTAGTTTTTTTTTTTTTTTTCTATTTTATGGTCAGCAGTGATCTGTGAGCCAGAATAACGTAGGGGTAAAGCATAGAATCCTCTGTGTTTCTGTCTCAGAGTGTGACTCTGCCAATTGCTAGTCACGGGATTTGAGCAAGTTTCTTTATCTCTTAGTGCCTCAGAATTCTCATCTATAAAATTAAGATCGGAATAGAAACTCCTCTTAGGCTTGTTTTGAGGTTTAAGTAAGTTTACATTAAGGCAGTTATAATGTATGAAGCATAGTAAGTGCTTGATAAATGATAGTTATAATTAATGTTACTGTTGCTCCTGGGACTAGTTGGCATTGGTTAATACCTGTCTACTTGCTTATTAAAATAAACATTAATATGCATTAATGTCACATTAAAGTCATAATGCACACACATTTCATTGGAATGTTCTTTTGTAACTTCATCACCCTTCCAATAATTTAGCAGACATAAATGCAGCACCAACTATGTATAATTTTACTGGGCTAAATGCTGAGGTTATAAAGTTTCCTAAATGGACTTGTTATTTGGACAAAAATTAATATTAGAACCTTTCCTCATTCTTCACAGCAAAATACACTCCAGGTGGATCAAATAGTTAAACCTAAAAAAAAAATAGAGCAATAGAAGTACTGATGGGAGATATGACTGAGTATTTTAATATATTTGGAGTAGAAGAAGCTTTTCTATTTACTGACATAAAATCAGAAACATTAACACTAAAGATGGGTACATTTTACAAAATAAAAATTTAAGTTCTGACTGAGGGAGGAATCACCAAAACAAAGTCAAGAGTGAAATGCAAACTGGGAAAAATAATGACAGCACATATGATAGATAGGAGTAAATTTAATTGCCAATTAACTGGAAAATGGCAGACAGCCTAAAAGAAAACTACAAGAACAGGCCACTCACAGAAAAAGATGTTACAAATGTAAAGATATGCAAAATAAAGATATGCAAGGTTGTTCACTAAAATTTAAAGAAATTTAAATCAAACAAAAGATATTTTTCATTTATTGGGAATAGTGGTGTGGGTAGAGTGGGAGGAGACATATACACAAACATAAAACCACCATTTCCAGAGTTCTGAGTCAAGAGAGAATAGACTTTGGGTGGTGAGATTATTTTGGCTTCTGACTTCAGTGCCCAGCCCCCTCCTTACCTCTTTCAATATACCTTCTTGAGTGCTCATTTCTTCCAGTTTTGTTTCCTTGGAAAAATGCGTTGGCAGATTACCTGAGGTTTAACGAGGCCTTCCAGCTGTGCATTAGTCATAGGTAGCGATTACTTCACACTCCTATGAGCCAAGCATGTTCAACATTTTAAAAAAACCTCCCTTCTGAAGAGCTAGAGTTGGTTGATGTGTGGCCATGTGGTTTGATTTTGATATTGTTTTCTGAGACCTTCTGCTGTAGATCCCTATACACATCGTCCTCAGAGGCACTGTTTCTAGAGAAAAACAAACCCTTAGAGCTTCTAGGGGAGAAAGGGACTAGATTGGTTTGTTTGTGGGTTCATTTATTCAGTAAATATTTGTTGAATACTTAGTATATGTCAGATAGTATTCTAATCATTGGGCATGTAAGAGTGAACATAAGTTTTCATGGAGCTTATTTTTAGAACGGGACAATTTAAAAAGTTAAATAAAAATTTCAGATGGCTGTTGTGAAGAAGGTAAAGTCAGGTAAATAAAGAGTAGAAGGATGTAGGTGGTCAGATAAATATATACATATGTACATGTATTATGCACACACTATAATAGTGCTTCTCAAACTTTACTGTATATCAGAATCAACTGTAGGGCTTATTTATTGTTATTATTTATTATTTATTTTTAATTTATTTAACAAAGAGAGAGCACAAGTGGAGAGAGAGAGAGAGAGAGAGAGAGAGAGAGAGAGAGAGTGAGAGGGAGAGAGAATTCTAAGCAGGCTCCACACTCAGCGTATGGCCTGATTGTGGGGCTTGATCCCACAACCCCGAGATCATGATCTGTGCTGAAATCAAGAGGTGGACCTCAGTCAACTGAGCCACCCAGGCGCCCTACCTGTGGGACTTATTAAAACATTAAGATTGTTGTGCTCTTTCCTTCAGAGGTTTTGATTTCATAGGGGCCTGATATGGGACCTGGGAATTTACACTTTTAACAAATTGTGAAGTGTTGCTGCTATAGAGACTATACCTTGAGAGCCACTGGTGTAGGTTATTTGGTGGTCCCAGAAAGCCTCCAAAGAGGTGATATATTTGGGCAGAGACCTGAATGATGGGAAGGAACCAGTGAGATGAAGATGGTCAGTGGTGGGGGGTAGAGGGTGGGAATGAAGAGCTTTCCAGATGAAGCAGACAAACTGTGGTTTGAAGAAAGCCGAGAGACTAGTGAGGCTGCAGGGTAATGAATGGAGGGGATGGAGGCAAGAGATGGAATCAGAGAGGGCAGACCGTGGAGAGCAAGGCTGAGAATGATAGATTTAGACCCTTTGTAACTGTATAAAATTAAGATTTTATTTCAAGTATGATGGAAAGCCATGGAGAAGTAGAGGACATAACTAGGTTTATTTTTTAGTGCTAGAATGGATTTTGTAAGAGGTTAAAAGTGAATGAGGAGACCAGTTAGAAAGTGTTACGATTATCCAGGATAAAAGTGATATTGGCTTTGTTTAGGCTATAGTGGTGGGGATGGTGAAAAATGGAATACAGATGGTGGATGGGATTTCAGGTAAAACAGAAGGGACTTGCTGGTGGATTGGATAATGAGAAGTGAGAAAGAGGGAGCAGGCTCAACTATGATTCCAACGTCACCTTTCAACTAGTGAAAGGTGACACCAGTAACTGTGAACATTGGAGTAGAAACAGATTTGGGGAGAAATAAAAAAGCTTTTATTTATTTATATTTTTTTAATTCAAAGATGCCTTTAAGAATGGTGAAGAACCAGATATTTTTAGGGAAAGAGAGTGGGAATGAGGGTGAACCCATGCCTTGTTCCTTTGACAGGTCTGTTGTGATAGCTGACTAGGACAGGATTATTGTTCATGTGGATGTCACATACATCTTGGAAGCTGTAGCTTCTGTAATGTGTGGCTTTTTAAATGGGTGAATAGAATCATGGCAGGAGCTTTCTAGAAAACCGTAAGCTTGAGCTGGTGGGCGCATGGTAGGCACTCAATAAACATTTAAAAAAATTTTTTTAATGTTTTTATTTTTATTTTTGAGACAGAGAGAGACAGAGCAGGGGAGGGGCAGAGAGAGGGGGAGACCCAGAATCCGAAGCAGGCTCCAGGCTCTGAGCTGTCAGCACAGAGCCCGATGCGGGGCTTGAACTCATGGAGTGTGAGATAATGACCTGAGCTGAGCCACCCAGGCGCCCCAATAAACATTTGTTAAATTAATGAATGAATGAGTGAACTGGGAACTTTTATATATCAAGCCTATTTATCATTCTGATGGGTGATGTGTCTTCAGATTTCATTATGTAGGGAATATCAAATATCCACTGGTAAAGATTATGTCTCAATTAGATTATCATAAAATATTTAACTGGTCAGATGAATCCAAATGGGTAGAGGGTTTTTGGTGTAAGCAGTGTTGTGTTTCTTGTGATACCTAAGGCAAAGAGTCAGTAAGTTGGTCTAAGACCTGTCTGGATTTCTAGTTCCATGTCTGTTTATCTTTTTGCTTTTTCTCATGAGCCAGTGCCATCTATGGTTTTAGCAGAATCAGACCAGATTTGGAACCTGGCTTCACAGAAAGATCTCCTGTTTCTCTGTAGGCCAATATGAAGAGAGGTTTCAGGGCAAGAACTCCTGTAAACCAGCTTGGTGCAGTGTGTAATATGGGATCATAGGGGACTTAACTGAGATTTCAGAGATGATCAATATCTGCCTATAAGTGCCTTTTCTGATGAACCAAAAGTCAGAATTTGTTTCTGAAAAGGAGAGTCAGTTGCCATAGGTAGAGAAATCAGAGAAGAGGTTGAGAATGGTTGTCAGACTGTATTCAGATGCCCAAACTTGTGAATGAGCAGATGGCCCCTAAATCATGGAGTGGATAGCTTTCCAAACTCATTTCTCCTTACTAGCTCCATTCGGGACCAATGATTCCACTTTAGTCTTGTGAAATGGGAATTGCAAGTTAAATCCAGTGGTGCCTGGGTGGCTGTCAGTTAAGGGTCTGACTTCAGCTCAAGCCATGATCTCATGGTTCGTGGGTTCAAGCCCTGTGTTGGGTTCTGTGCTGACAGCTCAGAGCCTGGATCGTGCTTCAGATTCTGTGCCTCTGTCTCTCTCTGCCCCTGCCCCATGCACACTCTTTCTCAAAAATAAACATTATAAAAAATAAAAGAAGTTAAATCCATATCTTAACTATCATCCAAGTTCTTCTGAAGGGAGGAAAACTGTAATAATAGCCTGATGATTCACTTAGGGACATAATTGAAGCTGGAGAACATGTTGGAGGCTAGACCCAAGGTCACAGAGGAGAAAGGGTAAGTTGACATCCTGCTATAAGGAAGGGAGTTGATTGCGCTCTTTCCAAGCAGGTAAATAGAAAAAGAGAGGAGAGAGAAGTTGCAGATGCTGCAAAGCTAGGTGAAGGGACCTGTGGAAATAGTCCAGTGGTAGGATGGCCAAAAGATAATTTAAGAAGAGATGCTCAGTGTTTAATTTGAAATAGTTTGCTTTGCTCTCATGTAAACTCCTTTTACGTCTCCCTTTAAATAATTGACAAAGTCTCTTGTATTCATGGAAGCTTAATGTGAGTGGGGTATTGGGTGGGGAACTCAAGGAAGCTTGAGTTTGGCATTGGGTCTAATGGTGGAGGGAAGACAGGATGTAGGAGTTGAAATGACCTCAAGAATGCAAGTTCTGTCCCATCTGCATCCTCTACACACCTAAGGAATCCTCAGTAATTTGGGGCAGGACTTTGGTGAGAGACCCAAACCCCAGGTGACTCTTGAGTTGTAAAATTTTGGATAGCAAAGATGATTTCTCTTGAAAAATTTAGAATTTTTGCTCTTTTAAAGTGATTTGGACCCCATAGCTCTTCTTCATCTTTACTAGATGTTTCATTAACCCATGTTCCTGACTTATGGTTTTTTTTCACTATCTGCTTCTCTAACTAGTGCAGTCTCTTTTGTCTGATCTACCTTTGTTTTGGATCTGGCTCTTTCCCTCACTCTTATGGCCTTGTGGGAAATGAATTATTCACTTCTGTACCTGGGTAAGGGACTGTTGTGCCCTGCCTAGCACCTGAACCCGGAAGACCTCTGATCACCCAGGAAGGAAGAGCAGACATGACTAATATTCTGGAAATTGTTTTCCTAAGTGTGAGTATGGGTAGACATTTGTTTTTCAAAAGTCACGTATGCCATGATCACATGGATTTAAACAGGTAAGGCTTTATGGCACTTTAAATGATATTAAGAGATCATTTCACTTAAGAGAGAAAAAAGGCAATAAAAGATTCATTATTAGCCATATTGTAAACCCTAGAGCCAATGCCTTGAAAATACTTTGTATACTGCTAACATCAAAGTCAGCACATATGCTTTTGGAGGAAATAATTAAAAATACTAATATAAGATAGTTTAAAAAATATTTTAATACTTCTACTAAGTCTATTTTGCTACTTCAGAATTTGCTAAATAGAAGCAAGCAGAATTTTAAGCTAGGAATGTGGTTTATGTGTGGATACTGACCTTTTGACCTCATTCTAACAGTTGCTTAATATTCTCCTCTAATGAAATTGTTTCCAGTAATAAAATTGCATTGCAAAAACTTCTTAGGTTATCTAAGGCCAAAATTAGACACCTAGAATAACAAGAAAATAATTCTTGCCTGAGGACTGCTCTAGACAAGAGAAGCATGGTTGTGAAATCATTGTAAATGCATTTCTTCCTGTAGAATTTGCTAGGAAGGAGGTTCATTATGTTTCAGCTAAGAGTCTGGAAGTGGGAATGGTGGAAACAGTGGGCTGAGAAGATCAGGGATACAATAAGTTAGTTGACTTGAACGGCTATACAATTTATGGTCCGTGGTTAAGTTTGGTGAAGGTTTAGTAAGGAAATGACAAACATATGTTTTCATACCATGCTGACTGTTGAAAAAAATTGCCTATAAATACCTGTAGTGGTCTGCCCTTGTTGTCTATCCAACACCATCCTCAGTCTTTCTTTTGGGAACAGCACCTTCTTACCTTTGGAAATGACTCAAGCTTCATTCTAAAAGTGTTCCTTTGGGTTGGGGAATTTATAAAGTGTGAAACCAAGGAGATTCTGATGGCCAGGTTTGCTGCCCAAAGGAGGAAAGCAGTCTACAGGGAAAGGGTCAGTTTGCAGTTCTTGCAGTCTGAGTGTTCAGTCCCTTAATAACGAAGGACACTTTAGTGTGCTTCCTGTATATTTTTACTTTGCTTAAACTGATCTAAACTTTGTTTCTGTTACTTAGCAAAAAGAATCCTGATGAACACATAGACGCTATAGGTAGGAAAGATGCTTTATTAAAGGCTGGAAGGCTGGCACCAAAGTAACTCTGAGGTTTATAACCCTCTGAATTAATTGGTTGTTGGACATGACTGAGGAACATAGACTTGGGTTGGTAGAAGTTCCATTGGTTAAGTGATGGATTATTTTCTGATAAATATTTAATGGTCCACAAGACCAGTCAAGGGACCTAAAGACTAATCAGTCCCTTTTGGTTGGTTAGAACAGTTGTCCAAACTCATTTTGTTTGTGTGATGAGTGTTCATGAATGACTGGGACTGATAGGACCCTATCACTGTGTCCCCTACTTGAGCAAATAGGTCCTTTCTGAAGCCCGAGTCAGGACAGCTTTGGAGTATACACTTGACAATATGGTCAAGTAGTGAAAGTTGATGCCCTGTCTTAAACCTTCCCAGTTCTTTTTTTTTATTTTTATTTTTTTTAAACATTTATTCACTTTTGAGAGACAAAGAAAGACAGAGCATGAGTAGGGGAGGGGCAGAGAGAAAGGGAGACACAGAATCCAAAGCAGGCTCCAGGCTCTGAGCTGTCAGCACAAAGCCTGATGTGGGGATCATGACCTGAGTTGAAGTCAGATGCTTAACCGACTGAGCCACCCAGGCCCCCTAAACCTTCCTAGTTCTAAGTCCATACCCTCTTGCTCATCGGCCAAAGAATTTAATAAACTATTCTCTGTTGAAGTGAAATTCATTGATAAAGGCTTCTTTTGTTTCCCTTTCCAGTTAGTACTTACCTTTAAATGCACCGGAGCAAGCTAGTTGTGGATTTAATGTACTATGGTAAGAAGAGGGGAGAAATGACATTTTTGTGGAAGCACCACCCAGTTACCAGTAGGAGAAGCCATTACATTTATTAATGCTGGAATTCTTCCTAGCAGTGAGTCTCCATAGAGCATAACCACTCTTTGTAAATAGTATTTTATACCATCTATTCTGATGTGAATCCTACATTATTGCTTTTATGTGAATGAATCATACTTCCACATAGTACAATAATATGTACCATTTGTAGAGAGCTGCCATGTGCTAGATACTGCTGGTGCTTTCACACACTGTATCTCATTGAATTCATCTTCAGAACAATGTTATTTTACAAAAGAGAAAAACTAAGCACAGAGAAGTTAAGCAGCTTGGCTAAAGTCATAAGTCTAATGAGAGGGCATAACTCAGAAGACACACACCAATGTTGCATTTTTTAAATTGGACTCCTTGCCTGTATGAGTTACCTCCTTACCTGCCTTTCTTAGGTGGGGAGTGGGATGTGGTTGCCATCACAATCTCAAGGGAGAAGAAGGCCTTTGGGCAGCTTGCATGGATCATGATCTAACCCAGCTGTGGAAGAATCTTTTCTCTCTCTCTCTTCTTTAAAATTTATTTTATTTTGAGAAAGAGAGGTGGGGAGAGGGGGAGAGAATCCCAAGCAGACTCTGCACTGTCAGCTCATATCCTGACATGGGGTTTGAACTCATGAACTGTGAGATCATGACCTGAGTCAAAATCAGGAGTAGAATGTTTAACTTACTGAGCTACCCAGATGCCCCAAGAATCTTGATATCAAGTAAGGATCACTAAATGTTACACATAGACTGAGTTCAGGTTGATTATCTCCTATTTTTATCAGAGGGTAATTCCTTGGGGTTTTTGGGAAATATTACATGGTACCTTATGGTGATTGAGTTACTGATTGAGAATCTATGGGTCTATTAATAATGTCTTATGATTCTGATTCCTAGAGGTATGTCAGATGTAGTTCATACCTGAAAGTTATAAATGGACTAGATTATACTCTTGCTTAATATGTTAATATATTAATAATTGACATCTCACCAGTAACTCCATTTTAGAGGCATCTGGATTAATGTACTGATACTCTCCTACTAAATTGAATTAGGTCTTTAAGGATCAAAATCTTTTCTAAATATTTTATTGTATTTTCGAAGTGTTTTTAATAACACTTTGTATATTCCAGATTTTTAAAAAAAATTTTGTTCTGTTTTTTCTAACTTCCTAAGTAAACACCAGTGCCATTGTAGGGTAAATCTGCATGAATCTTGACTGGTTCACAATCTGGAAATAGTATACAACTCCGTGAGGGGACAAAACTCAAGCTATCTTGCCCTATGTGTATATGGCTGATCTTTTATTTTTCTGCCTTGACTGTGTCCCAGTATGTAACACTGGTGTTGGTACCCCATCATTTGGGTACATGAATAGTTAGAAATAAAGGTGTGTAAGAGAGCTTTGCTATACCAGATGTAGGACCTTAATCCTTACTTTTCTAGACCTTAGAATGAGGTGACTGAGAGAAATTATCTGCAGGTTTTATTCCAACTTAAAAGCTGGAATTTTCTAATGCTGGAGAATTAGAGATTTGTTTTCTGGTGTCTGACCACAAAGCCTTTTGGAGGTAGAATAAAACACCACAAATTATGTTGTTCACTGTGTTGGGATAGAAGTTGAAGGCAGGAAGGCGTGCAGAGAGCCTTGATTTAGTTTCTCAGATGGCTTGCCCCCTGTTTCCTTCAAAATGATGGGCAGAGATTTTAATGTTTATCATGTTTTGACAATCTGTGATTTCTTTTATAAGCAATCATCATAGTGGATGTCAAGAACTATGTGGTAATTGACAATTATTCTGTGGTATCACGTAATATGTGTGCATCTGGGAATAAAGGTTTTAGAGAATTTTTTGGCTAAAGTATGGTTACACTCAGAAAGGAGGAGCTTTGTAAGTGAGAGCAGCTCCAGACTTCTATAAATTTCATGTTTAAGTTCATTAATGGCAGGGACTGTTTTTGGTATTCTGCAATGTGCACTATTCCTTTGTCTTTCTATATGCCAATTATGGGAGAAGGTGATAGTGGTGATTTATTTTAATTTAGATGCCAAAGAGTATTGAAATAACTTTTTTCTTTGAGAAGAAACATTTCAGAAATGTTTTAAGAATTTGAGAATGGTGGGGCGCCTAGGTGGCTCAGTCAGTTAAGCATCTGACTTTTGGTTTTGGCTCAGGTCGTGATCTCACAGCTTTGTGGGTTCGAGTCTTGCATTGGGTTCTGTGCTGACAGTGTGGAGCCTGCTTGAGATTCTTTCTCTCTCTCTCTCTCTCTCTCTCTCTCTCTCTCTCTCGAGAGTGGGGTCCCTCCCCCACTCATGCTGTTTCTGTCTCTCTCAAAATAAATAAATAAATAAATGTAAAAAAAGAATTTAAGAATGGTATGTCAAGAATTACTATACTGAAATTGGGAATAGTTACTAATTATAATGGGAATATATATACACACACACCTACACTCATTTTCTAGGTGTATATGCTAATTAATATCAGAACATTCTACATTTTAGGAACAGATACCCTTACCACTTCTATTAATCTTTTCCTTCCCATACCTACACCCATTAGCTTAATTAAGGCATTTATCACCACCCTTCTGGATTATTTTAAGAGTCACCTTGCTTTTCTCCTGGCTCTCACTCTTTTCTAAATACCACTCTGTACCAGATAGAGCAAATCAGCTACAATCAGATTAAAGCCTTAAGTGGCTTCCTACTGTCTAGCAAATAAAATCCAAACACTTGTAGCTTAGCAGTGAAGATCCTTGAAAGCCTGCGGGGAGTCCAACCTTGTTCCCTATAACTCTCCAGCCAGTATTCTATGTCCTAGTGGATTCAACTACTTGCTTTACTTTTTGTTCTTGTGTTTTTTCCTTCACAGTCATTTGCTTGTGCTGCTTCTTTATATATTAGTCTCCTAATAATCTCCTAATAATATAGTCTCTCTTATAATCAAGTCAGGATTGACTGTCCAGGCCTTCTCAAAAACCTAAGTCCATTCATTCCTTCTAATTCACTTCCATGAAAGTAATCTTTCTTTCCTTTAACTCTGCTAGAATACTGAAACTCAAACATTATGAATATTCCTTTGTGTTACTGTTGTTTCTTATATACATGTTCTTTATGTTATGTCCTTTGATTATATTCTAACTTTTGGGGGCAGAGACCATGTCTTTTGTTTTTTTTCCTTGAACAGTACCTTGTACAGGGTTGGCCATGGTAACTGCTAGTTGAATGAGCCAATGGATGAAGGGTTCTGGTAAAACCCCTTCCCTTGCTGTTTCTTTATTCTTTCTTTGATTTAGAAATCTCTCACTAATGTGAAGTGTGTGTGTTTTGTGTGACACTGGGTACGTGTAGATGTGTTAGTCCATCCTTAGGCTGGTAAATTGTGACCACTGGTGTTCTCGTGCTGAATCTAGTGCTTAGATTGCTGATGTCCTCACATATTCTGAGATCATCTCCTCTATAGAGAACAGCCACTTCACTTTTGGCCTATCTGCCTCTGTTCAAATGGGAAACTCCCTCCTGGAGAGCCCTTCCTTCTGATTCAAGCACTAAATGGAAGAATAACATTTTTTATGCCCAAAGCCTTATTTTGCCCACATCCTTATTTTCTTGGACATATTCCCTCTCTTCTAAGTCAAATATTTCAGTAAATGTTGGTTTCCCTTATTTTTATTTTTCACCTTCAATTAATTCCTTAATTGTGCCACATAGGTTCTGCAAAATATTTCCCATATTTTAAGTTGTCCTAAAGCAGATCCACTCTGTTAAAAGACCGTTTTTAATCTTCTCAAATTCAAACACAAAGAGACTCAAATTTCTATCCAGTTCTAAATGATCAAAAAGACTTCCATATTTCTGCCCTCTCTCAATTGTCTCTTGTATGGCTTCCCTTTACTTGTGTGCTAGCTGCTGTATTTGGGTAGGTTCAGTTTATTAGCTGATAACTGCTCTCTGGTTAAGAGTTTGGTGGGATAAAAGGTTAAACTACAAGTGAATTGGACTTTTTTGGGGGGAAGCATGGGGATCACTTAAATATTCCACGAGTCCATATTCTTTCTGGCCTGTTGTATGTATATTCTTCTTTAGATATTGCATGAGAATTTGCTGGTGGAGGAATGTTGGATCAAAGCCATTATATTAGTGTGAAAATTTAATTCAAGAAATAATTTATTTTGAATAACTATTATGGAGGCTTTGTGAGCTAGGAGCTAGAGAGGTAAAACATAAATAAAATATAGCATCAACCCTTACAGAAATAGATAAGAGATCAGTGGATCTCAGAAAGACCATACAACTTAAGAAGATTTCTCTGTCTTCACACTACATGGTGCACATACACAGTAGACTCTCTGTTACATGTTATAGTCAAATGTGGTATTCAGGCTAATCTAATGTTTTAATATCCAGAAAGCTACTGTAAATGTTATATGCAAATCACCAAGTTACAAAGCATTTGCGTAAAATGAAACGCTCAGCATCTAACCACACCGATCTTTGCTTTAGAAAGTATATCAAGATCTTAAAGTGCCACTATGATCATCACTATAAATATTGATTAGCATGATATTGAAATTGTGCCAAAATACCTGTGATGAGAGAGTTTACTAGTAATAACTGCCATTAATTAAATGCTAATTATGTGTAAGTGTTTAGAACCTTTCTTTGTTCAATCCTCACATCATCTGTATAACTGGCCCAAGGTCACTCACATAGTAAGTGGTGGGGTTGGGCCTCACACCCAGGGAATTTGCCTTCAGAATCCATGTTCTTAACCACTAGTCTGTATTGCTTCTTAATTACTTTGGTGTTTTCAAATTTTGGTGTGCATAGGAATAATCTTAAGGAACTTCCAATTCGCCGATTCCTGGAGTCCCATCCTAGAGACCTAGATTCAGTAGATCTGAAGTTAGGCCTGGAAATCTGCATATAAGCAAGCACCTATATGATTCTGTGGTGCTGCAGTTACACTCTGAGAAATATGTGTTGTCTGTACTGTCTCAGGATTTAGTAATGTATATACAAGCACATAGGCATATCTGTAATGTCTTTTCTCACTGCACCAGGATTACAACTCCAGTACCGTATACTGGAACATATTCTAGCCAGAGTTAGAATAATTATTTCCCCTACCTGTCCTGAAACTAGTTATGTGACTTTGGCCAAAGTCATATATCTATATATCTATATATCTATATATATATCTATCTATATATATATATCTTATATGAGATTTATTATAAAGAATTGGTTTATGGATTATGGAGGCTGGTGAGCCTATAGTGTGGGCCAGCAGGTTTGGGACCCAGGAATGCTGATGGTACAGATAAAATCCAAAAGCAATCTTCTGGAGAGTTCTCCAGAAATGTTCTGGAGTCTTCTGGCTCAGGGAGGCCACTCTTTTTGTTCATTTCAGGTCCTCAAGTGATTGCACATTATGGAGGGCAACCTGCTTTACCAGAAATTCACTGATTGATTGATTTCTTTTTTTCTTTTCGTTTTTTTTGTTTGTTTGGGGGGGGGGGGGAGAGAACGCATGAGCGAGGGAGAGGGACAGAGGGAAAGAGAAAAAATCTCAAGCAGGCTCCATGCTCAGTGCAGAGTCCAACACAGGGCTCTATCCCTGACCCTGGGACCATGACCTGAGCTGAAATCAAGACTCTGATACTCAATTGGCTGAACCACCCAGATGCTCTCTAAACTCAGTGATTTAAATGTTAATCCCGTCCCAAAACATGGTCCAAGAGGCCACATAAAATTAACCATCATATTACTCAATTTCTCTGGGTTCCATAGGTAAAATCCCTTTGATAAAATCATCAGGGAACTGAACCAAGTGATCATAACTATATAAAAGTGTCTCTAAATGAGTGACCAATGGGACACACCCTGGCAGCTGATGCCTTTAGTTTGGCTCAAAGTTGTCTTATCGAATATTTTTAAAAATTTTAATTACTGGTAGTTTCTAACAAATTTCACATGAAAATCTGTATTTCTGGTTGCTTCAAAAAAATCAATGATTTTGCAACATTGCATGGCCACAGTGTAGCTGAGTCACAGATGTCACCTGTAGGAGGATTTTGCTACCTCCTTGTATCTCACTCTCTGTATCTCACTCTCTCAGTCCACGGATTTAATTTCCGTGAGCTGCTGAGCCCCTATAGGGATTTGAGTTTTTGACCATTGCCTTCCTAGCTACTAAACATTTGTTGCAGCTCCACCTCCCTGATTAAATATGACAAAGGGAGAAGTTGGATTTCTGAAACACATGAAAGCTTATGCCAGGAAATCACTATTTCTTCATCGTGTGCAGTATGGTTTATCACCTCTCCCAGGGTTACCTTCTCTGGGCTCCACAGATCACTAACTTCTTTTGAATTAACAAAAGGGATGCTTTTATATTTTTGTGTACTTTCTTGGTAGGAGATGTTAGAAACTATGAAGTGGGTTCTTCAGTCACTGAATGGCATCAACCAGATTAAAAAGACAGAGGAACATTGATATAAAAAGAGAACCTGCTACTTTTGTACAGAGTTGAAATAGTTTAGGAAGCAGTTTCAAATGTGTAGGTTATCTTTCCTATAGCAAGACTGGCTTTATAGGAAAAAGAATGGGCAGTTGTTTAATAGTGAGATTTCAAAGGTATAATAGCTTCATAACTTCCCCAGTTGCTCTCTGAATGCTGAAATTACTTCAACCAGGACAAAGTCTTTTATTTCATAATGGTAGAGAAAGCAGAAACCTTTGAGAATAGCAACACAAGGCCTAAGGAACAAAGTGGTGATATTAGATCCATATTGCAAATACATTTTGATAGGGGACTAGGGAAAAGATGAAACCCAGGGGCCTTGTAGGTCTGAAAATAGTTGAGGGAGAAAGAGTACAGTAAAGAATTTACTCTACTGATTGTTTAGTCTTTTTCTCCCCCCCCATATAAACATGCCTGTGGCCACTTTTTTTCTGACAAAATATGTATAAATTGCCTTTAAGACTTTGAAAATTAATTCCATCAGGCATATGGTTTGCAAACATGCTCTCCTTTTCTGTGTTTAAAAAAATATATTTCAGATGTATAGCATTATTATTATGGCTTCTCTAGAAGTCATCCTTCATAAAAGTAATTCAGGAATGTTAGAATCTTTGTCAGTTTCTTGGCAAACAGTATTCGATTCTATATTCATACTCCATAGGACACACAATTTTAGAGGTATTCTGGAATGTTTCCAAATTTTATTTTGGAACTCAGCACTTCATTATCTTTATTAATTCTAATCAATAATAGTTTATAATAGTCCTGAATATGTTAGCTGTAAATCGCTACTGTATTCCATTCAGCGAGAATGTTCTTGCTCTTCTTTTTCCCAGAGTATATATTTGAATGTTGACTTTTGTGTGCCAGGCTTTTTTTTCTGATACTTGGATTCCTGTGGATAATTTGTAAGAAGATCATCCAGAGAGAGAATGCCTAGGTTTTAATGTCTAATGTTAGATTTTCCACTTGGGAGGCAAATGCTTGCCTCCTGATTTTCCATCTTAAGAATTTCCTATTACTTTTCTTTTTTCTTTCTATTAATTTTGAACATATTAAGGTCATCATTTACTCTATCCAGTTGCTTATTTTCATCTTGAATTGATTTGTAGTTTTCTTACTTTTAAATCCACCTAGTAGTTTATTTCTAAGTCCCTTTTCCTTAAGTCATAGAAAGAGAAATATTATACTTAGCAAAAGTTTTATGCTTCCTATGCTGTCTTTTGGAGTAATTTTAGAAAATTACTGACTATAGCTCTTAGAAAATTGCTTATTATGCCATTCCCTTGTTTGGCTCAGAGACAAAATAAGCTTAGGTCCTAGGGCCGTGGCAGTTTTTTCCCTCTGCCAGATAATAGTCTCTATATGAAACTTCAGACTTCAGGGAGTTATTTCTGATCTTCAAGGATAGGTGATAATGGTGCTTTCTCTTGGCTCAAAGGCTGGGATACTTCCTGCTTTCCAATGCAGGTAAAGGGTGGAAAGTAGCAAGAAATATATTCTATTTTGGAAAAACAAATCAATGGACTTAGAGGAAGACTGTATGTGTTGAAAGTAGTTATTGTATTATAATTGGAAACATGAATAATTTGTATTTGAATAATAGAAATGATTAAACTGTCCTTGGAGTTTATATGGCATATTATATAGTAAAGTTTTTTTTAAATGAGAGAAAAATAAATTGTACAGGAATCCCATGTTATCAGAATAGCTTGCAGATTTTGTTCATAATGCCTCTATCTTCAGTCTTGTCCTCCTCCTTTTAAAGATATATAAACACAGACTAAAAGATGGTATGTATATTGATGAGTCATTTAAGGTGACAATGGAAAGACCACCCAGTGGACCCATGAGCAGACTGATGATGGTCAGTGTCACCACCTTCAGTTTGGGGCGTTTAAAGAAAAGGAATATACATATGGTTTGTCTGTGTTAATCCCTTGATTAATCACAGGTGGGTTATCCATGGTGGTTTTTAAATCTCTGGTTAGTTTTTTCTGTGGCTCAGAGTTCTTTTTTTTTTTTTTTTACTTTTTTTAATGTTTATTTATTTTTTGAGAGAGAGATTGACAGAGTGTGAGCAGGGGAGGGGCAGAGAGAGAGAGAGAGAGAGAGAGAGAGAGAGAGAAAGACACAGAATTTGAAGCAGGCTCCAGGCTCTGGGCTGTCAGCACAGAGCCCGATGCGGGGCTCGAACCCACGAACCATGAGATCATGACCTGAGCTGAAGTCAGATGCTCAACCTGTGGCTCAGCATTCTTGTGAACCACGTGTCATTGTGTGCCAACTAATGCCAATTAATTTCCTGTACCAGCCTAGGCCCTCGAGTTGTTTCAGTCTGGGACAGAACCAGACTTGGGGGAGGAGATTCCTGCTCCAGTGTGGAAACTAGAGGGGTGGATTGCTGAGCAGGTGTTGACATTGTGGAATGTCTGGTCCTTGCAGCCTTGGGAAAACCTGCTGTTGTACTACGTGGGAGAATCTCCCTTTATGTTAGAGGTTTTGTTCACTTTCTGTTCACTCTTTGATAACTGTCCTAAGTTTAGAAGCGACTTGGGTGTCATTACATACATACTGGAAACTAGAATAAATTCTAATCTGAGTAGTTAGAACTGAAATAGTCTGCTCAAAGGTAGAACACATTTCATTTGTTCATTTGTCCATTTCATTTGTTCGTTTATTTGGGGGGTTTCTCTAGTGACTGCCTGATGACCTACATACATGTTCATTATCTACTTGATAGTTCAAAAGGTGGTCAGAAACGTTATGTCTCTCTCATGATCCTAAATGGAAAGGTAAGAAACCCAGAGGAAAAATGACATCTTCCCTCTTGGCTTATTTTTAATATTAATATAATGTCAGTGTTTTTTAAATGCTGAACTTTGTAATGCATGTGTGCTTTGAATTATTTTGTTCAATGTAGAACTGTGGAAAAATTACATGCGTACTCATGTCACTCAACGGCCTGATCCATCAGAGCTGGAAAAATTACAGTCATCTTGGGTGACTTTGAGTTTCTCCCTTGTTCTTATAAGGCTCACACTCTTCCATACACTAATATTCTCTAACAGCTTCCCACTGGTAATGCGTGTCTGGCTAAGTGACTTCTAGTGAATGTAGCTATTATTGTGCTTAATTGTCTTTCACTTATTATTCCAGTGGCGTACTACGACATCAAGATAACTTAACAAGTCTAATTTACCCACGTGGATATTGCTTTTGTGCTTTACATTGTGCTCTAGAATTTCAAGGCTCTGAAATTATTTTCTAATTTTTAGGGGTCCAAAAGTCAAGTTGTTTTCTGTTATCTTCTTTAATTTTCACAAGTAAATTGTGTTAAGTTGGATGGACCCCTGGTCTTTGGAGAGCTAAGCCCAAGTGGTCACATAAAATCCAGACTATCGAGGCCCCGAGAGGCTAATCCAGAGGTCCCCTCAAGGTGAATGTGTAGCATTCAATTATCAGAGACCTCCTAATAATGCTAATAATGAGAACAATTGTCATTTTGGGGGTGCTTACTAGGTTTGGGACTATATATATTATCCTAAGGTAATAAATTGGGAAGGTAGGATACAGTTCAAACTCCTTTTCTTTCTTTGCATTGAAAGGCTTTCTGCATATCTGTTCTGCTGTCCTCTACTATTAATTTTCTGGTCAGAATGGTCTATTTATAGTTCTCTACAGACATACCTTGCCTTTTTAAAAAAAACACAGATTTATTCACATATAGTTCACATAAGCATGCAATTCACCTCTTTAAAGTGTACAACTCAATGGTTTTTAGTATATTTATAAAGATGTGCAACTGTGAGCACAAGTTTAGAATATTCTCATCACCTACCCCCCCCCAAAAAAAAAAAAACCATATCCATTAGCAGTCACTCCCTTTCTTCCTTCTGCCCACCCTTCTATAAGCTACTAATCTACTATTAGTCTCTATAGAGTCACCTATTTTGGTCATGTCAAGTAAATGGAGCCATACCATATGTGGTCGTTTTGTGACGGACTTCTTTCACTTAGCATGATGTTTTCAAAGTTCATCCATATTGTAACATGTGTCAGTACTTCATTTCTTTTTATTGCCAAATAATATTTTATTGTATGAATATGCCATATTTATCCATTATCCATTTTTCAGTTGATGGACATGTGGTTTGTTTCTACTCTTTGGATATTATGAATGTGCTTCTATGACTATTCATGTTCAAGTTTTTGTGTGGATACATGTTTTTATTTTTTTGGGGGGAGGGTATATATCAAGGAGTGTTAATCCTGGGTCATATGGTAATTCTGTGTTTAACCTTTTGAGGAAGTACTGGACTGGTTTCCACACCAGCTACAGCACTACAGCACTTTACGTTCTCA
Source organism: Neofelis nebulosa (assembly GCF_028018385.1). Lineage (NCBI taxonomy): Eukaryota > Metazoa > Chordata > Mammalia > Carnivora > Felidae > Neofelis > Neofelis nebulosa. The sequence goes on along the minus strand of NC_080783.1, from coordinate 37,732,882 downwards.
CCAGCAGTTCCTAAGGGTTCTAATTCCTCCACACTCTTGCCTTTATTATTATCTTGCCTTGTTATTATCTGTTTTTTGATTATATCCATGCTAATGGGTATGAAATGGTATCACACAGTAGTTTTTATATGTATTTTCCTGATGACTAACGATGGTGAACATCTCTCCATGTGTTTATTGATCTCTTGTGTATCTTCTTTGGAGACATATCTATGTATACTCTTTTCCCATCTTCAAAATGGATTTGTGTTTATATTTATATTTATATTATTGAGTTATAAGAATTTTTTTATGTATTCCAGATAAAGGTCCCTTATCAGTTATATGAGTTTCAATATTTTCTCTCCTGTGGGTTGTCATTTCAGTTTTTTAATGATTAACCACAAAAGTTTTAAATTTTGATGAAGTCCAGTATATCTATTTTTTCTTTTTTTTGTTTGTGCCTTTGTTTTCATAATTAAAATGCCATTGTCTAATCTGAGGTCATGAAGATTTACCCCCTCCCCCCTTTTTCTTCTAAGGGTTTTATAGTTTTATCTCTTACATTTATGTCTTTTATCTGTTTTGAGCTAATTTTTGTATATGGTGTGAGATAGGGATCCGACTTCATTCTTTTGCATAGGTATGTCCAATTATTTCAGCACAATCTTGCATTTTTGAACTTTTATTTATTCCCAGAATGCTCTTCTATCTTCTTCTTGGCTGTTGAAATCCTTCGAGTCAGCTCACCTTCTGCTTCCTATAAGAGGTCTTTTGACCACCTTAGCTTAAAGTGATTTCTCTCCTTTTAACTTGTCATCTTTTCATGGGTATGTACCTTTTCTCTCTGCATAACTAGGGCATGAAACTATATCTTATACCTATCACTTGACCTATGAAGTGTCAATTATCAGTGTCCCCTATTGCCACTGTAAAAGTCAGTGGAAGGCTGGAAGAGTAATCGGTTTTGGCCCTCTAACTCTGACATCCTTAATAGTTTCATATGTGACTATATTTGAGTTGTAGGAGGTAATCAGAGGTGTTATAGCTTTATGATGGTGATATTCTATAGATTCTTATGACCTTATCAACAATTATATTAAGTACATTAAAAATTCTAGTACCTACTATAATTTATTTATTTATTTATTTATTTATTTATTTATAAATGTTATTTACTTTTGAAAGGGAGAGAGAGGGAGGGGAGGGACACAGAGAGAATCCCAAGCTCACTGTGGAGCCTGGCACAGGGCTTGATCCCATGACCATGAGATCATGATATGAGCCAAAATCAAAAGTTGGAGGCTTAACTGACTGAATCACACAGTCGCCCCATGTCTACTGCATTTTAAAGAACAACAATATTGATATTATATAAAGTTTTTAGGATTTAGTAAATAACTGTCTAATATTTGCTTTTTGTGTGAAAAGAATTCGGGCATAAGGTCTGTTTTCATCAAAAATTCTCTGTTATTATGAACATCTAATATGCTTTTACCTTAAATGATTCACAGAATGAGATGCAGTTTTTGTAACATTGTAGATCAATGGATATTCTGCAAATTGGTATTTTTTTTCCGAATTATACATTGGTGACCCTGCTATTTCCAGGTTTAATAGAGAATTGACTGTCATTTGGTTTCTCAGTGAGGATATAGTTTTGGGAATAAGGTTATATTTCAGGAGAAATTCTGTAAGTTGTTTTGAATATCTAATATGCTCCCTTTAGTGACTGATAGAATCGGATGTGTCTTATGTAACATATGGCAAATCAGTAGATATTCTACAAGAGTAGATTTTCTATGGTTTATAATACTGAATCATCCACCTATTCAGACATATGAGAACAGGTTTTCCATGAGGTATTCTTGGGAAGGTGGAATCCATGGGTTCTACTTTCCTTTATACTTTTATTTATTTTTTTAATTTTTAAATGTTTTTTTTAATTTATTTATGAGACAGAGAAAGACAGAGCATGAGCAGGGGAGGGGCAGAGAGAGAGGGAGACACAGAATCTGAAGCAGGCTCCAGGCTCTGAGCTGTCAGCACAGAGCCCGAGGCGGGGCTTGAACTCACAGACTGTGAGATCATGACCTGAGCTGAAGTCAGATGCTTAACTGACTGAGCCACCCAGGTGCCCCATTCCTTTATACTTTTAAATCCAGTAATCTTACAACTCTGTAATATATATAAAATATCCCCAGATATAGCTAGTTCCTTTCCAAATGGCCAGGGAAAGATAGAAGAGCAAGGAGAAGATCTCGTAACCAAACAGTCTTTCAACAACTTCACTAGATTTTGCTTAGGAAATTGAAATTGTCTTTTGGTACTATGCTTTTTCATTTGCATTTCTTGTTCTGCTGGAGGTTTCCAGAATATAGTGCGGGGTTAGTAATTGCACGTTACTTCTTTCCCTACTCCTTTTCTGAGCTATTAGAATGGTCTGGGTGATCTGATGGCTGTTTTATTATTTTGCAGTGAGTGGCTTAAAAGGATAATTTACACAGAATTACCCTTAAAGTGCATGTGTAAGTTTAATATATGTTGTACTCTGCATTTTTACAGGATGTGTGCAGTGGCAATTTGTACTCTGTAATAGAGAAGAGATATCTAGTTTCTCAAGGCTAGACTCTGAGTTAATTAGGTGGAACTGTCTTCCAGATGTGTCAGATAGTTAGTAACTATTTATAGTTGCTGTTCTTTTGGTACCAGAAGTAACTTTGCTCTCCCCTGAATTCCCTTAGCATTTTATCTGTCCCTTACTGCTCTCATCACCTTCCACCCCCTGTTGTAGGTTAGCTCTAGCTATCTACCTTTTTTTATCTCCCTGCTTCCTTTTCACATAGTTTGACTCATGATGTTCACTTAATAGATGTGGTAATACTGGTGTTGGGAAGCAAATATTCCAGCTTTTAGCTCTCTGAGCAGGTGATAGGATCACACCTCCCACCACCTTTGGCTACGTGACTCGCTTTGGCATAGAAGTAATGCATGTCACTTTCAGGGGAAAGTATTTAATAGCCAGTGTTCAACTCCTACTTTTCCTTCCTCTTAACTATGATTGTATCTTGGGATGGAGCCTGAGTCCCTGAATGACTTGGAAGACCAGAGCCCCCTGCTGACCTGCAAAAGACATGTAGCTTAAGTAAGAGATATATTTTTGAGGCTTTAAACAGCTGAGATGTTGGGTTATTTTTTTGTGCACATCATAACCTAGCCTGTTCTGGCAGATGAAGTAAACCTGCATTTCCAATACGAGAGCCACCAGCCACATGTGGCTATTGAACCCTTGAAATATGGCTAGTCCAGTTGGAGATGTGCCATATGTATAAAACACATACTGGATTTTGAATACTTAGTATGAAAAAGGTATGTAAAATATTCCATTAGTGATTTTTAAATGTTTACACGTTGAAATGATATTTTGGGCATAGGGGATTAAACAAAATATATTATTAAAATTCATCCCACCTGTTTACTTTAAAAAAAATTATACATGTGATTGCATTATCATTCTCTTGGACAATGCTGCACTGAATGATAAACTTACTGAAGACACAAGCTCTATCTTTCACCCTTATTCTCTCATAGCATCCCATAGTGGTCTGGTATATGGGATATGTTAAATAAATATAAGTTTAATGAGTGAACTATGTCTCCACTTATATTTTGTTTAACATTAAAAAATAATGCAATATTCAACATGAAGCTTATTTGTATTTTTGTGTTTAATAATTTCCTCTTTTAATTCCTTTGGCTAAAGAATAAAATCTCTTTAAATCAGGAAATTTAATGGTATGTTTTAATGTTATGTTTGTGTTATGTTAATGTTTTAAAATGTTGCACACTGCAAAAATGCTGGGCTTCTGGTCATTAAATACATGACCTAATCAAAAACTTAGCATGGTTAATCCCAATGGCTAGCATTTTTTAACATTGCAAAAATAACCAAGAAGTCCCTGTCTGTTTAGTCATATTGTGACCTTTATTTATTTACCAATGTCATCCATTTTCATTATTTACATTATTGTTTTCCCCTTTGCATGAGGCCTTATGCTACAAATCAAAAGGAAACAGGGAGAAGCAGAGCAACCTTGAGGGCCTTTTGCCACATCAGATGTGGATGACCCCTCACATGAGGAAGCAGGGCTTTCAGGTTCTAGATGAATGAGACAGAAAGCAAAATAAGTGGTGCAAGGAGCCCTGGAAAGTAATATGACTTTAAGAAATAAAGGGTGGAGCATAGGAAATATAGTCAATGGTGTTGTAATAGCGTTGTATGGTGACAGGTGGTAGCTTTACTTGTGGTGAGCAGAGCAAAAATTAGATTTAAGCTTAAACGTAGATTTGTGGAGTCACTATGTTGAACATCTGAAACTAACATAACATTGTGTGTTAACTCTACAAACAAACAAACCAAAAGTGAGATGAAACTTTTAGTGAAAAAAAAAACCAAAAAAAAACAGGTGGAGAAAACAAAGTAACAAAGATGCTGGAAAAAATTACAAGCACTTGTAAATTATAGCTATTGGCATAAGAGTAGAGGGAGTTATGGAAGGCTCCCTCTTCCTACTAGGCTGTTCCATTGGCTAAAGAGGCACAGGGGAAGGAGAGATAGACGCCTCCACCAAAAGACTGTAGGATAAGCAAGGACATGTCCACACACCAATTTATCCATAATTTGCACAAAACTCTATGTTATGTGTACATGCATAGAAAGACATATGACACGGTGGTTACCAAAATATTAGTGGTACTTTACTTTCTGGGTCATGGCTGAATTTCAGATAATTTTACTTTCTTTGTTATACATTTGACTTTTTTCCCAAATGGGCATTTTGTATCATCAGTAAATAACCTGATCAGCATTTTTGCATTTATGAGTAACATGAAGACAGAGTTTAAGGATCCAATCAGAAGTTGTCTATATTATTTGTATTCCATTGAAACAACTGTCAAGTTATTATAAATAAAAAAGAGGAGTAATTAGAAGTGTATTAAGTATATGTGTTCATTTCAATTACCAGAGAATATTTAAATATACCTATTAATAGGTATGGTATACTCTTCTGTGAGTTAGGCTTCAGTTTCCTTCCTAACTGACAAAGTGAAATAGCTTGTTCAGATTATGGAAGTGTCTTATCTGAAAGTGAACATTTATTCAGAAAGAAAGAAAATGCTTTTATAAGATTATAAAGGATTTGGGAATTATGCCATGAGGGCACATGCTGAGTAATGTCAGTTTTTCAGGCAGGGTGCCAAGTTTTGTCAAAGAAAGGCAAATATGGGATTTATTTTGCAATATCTGGAAAACTTAGAACTCTAATTTCTTGGAAAATCTTTCCAAGATAAATTTAATGTGACGGCATTCTACTTCAAAAAATTACATATAGCAAGAGGAAAGGAAAAACAAAGTACAACAAGATGTTAGATGAGAAAAGGAGGTTTTTCTTCCCCCAAAGAGATTGTGACCTTGCTGAATTCAATTATGTGTCTGACAGCCTCACAGAAAACATCCTTGTAAGGTTAATTTTGCTGAAACTCCTGAGCAAGGGTAAAGTAAAAAAATGATCTTTTACCATCAGTTCACTTTTCTTCATCTTTAAAAATGTGCAAAAGATGAGGTGTTATGTGTTCAAAAGTGTTCTGAGTCTGTGGGGGATCCTGAACAAGTCACTGAAACTTTCTTGGTCCCATTTTTCTCATTTGTCTAATATTTAGTCTTTGGACTATACAACATTCCATGTTTTCTCCTAGGTTTTATTTTTAAAAATAAAATGAAACTATTTTATGATTTTTGATATGTTTATATACTGTCTGATGTATATCAGTAAAAACTTTTTTTTTTAAAAATTAAGGTCTGGTTCTTCTATGATATAAAAAGCATTGTTCTTCTATGATATAAAAAGTTGGTGAGTTTATATATAGCATTACCTAGAACTATGACTTCCCCCAAAGTCCCTTTGAGGTTTCCACACACTTTGAAAGCTTGGTTGCCACAAGGGTCATGGTGATTGACAGGGAGAATTCAACTGATACAGGTTCATGTCTGTATCTGTAAGATGGCTGTGCAGACTTGGAGACTTCAAAACATCCTCTCCATTGCAGGATAAGTATCCCTTGCCCTCAAGTCTTCTTGGAGCCATCCTGCTGATGGTGACTCTGCCTGCCTTGGGTGGGACATCTGCTCAGGTTCTCGGACCTTTATTAGGCATGTTCCAGCTGCTCTGAGAGGCTCCTAGACAGAACAGTGCATGTAAGTGTGAACTATGAAGCTGCAGCAGGCAATGAGTGCATTTTGCTCTGTGACTGTTTCCCTCCATTCCTCCTCATCAGCTTTGGAGTTGGTGGGGGTCAATCCAGCAGATTTTTTTTAAAGTTTATTTATTTATTTTGAGAGAGAGAGAGTGAACAGTGGAGGGATAGAGAGGGTAGAAGAGAGAGAATCCCAAGCAGGGTCCACACTGTCAGCACAGAGCCCAACGCAGGGCTTGATTTCACAAACCAAACTGTGAGAGCATGACCCAAGCTGAGATCAAGAGTTAGACACTTAACCAACTGAGCCACCCAGGTGCCCCAATTCAGGAAATTTTTGAACAACTTTTTAATTGAAGGTGAATTCTAGGTGACCTTGTGACTTGACTGTCCAAAGTAGGGTGTTTTAAGCCTATATGATGTGTTTACTATACTCCCAGTGAAGAAAAATTGTGAATGGTTTATTCATTTATTCTACATTTATTGAGTGCCTACCAAATGCCATCTTGGGGACAACAAATATGAAAAAGCAAAATATAATGCAGTAAGGACTAGGAGATACTAATTAAGGAACTAATTAAGGATTCGGACAACTTCAATGAGGAGGTATTATTTTCTCCTTGGTGAAAAGAAGGAGCCAGCCATGAAAAGGCCTGGTGTTAGGATATTTTGGGCAGAGGGACTAGTCTCTGGAAATGTGGGGACGAGTTTCATATGTTCAAAGAACAGAAAGAAGGCCAGCATGGCCAGAGTGCAGTGCGTGCTGGAGAGAATGACAGGAGTTGAAGTACAGAGATGGGTGGGTGTGAGGTCAGGTGAGCCTTGCAGGGAAAAGTTTGGATTTTATTGTAAGAGCAGTAAACTGGAGGGTTTAAGCAAGAGAAGGACACCTTCTGATTTCTGCTTTTCATAATTCCTCCATCTGTTTGGTGGAGAATGGATGGTTGGAAGAGTATGCAGGATTAGGGTATTAGTAATCCAGTATTCCATGTAAGAGATGATGGTGACTCAGACACGATTAGCAGCGATTGAGAAGGAGAGAAATGTCATGGCTTTGGGACATGTTCTGGGGGAATGCCCATGAGGTTTATTAATGGATGCTTGTAGGAGAATAAGGAAAAGCATGAATCAATGATGATTCCTGTGTTGTGGGCTTGAATAAATGGGTGGATGATGTGCCATTTACTGGAGACGGACTGGTCTGGAGGCATATGGAAGAATTCTGTTTTTGCTGTAAAGTTTGAGCTGCCCATTAGATATTGAAAGGGAGATGTTAGAGAGGTCACTTGAGACCTCAATGTAAAGACTCAGACTGGAGACTTAAATTTGGGAATCATTGGCACTGACTTAGTATGAATTGTGAAAAACTAGATAAAATTGTAAACCAGTCCTATAATTTATCTTGGGTGTGTGCTATTTTCCAGTCAGAAAAAAAAATCTTTCATAAAATGATATGGTAATTATTACTTATTACTTAGGCTTTTTGTAGTAGTTGATTATCAGGCAGTTAGAATAACCACATCACTTTTATCTGATAATTAGAGTTAATTTGCAAGTACTGATAATAGGCTGACTCACTGAATAAACAAAATACAGAGCACAAAGTTTGTCTTTTACAATCATGTGTGTGAAGTTCCTTTTCATGTCTTTTAGGCTTGGGTTGCTGAATTCTTGAGCGTTTAATTCAGAATTTTCATTCTTTTTCATTGCCAAGCCAATGGCTTTATTGTATTGTGTTCTTCTGGTGAAATGCTGCTGGGGAAAATTATTACTCCTCCCCCACCCTCATCTGAACAGTACTTTTTTTTTTAAATTTAATTTATTGTCAAATTGACTAACATACAGTGTGTACAGTGTGCTCTTGGTTTTGGGGGTAGATTCCCGTGGTTCATCGCTTACATACAACACCCAGTACTCTTTCCAACAAGTGCCTTCCTTGGTCTCAATGCCCATCACCCATTTCCTCCCAGTCTACCCTCAGTTTGTTCTCTGAATTTAAGAGTCTCCCATGGTTTGCCTCCCTCCCTCTGTTTGTAACTATTTTTTTCCCATTCCTTTCCCCCAGGTCTTCTGTTAAGTTTCTCAAGTTCCACATATGAGTGAAAACATATGAATGGTACTTTTGAAAGCTGGTTGCACTGGCAGGCCTCGAAGCTTGGAAGCTAGCTGTGATTATAGAGATGCTTCACCTTATTGAGAATCTACCAAATGTCTGTCAAGGTGCTGGTTGTTTTGCATAGGTTGTCTTGAAATTTGATTAAGCCCCTTCCAATGTAGGCATTTTTATTTCCATTTTAATGGTGAATAAACAAAAGCTCAAGGTCACCTGGCTAGCAAATGGCAGGGTCAGGACTAACATCTAAGTCTGTCTGGTTCCAAACTCATTTATAGTTTTTATTCTGCCAGGCTGTTAAACTACCAAAATTCCCCTTAGTTTATTCTCCCAGTCCTGTTTTCCCCTATCAATTCTTTTATATCTTTCTGGCCAACTACCCAAGTAGCTACCACCCACATTTCCTGTTTTAAAAATGATCACGGGAGATGCACATGCCCACCCCCTGATACTTCTGCTTTCTATCTATAGATTTCAGCCCCTGCCATACCTGCCTTCTCCTCAACCATGCCCTTCTATTACTCTTTAGTATTCTATTAGTTAAGCAGACTTCACATTCTTTAACCTTTCCCTTCAACATTTCCCTATACTCTTGCCAAAACTCAGTCTTGGCTTTATTCTAAGTTATAAGTTCCTGAGCCAAATTCGTCACTAGTGGTCAGTTCTTCCACTTTTTCTGGCTCTCAGACTGAGGAACAGAGGTCAGCAAATTTCCTGCTTCCCATCACACCCAGACTATTGTTTTCTCATTGTCTCTCAAGAACTTGTGTTTTGAACTGTCCTCCATCCTTGTATGCCACACTTTTTCCATCTTATCTTCAACTCACACCTTCTGATTGTTTCTCACCCCATTGAGAGTCTGCTTTGGCTGACTTCCTCTCTTTCTTCTAGCATCCCAGGAACCTAAATAACTTATCTACTGTTCCAGTCCCTGTCTTCACAGATCTTTGGCCTCTGGACCTTAAGCAACTTTATCTCTGTGACGTTCTTGCTCCTTATAGGCACTGCCACACTTCTCATCTGAAATGGTCTTCTCAGGTGATATTGCTTATGGTTCTACCTTGTCTCAATCTTCTCTCCTATTAAATCTTGGCTTTATTTTCATTGTCAAAGCTCCTTGCCCCATCTGTTTCCTTGACATGCCACACTGGCCTCTCCCACCTTCCTATGCATAGGGACTTTTTGATCCACCATTTAAACTCAGGTCTTGCTAGCTTCATGGCTTTCAGGCTCTGGTCTCATTTTACTTGCCTTGCAAATCTACAATTCTGAGTAGACTCCACCATCTGATTTCTATATTCCTGAGCTAAAAAAAGTCACAAACCCTGATTTTTTTTTTTTACAATAGGAAAATTTATTATAGCATTTTAGCACATAGTCAAAATTCCCATGGTTACTTAAATCAGTAACTCAATAACGTCATCAAAGACCTGGGATCTCTCCCCGTCTGTTGCTTCTATTAGGTTAGCTTCGGTCTGACTAGTTATCTTCATGATTGCAGGACAGCTGCTATAGTTCCAAGGACCATACAGAGATAGCACTCAGCAGAAAAATTGGTCTAATTGATCTTGCCACAATTATCAACCCATAATTAGACCTCTGGCTCTATTGCAATCTCATTGCTAATTAGCTCCCACATGTGTTCCCCACTGGGACTAGTCTGAGTTTTTTCAAACCCCAGTCTTATCAAGCCTTACCTACTTCCTTTTTTTGCCTCAATATTTTCTCCCACTTCTGTTCCTATTACCAGTATCCTTTGGTCCCATCCATTCACTCCATATTATCTACCCCTGATAATAATTCTTCCTGAAGCATGGTGCTGAGTATATTACCTTTTGCAACCCACTTGCAGTGGATCCCTTGAGTTTAGACTCCTTTGTGTGACATTCAAGGTCCATCATGGCTTGGCCCTATACCACGTTTCTAATTTTAACTTCCATTATTCCTGTTCATATACCCAATGAGCCAATCAAACTGAAAATTCCTGACCATTCCTTCAATGCTCCCAGATTTTCCCACCCCTATTTTTGTTCCTTATTTCTGAAGAGGACGTCTCCTCAACTCTGCAAATGAAATTAGTACATACTTTAAGGTCTAACTCCATTGTTATTTGCTATCAAAGGTTTCCTGATTTCTCTCATTCCCAGCAAGAAATTATAGTCTTTTCTGAATTTTAAAGTTGCTTATCTTTGGCCATTCTTTATTTTGTATGATTATTTTTATATACCTCCATATCAGTTGCTCTATAGCCCCAGTTTTCAATATTTCCCACTGATATCATTTGAACAAATCTTTAAGAGTTTGATGGTTTAGTTGTTGTTTAGACTTTTTTTTTCTGGCCTCTGATCCTAGTATCTGTTGTGTGCTTAGAGGACATCCGGCTTTGGGGCCCTCTGGGACTGTACATAATTTTGCCTGGAAAAAAGACCAAACACTATAACAAAAATTGTTCCCCTGGGCATTTAGTTCTATCGATATGAGGTTGTTTGTGTCTTTTCAGTTTAACAGAGTGTTTTAATTAAGAAACATAGCAAAAAAGATTTTTTTAAATTTTTTATTTTATTTTATTTTATTTTTTATTTTTTTTTAAATGTTTATTTTTGAGAGAGAGAAACAGAGCGTTGGTGGGGGAGGGGCAGAGAGAGAGGGAGACACAGACTCTGAAGCAGGCTCCAGGCTCTGAGCTGTCTGCACAGAGCCTGATGTGGGGCTCGAACCCACGAACCGTGAGATCATGACCTGAGCTGAAGTCAGTTGCCCAACTGACTGAGCCACCCAGGTGCCCCAAAAGATTTTTTTTTTAATGTTTATTTATTTTTGAGACAGAGAGAGACAGAGCATGAATGGGGGAGGGTCAGAGAGAGGGAGACACAGAATCTGAAACAGGCTCCAGGCTCTGAGCTGTCAGAACAGAGCCCGACGCGGGGCTCGAACTCACGGACCGTGAGATCATGACCTGAGCCGAAGTCGGCCACTTAACCAACTGAACCACCCAGGCGCCCCAAAAAAGATTTAAACAAGTATCATCAGGTTAACATTGAGGTACCCAGTTTTTAAAAATATCATTTTATTGTATTGATCCTACCTTTAAAGTACCTGTGAAATCTATCTCCTCTCCATTCATACTGCTGGTGCCTCATTTCTGATGCCCACCACCTTTCTTTGCCACTAGATTCTTCCCACTGCTATTTGTCCATAGCAGAGTTGTCTCCATCCTAAACAAATCTTGTGATGCCATTCCTCTGCTTCTACACATTTTCTGATTCTCGTCACTTCTAGGAGTAAGTCCAAATTCATTTGCAGGACTTTAAATTCCCTTTAGATACCCAATTGCCTTCCTCAGGTTCATCTCTTGCTGCTTACTTAGTAGTATTTCCTGTCTCAGCTATTCTGAGAGTTTCACTCTTCTCAGAAAAGCCCATGATTTTCTGAGGGCTGAAATATCCTCATTTCTTACCCTGGCCAATTCCCATTGATCATTTAAGGCCAGTTCAAACACCACCCTGTCTGTGAGACTTTTTCTGCCATCCTCAGAGAATGGATCTTTTTCTGTACTAGTCATTCATTCATTCATTCATTCATGTATTAAAATCCAGGTGGTGAGAAATGCTGGTATACAACACAGAAGTCTTTATTTTAATATTTTAGGTTTTTATTTAAATTCTAGTAATTAACATATAGTGTAGTATTAGTTTCAGGAGTAGAATTTAGTGATTCATCACTTACATATAACACCCAGTCTTTAAATATGGACTGTATGAGGCTATACAAGAAAATCTATATACAAGAAAATGCATATACAAGAAAATGTATAGGGAACTGTGTAAGAAAATGACAATATTGAAGGAATGGAGGGGATAAAATGTGAAAAACTCCCAATGCATTAGAAAGAAATACTAAGACTTAATGCCTGATTAGATGGGGTGGAATGCAGAAAGTGGAAGAGAATAGAATAATCCCCAAATTTCTATCTTAAGTGACACAGTAGGTATATGAGCATCCAAAGAGATAAGAAAAAATAGGAAAGAGCATGTCAGGTGGGTAGTATGAGTTTAGTTTTGACATACCTCTAGGATATCTGAGTGGACATGCTCAGCACACAGTGGGATATGTGGATTAGTCAGTGTGGGCTGCCATAACAAAATACCATAGACTAGATGAATTAAACAACAGAAATTTATTTTCTTACTGTTCTGGAGGCTGGAAATCTATGGTTAAGGTGCTAGCAGTTTGGTGTCTGGTGAGAGCTCTCCTTTTGGGTTACAGATGTTTGCCTCAGTATGCTCACATGGTCTTACTTTGGTGTGTGCACATTGATAGAATGAGCCAGTGAGCTTTCTGGTGTCTTTTCTTACATGGACACTGATCATCTGGGATTGGGGGCTCACCCTTATGATCTCATTTAATCTTAATTACTTCCTGAAAGTCTCCATCTCCAAATACAGTTACAGTGGAGCTAGGGCTTCAACATAGGAATTTGTAGCGGGCAGGGGAGGCACAAACACTCAGTCAATAACATATATAGAAGTCTAAAACTGACAAAGTAAAAAGATAATGAACATTAAGGGGTCCTGTATATTTCTACTATCCTTTTGGCTTCCTATTTCCACTTCTATTGATGCCCACTTTGCAAATTTAAGTGCATAATACCAGAGAATAGTTAGGATTTTGCCGAAGGACAATAGGGAAAGCTATACTTTGAATAGTCTTTAAACTTCATCCATGAAAACAACCTAAATTCAATGGATCAATGAATAAAGAAAATGTGGTATATACATAGGATGGAATACCATTCAGCCTTTGAAAAGAAGGAACTCATGCCATATGTGACAATATGGATGAACCTAGAAGACATTATGCTAAGTGAAATAAGTCACAAAGGACAAATGCTGCAAGATTCCACTTATATAAGGTATCTAAAATAGTTAACTTTGTAGAACAGAGAGTAGAATGGTAGGGGCTGTGGGGAAGGAGCAATGGGGAATTACTATTCAATGGGTATAAAGTTTCAGTTATACAAAATAAGTTCTAGAGATCTGTTGTACAACACTATGCCTATAGTTAACAGTACTGTATTATGCACTTAAACATTAGTTAGGAAGGTAGATCTCATGTTAACTGTTCTTACCACAATAATAATAAAACTCTCTTTTGTGCTAAGAAATTAACCTTTTTCTATTTTTTATTTCATTTTGTCTGTTTCATCAGGTATTTGGCCAACTCGTGGAATTCTCCTGCAGTTTAATCCAAATTTTATAGCTCTATAAAATGTAGATACAGTTAATAGTACATAGTCTATAGTTCATAGATCTTAAAAGTTTGAAACCTACTGACCATTCTGGGTAATAATCGGTTATGGGACTCTTACATGTATAAACTTTAATATACCACTTCATATATTAAGTGGACTTTACCATTGCTTTGCTTCCTTTGTGATACGAATGTGAGGTAGCCTGAGCTGTTGAGAAAGTAGCTGTGGTCCAGATGTGAGTTGAGTGACTCACCCAGGATACTACAAACCAGGGTGGGAGCCTGTATGACCTTGCTTCCATCCTTAGCTACAAGCCAACTGGCTTCTCTTAAGAAAAGAAAAGCCGCAACAATTTGTTGATCCAAGCCTTTTAAATATCATTATTTCTCCATTCATTATTTTATTCCTCTAAACTTTAAGGTATGATCTTTCTTTTAGATAAATGCTGCTTAATTTTAAAGAGGAAATATAAAAAATTGGTTTATAAATTAACCATTCTTGATAGAATAGAGTTTAGTTTATCATTTAAATATTTTAAATATTTTCCTTCCTCATTACACTTCTGTTCAAATGAGGAGGTAGGGAGGGGAGTGATTATTTGCAATGCTAAGCTTCTCTTAGGTTTATAAATTGGCTTGCTGAGGAACTTCTTGCAAGAGTGAACTCATTTCATTTATAGTATGATTATAAATATATAGGTTAATATAGCTTTTCATTTATTTGAAACGTACTTAACAATATCAGGTTGTTTGAGGCTGAAATAAGCATTTTCTGTAAAAGACTTATTAGCACAGAACCTGGCATATGGAGAGGATAGAACTAATGTTAGGTGTTTTTACTATTATGATTGCCAGACTCCGTGTTAGGCACTGAAGATAGAAAGAAGATAAAAGGACACTATAACGAGATTAAAGTCTGGTATGAGGCCTGCAGGGAAGGAGTTGGAATTACCATTGTTCTCTGAGAATAGAATTTTGGCTATTTTGTAGGTTGGATCTAGAGCCTTCTGCCAGCTTACACTCCAGGTCTGTGCATCTACTCTCACGAAATAGGCAGATCTGCAAAATGCACAAAGGATTACAGGGGATGAATGAAGCGTAGTATTTTTACATGGCATGGCATTAGACACCAGCATTCTCTAGTTTAAAAGCTCAAGTATGCTTCCCAGGCTTTGATTTCACTTTATCTGTTGCATCTTCCCTGCCCCTTCAAGGGGAGAGAGCATAGCTGAAACACAACTACCAGTTGTTATTTATGTCAAGCTTCATCTCTTTGATTATCAAAGCACAAATCTTGCTTTGCTGAAGAACTTTTTAGATTTGTTTTTATTAGTGTAGTGATTAAGCGGATCTGTGGAAAATGGGTACTTTCCAATTTCTTGGAAGTCTAAACATGTTTTAATGGTTTGTTTCAACATGTTTTACTTTCTATGTTTCAGTAGCTTAAGGCGTATTACTGATTAGAAGACAAAGAAACTTTTTTTGAATTACTTTATTAACCTTACATTTACCACTTATGGTAATTTATAGTTAGAAAATTTGGTTATCTTAAAAACATTTGAAACTAATTTTTCTTAGCACCTAAAATGGTAATGTTCAGATGTGTCACAAAACTTTCAATCATAACTGGCTTTGATTTCCTAACAAGTTAAGGTACAATTACCTCCTTAGAAATCAGAGCCAGTAGTTTGGATTTTACAAATGATGAAACTAAAATCTATTGAAAACATTTTCAATATTAAGAAAATAAATTTAAAAAAATCTATTTAAGTATATTTTACCAGATGTTCAATAGAAAGAGTATCATGTTCATGCATTCTTCCTGCTAAATGTTTGGATTTTTAAATAATAGGGTTCTTTCTTTCTAATAGTTGTCTCCTGGGTGGTCCATAATACTGACTTTGTTAGATTTGCAAAATTGATCTATATTTCAAACTTAAGTGCAGGAAAACGCAAAACATGTTTCTAGTGACAATGTTTATAGAAAGAGAGTGAGAAGGCCCAGTGGAAATTCCAGAAAATGATTTATCTTATCTAGAAAAATTAGAAGTGGTCCTGTTATTACTTCATTGGCTTCTTCTACAAGAGAGTGTGTAAATAAAATTTTGCAGGCCTAATTGAAAATAAAAGGATAGTGAATGGAATTTAGCTCTGGTAGTCCTGTTTTATTAAAGCATGGCTTGTTTCAGCTAAAATTTTTAAAACATCTTCATTATGAACATTCTTTCATGGAAGCTTAATGGAAGAGTATCTATATCTCAGGTTAGCTCAGAAATTTTTGGAGGCATTCAGTAATTCCTAAGTATCCCACATAGATAGCTGCATGCTTTGGTGGAAGGGCGAGGTAGGATCAGAGAAATCTGGGATGAAATCCTGGCTCTGTCGCCTACCAGCAGTGTCACTCTGACCCAGCTGATTAAGCTTGCTGCATCTCAGTCTCCTCACTTATAAAACGGGGAGCAAAATAACCAACTCCTAAGGTTGTGTTGAGAGGAAAGTGAAATCCATTATGTAGAGCGTCTGGTAGTGTTTTGTTAGTTTTACTTGGCATCTTTTTTCATAAAAATAATTCTCCTTCCAAACTTTGATATTATCTGATATAGAATATAACTCACAGAATGAAGTGAATGGTCTAAGTCAGGGGTTGGCCAACCATGGCCTTCTGCCTTTTTGGTAAATATAATTTGACCGCAGCATAGCTCCATGCATTCATTCATTTAGGTATAGTCCATGACTGCTTTTGTACTACCAAAGCAATGTAGTTGCAACAGAGACCTTGTGGCCCATAAAACCTACAATATTTACTGTCTGACCTTTTACAGAAAGTTTGCCAACCCCTGCTGTAAGTTGTTGTCAAGAGATTGCTTAATTGATATGATGAAGTGTCATGGTTTGGGCAAGTGGGAGGATCCATTTTAAGTGAGGTACCATGGGAGTAGACTACAGTATTACTTAGCTATTCCTAGGGTTAAGAGAAATCTACAGATTATCTGTGATTAGTGCTGAAGTCTCCTGGAATAGTTGGGAATAACAAATGTAAGCCTTATAGAAGGGGATTTGGATGAGACTGAAATTCTTCTCATGATTCAGTTTCAGAGTAGAGAAGAACTAGAGACTGCTATCAGATCTCATCATATGGTGTCCTTTATCAGCCTATTTCTATGAAATTGTTCAGAGCTCTCATTATACAGTTTGGATTCAGTCATTCTCAACATATCCTTGTGTATCATTCTAAGACCTGAATTGTAAGATTGCTACCAAGTGTCTGAGACCTTGAATTGAGTGGATTTTTCCTGGTTATCGGAGTGGGATTCTCCAAGTGCTGGAGTGGGCCAAAGCAGGTAAGGCTGTGTGTGCTACTTATTACCTGAAGGTTCAAAACTACTTTCCACTTAATTCAATAATTTTGATAGATTTAATATCAGAACAATTGTTGGCCTCTACTGGAATTTCTGAGAAGTACCTTTCATTTTTCACAGTAAGTTAGATTTGGCTAGTCTCAAAATCTGTTTTTTGTCCTGAGTTGATCTTTGGGAAGTTAGACCATACAATAATCACTCCTGAAAGCTGTTTAGTGCTTTAGAGTTTACCAACGGCTTCCATTTACACAATTTCACTCAAATATCACCATCACCATACAAGTTAGAAGGACTGGAATTATCCTTCTTTTGTAAATGATGAAAACTTCAGGTTCCAGGAAGTTAAGCCAGTTGCCAAAAGCCATATAGCTCTAAACGGTGAAGAGGGCCTTGAATTTGTCTTCTGACTTCGTATCCTATGTTTGCTCTACCACGTCATTTTGTCTGATGTTCCCTCTTAAACAAATTTATTGAAAAATGGGTAAAACATAAAATCCCATTAGTTTACAAAAGAGACATCTAGAGAAGAGAACATAGTGAATTTCATATTAGAAAGCAAGAAAGATCATCTGAACCTGAGGTTGTAAACTATTGGCCCATAAGTCTTATTTGGTCTGCAGATATATTTGGCTTAGCCTATATGATATCGGCCTATATATGGTTTTATTAAAAAAAAAAAAAAGACACAGTGGGGCACCTGGGTGGCTCAGTCGGTTAAGCATCCAACTCCTGATTTCAGCTCAGGTCATGATCCCAGGGTTTTGGCATCTAGTCCCTTAGGATTCTCTTTCTCTCTTCCCCTCTGCCCCTCTCCCCTGCTTGCACACACTCTGTCTCTAAAAATAAAATTAAAAAAAATACATGGAATTAGCTATCGATTAATAGCACAAATAAGTCCTAGTTTCCAGATCTTAGGAAGATCTGGCTGTACTGGACCCACATTCCTATCTGGCAATAGACTAGATTGAAACACTGAAACCCTTGCCTCCTTTGGAGCCGATCATCTGCTTTCCAGGTCTCTCTCACTCTGTCTTGTCTTCCCAGCCACCCTTGCTTTCATCATTTATAATACTTATCTGGCTCATTTAGGCATTTGAATTTGTGACCACTGATAGCATACTCAGTTTATGAAGGAGGAAATTAAATTTGAATAGTAGGGCAATTTGGTGGCACCAAGATTAGACCTTGTTTCTCTCAGATAGAGCCCTTGGGCTCTCTGGCACCATGTCTGTATTATTACTAAATTATTACTAAAGAATAATAGAACAGCAAGGGAATAGTAATTAGTTAAGAAATTATATATACTTTTTAATCCATTAATAATGTTTAATGAAGGTCTACTATATGTTTTATATTTATGTTCTATGAGGTAGATTTCAAATTTTTTTTTTTATCAGACTATGGTTTGTAGCTTTCAGTTAAAAAAACACGGCCATGCAAATTGCAGGAATGAACTTCATTTTTTTTTTTTTTTTGTATCGGAGGAGTTGGGGAGAGGGTGCATTTTTTTTATTGAAGTATAATGGGCATGTAACATTATATTAGTTTCAGGTGTATAACATGTTGGTGTGATATTTGTATACATTGCGAAATTATCACCACAATAAGTCTAGTTACCATCTGCAGAGGGTGCATTTTGAATGGATTTGGTGGAGACTAAGTTTCAGTTTTAGAAGCAGAAGTATGTTTTTTCCCTTCTGTGTGATGGAAGCATCATCAGGCATGTAATAAATGCCTCCTTAGTGGAAACCCTCAAGATAGACAATAGTGTATGTTAAAGAGAAACAGGGAAGAGAGGCAACTATATGTACAGGAATTGTGGGTATGTACTGAGAGACTGGAAAGAGAAGTGCAGGCGGGGGCAGACTGGCATGCTATCACAGGAGGAGTCTGCAGGGGCTGAGAGAGTGTAGGCGGTTTAAAGGAGTTGATGGTGATGCGTACCCAGTGATAAGAAAAGGTGGCAGGTATACAAATGGGTTGAATGAAGCGTAGTGTTTATCATTTATTTTTTTCTGAAGTGTAATTTCTAGGATGGATTATATAGTTTAAATCGAAAGGGATAAATTATATTCTATTGAGTGAAACAACTAACTGGGGAACTTGCCAAAGATAACTATAATAAACAATGGATAGTTGACATTCTTGTTTGAGTGAACCTTTAAAATCCATAAAACAAATGTTAGATGAATATATTTCTGGATAGTTATGATTGCTGTTCTTGTTATTCATTCATTCATTCATTCATTCATTGTTTATGAAAATTTGCTATTTGATAAGTAGTGGGGAATATCCAAAGATGAAATCATTACGCCATGCCTTTGCTCTCAACCTAGCTGGGGAGTTGAGATAGGAAGATAGGAAAAATGTTATATAAGACAAGCCCGCATGAGTGCATGTTTTGGCTGTTTAGGGAAAGAGACACCACTTTTCCTGGCTTGATCTGGAGACTTTTTAAGGGATGAGGACTAGGGATTTGAAGCAGACCTTGAAGGATGAGTAGGACTAGAAATGGTAGAAGCTTCTTTAGAGACGGGTAGTGGAAGAACAAAGGCCAGATGGCAGAGAGCAATAAGGAGACAAACGTGACAGAAACACGTGAACTTCCTGGCAGAGTAGGAGAGAGCTGGACAGGGTGGAAGGTGACAAATTGTAAAGGGTCTTGACTCCCAGGCTAGAAACTTGCATTTTATTTATTTATTTATTTATTTATTTATTTATTTATTATAAATTTTTAAATAAAAATTACTTTATATAAAAATAATGTTTTTATCTTTGAGAGAGAAAGTACTAGTGTGGGAGGGGCACAGAGAGAGCAGGCAGAGGATCTGAAGCTGGCTCTGCACTGACAACAGTGAGCCTGATTGTGGGGCTCGAACTCAGGAATTAAGAGATCATGACCTGAGCAGACGTTGGATGCTCAACTGACTGAGCCACTCACTTAATTACCCAGTCAGCCCAAAACCTTGCATTTTATTTATTTAATTTATTTATTATTATTATTATTTTTAATGTTTTTATTTTATTTTATTTTTTTTGAGAGAGAGGGAAAGAGACAGAATGTGAGTTGGGGAGGGGCAGAGAGAGAGAGAGGGAGATGCAGAATCTGAAGCAGGCTCCAGGCTCCCAGCTGTCAGCACAGAGCCTGACGCGAGGCTCGAACTCACAGACTGCAAGATCATGACACGAGCTGAAGTCAGATGCTTAATCCAATTAGCCACCCAGGCGCCCCAAGAAATTGCATTTTAAAGATATGGTTTCCATAGTTGACCAGGGGATCTTGATGCCAAGATTATGGTATATATTAAACAGTGTTTGAAATGGATAACTCTGTAGAGTTTGTAAAATGCCTTTGTTAATAGTTGCAGTTTAGAAGACATTTTGCTCAGGAGAGAATCCAAACCTTCCTAAGGAGAAAGAAATCCCCAGACTCTCACTTGGAGTTCACTTGGAGACTCTCCAAGGCATAACATAGGATGTGCAGACTGGTACACCACACCAGGGGGAAATGTACAGAAGAATGTCTGTCAAGAGCAGATTATAGCTGGAGAATCCTATTTTGCGAAAGACAGTATTGAGTCTGGAATGTTGTTTTATTTTTAGTTCTGTATATGCCTATGGAAGTCACCTTATATTGGAGTCCTTATAAAGCCTCTCATGTTACAGGACACTCACTCAATTATCTCATTTGGAACAGCAAAGTACTATTTGGGGAAGACACATTACACTGCAATGACCTCAATCAGTGCTATTTTTATTTGCTCATAGAGGTATGCTGACATGGTGGGTAAAAAAGGAGGCAAGGAAATTTAATACGCTTTCTGTTATTATTCCTGGAGGCATGAGTTTGCAATGGCAGGTGCCGGATGTAATTCTAAATTGCCTTTTAAAGCCATATAGTAGGTATTTATGCTGTGGACATCATGAATATATGCCTCAGGACAAAAGATAAACAGCTCCCTAATTTAATATGACTAGGAACTCATGGCTTGTAATAAAATTTCCAGAAAGGGTAGATTCAGAAAATGTTTCTCTAGCACTGAGGCAGATGTGAAGATGTACTTTTTGGAAAACTGTTTGATGTCTTAAAGTTGGGGTAGAAATGGAGAGTCTGGAGAAAATTGTTTCATGAAATTTGCAACATTCCAAAATTAATAGTTAGTTTTATAGGATGTGTTTTAAAATATGAACAATTAATCATACAACCATTAGGCTTGAACAAGTATTATTCATGGAGGGTAATCATAAAGCAACCGAATTTTTAGTCATCCACTGTTCTTTTAAATTTATTCGTGCTCCTACTTATTCTTCTTGGTCTTGTTTGAAGTTTAAATATTGCCTCATGACTCTTCCAGTCATTTCCACTTCCTCTGGAAGTTTATGAAACACAGTCTCTGTTTAGTAACTAGTGTATCCAATCCAGGTGTTTATCCCAGACCTCACATTTTCTTGAAGTTAAAGCTTCACCTGTTTTCCCAGTGCAGGGCTGTTGCAGATTGTCCTCTCTAGTGGGAGATGCACTGAGAAGCTTTTCTCTTTCCCACTCGGTGCTTCTATTTCTTCTCTTCTCCCAGCTTGCTAACTTTGAAGCATAGTGGGGTATGTAATCAAAGAGAAAAGATTGGAGCAGAAAAGTACTCATTATCTTCTGTGGGTTCTGGAAATCTTTCCATCACTAGGGATCACTTATCTATAATTTTCTTACATGGTGAAAGCATTTCTTCAGGATGGTCCCTCAAGATGTTTTGGTCATCTTTTAGGCTTCTGGCCATATACCTACAGTTCCTTTTGTTGAGGCCCCTCACCTGCTTATCATCTCAGGCATTTTAAGTACACAGTTGTGTGGCTTTAAATACACCCACACTGTGGTACATCTATACCACCATACCTCCCCAGAACTTTTTTATCTTTCCAAAATGAAACAGTGGACCTATTAAATACTCACTTCCTATTGCCCCCTCCCCCATTTTACCTTCTGTCTCTATGAATTTGATTACTGTAGGTGTCTCATATAAGAAGAACCATACAGTCTTTGTGACTAACTTATTTCATTTAGCATCATGCTCTCAAGGTTTATTTCTGTTGTAGAATGTGATCGAATTCTCTTCCTTTTTAAGACTAAATAGTATTCTATTGTATGTATATGTCCTATTCTGCTTATCCATTCATATGTTGGTAGACACTTAGGTTGCTTCCACCTTTTGTCTGTTATGAATAATACTGCTATGAATATGGGTATACAAGTATCTCTTCAACTCTCTGCTTTCACTTTTTTGAGTATATGTTCATAAGTTAAATTGCTGGAACATGTGGTAATTCTGTGTTTACTTTTTTTAGGAACTGCCATGTTGTCTTCCGCAGTGGCTGCATCATTTTACAGTGTGCACCACTAATGCACAAGGGGTCCTCACCAACACTTGTTATTTTCCACTTTTATTGTTACTGTGTTTGATAATAGCCATTTTAACGGATGTGAAGTGGTATCACATTGTGGTTTTGATTTTTGATTTGCATTTCCCTAGTGACTGGTGATGTCAAGCATCTTTTAATGTGCTTATTGGCCATTTGTATAGCCTCTTTGAAAAATGTCTATTCAAGCCCTTGGCTCATTTTTGAATTGGGTTGTTTGTATTTTTGTTGTTGAGCAGCAGCATCCTTGGATAGGATTGAAGGTGACCTATTTTCAGGTCCTGTGTGTTGTATCATCAAAATCTTGAAGGACGGGGTGCCTGGATGGCTCACCTGAGCCATGGCTCACCTGGCTCACCTGGTTGAACACCTGACTTCAGCTCAGGTCATGATCTCACAGTTCGTTCAAGCCCTGTGTCGGGCTCTGTACTGACAGCTCAGAGCCTGGAGCCTGCTTTGGGTTCTGGGTCTCCCTCTCTCTCTGCCCTCCCCTGCTCGTGCTCTGTCTCTCTCTCTCAAAAATAAATAAACTTAAAAAAAATTAAAAATAAAGATCTTAGAAGGACATAGATGGCACACTCCAACAGGAGAACTGAGGAAAGTTTGGTGAGGTGTGTGCAGGTTTATGGCACACCAGTAAAGTATGTACAATATCCCTTGTTAACAATTTAGAACCATCATTGCCCCTGGGCCTGGGGGGACAAGGGGGATGAGTAGTGACAGCCTAGAGAGAACCATATCCATGGGAAAGGATGGCCCAGCAGGAGCTATGGGCTTCACTCCAGCCTCCATTAACTTTCAGCCAGCAGGGAGGGAAATGGAGAAATAAATAGCCCATTTTATCCCTCTTCCCTTGCTCTGATCTCTTGCTGTTACCTTTCATTGGCCAGCCCTGTCCTACAGCCTGGTTGATGCAGTCCACAGAGGTCAGCCTTTAGGACATGAAACAGGATGGTTAAATGTGGAGGCTGGATCTGAATTGGTAAACAAGACATCCAGCTCATGTGCGGCGTTCCCATATGGTCCACAGGACCTTCTATCTATCTTTGGAGTACAGTTAGTTCTCAGACCAGAGTCCCTCCTTTGCTGCCCCAGGCTGCTTCAGTCAGCCTCTTGAATTCTCAGGTGTGTGAGTCCATTGCCATTTCACCACCTCCAGGAAACATGTGTTGCTCTAAGTAGTTCTGTTGAAGTTGCTTACCCCAGACTTGAAGTAAGGGGTAAGTCCTACCCTGGCCTCTTTCTCTTGTGGGGAGGATAAGGCTCTCAGTACACCAACAGCTTTCTCCATATATTCTCCTTTGCTTTCCAATCACCTGCCCTTTTATACCCTCCATGTAGGTGTGGAAAGGGGTTAAAGCCATGAAAGTGTGGGCCGTGCATAGTGATCTGACTCCTCTTTCCAGAATATAACAGCTATGGTTTAAGGACTTCAGAACCTGGGACTGAATTAGTTAGCTATATTTTAACATCCTGTTACAAACATCATATTCAATATGTATTCCTAAAAGTTTGTGTATTTGGGTTAATGTAAACACATTTTTTTCAAGTTCTCTCAGTGGGAAATGGGGAAGACTGCTTTATATTTGGGATCACTTTATCACTTTATACTTGGGGATATAAGGTACGCTTTATTTGGAAACTTTTCTGATGTAGAAACACAGATCAATTAGGATAGTTCATAATTTCCATGACATTTACCCTAGTATATACTTAGCTGTGAACAGCTAAATCCAAAATTAAGTAAATCAAAAAAGATTTCAAATTTAGTAAGGTGCACCTAAGTGAAAAATAAGTTTCATTCTAGAAATATTCTTGTTCAGTTCCTGGTAAGTTCAATAAATATCTTCCTTGGAATAAATAGTTTCACATCTGATTTGTTTATACTTTTAATTTGTTCTAACTGTGAAGGCCTAATTTTAATTGATTTTAGAATGAGCTTTAAACCATTCTTCTTTTCACATTTATGGTCACTCAAAGCAGATGTGTTCTGGGAACTGGTTTCCTTATCTCGGCAGAATAGTAGTGGAGAAGAGTATCCAACATCTGCACTCAGAAACAAGGCATTAAGCTGTCATTTCTTAAAGTATTCTCTTAATACTTGCCCCATAATTTTCAGGTTTTAAATGAGTTCAGGAGAACTCTGAAGACTTAACTTGTGACATATATCTATGGCTCTAATAAATTACAAATATTAAATTTTGTCTTCTGGTGCAAATGTGTTGTCACTGTGCTCCGTTTGCACTTGTAACTTCAGCCTTCTTTATAGTATTGACATAGTTTCATGTGCTATCATTTTAAGTAAAGACTTTCCTGTTTTCTCTTGTGAATCTTCCACGAATGGACCCAGTGGTTCCTGGGACCTCAAGGGGGAGGGAACAGGGCATTTTTAGGGCAGTGAAACTATTCTGTATGAGACTGTAATGGTGGATTTTTGACATTATGTATTTGGCAAAATCTAATACAACTGTACAATGCAAAGAATGAACCCTAATATAAACTATGGCCTTTAGTTAATAATAATCTATAAATATGGGTTTGTGTACCACACATGGACAAATGTACTACCCTAATGCTAACAGCAGGGGAAGCTGTGTGAGGGAAAGGCAGTATATGGGAACTCTGTACTTCCTGAACAATTTTTCTGTAAATCTAAAACTGCTCCCCAAAAGTCTGTTATTTAAAAAAAAATTGCGTGTGAAGATTAGTTACATGCATAGCCACTTTACTTTTGTAGAATCTCTTTGGTGAGCATACTTGTTTCAAGCTTACATAATATAGTTAAAAAAATGACTCTCTTCTCAAAGAGAAATAATCAGTTGAACAAATCGGTAGTTATCAGAATGCAGTCTGTAGTACATCCTGTTTTTCTAACTTCTCCAATTTAAGTAAAACAATCCAAATTTCACGGAGGAAGGGAGGATGCTACTTGGTTTTAAGGCTGCATTAACGCTGTTAGGGTCCCCTCAGAATACGGGAGGAAAGCCTTCAGCACATATACCAGATTCTAGCATTGAGAGAGGGAGAAAGTGAGAGAGAGAGAAAGAGAGAGAGAGACCATTTTATTGCTTATTTTATTACTTGCAGGAGACTCAACTGTAAAATATTCTTAGTGTAGTTATTTGTGCTTGCTGAATACCAAGTAGTCACCGTGTGCCAGGCCATTCCAAATTCCTTCTCTTTTCTGGTCCAGATATGGCAGCTGAGTGGCTTCTTATGGTCTGCTGAGGTCAGCCTCCAATTATCAGAAGAGATAGGTGATGACTTTCCCTTCTTAGTCTGCAACTGATCTGTGTCCTTTGATATGTCACACGCCTCCAGTTCTGAAACAATGTGTAACAGAAATGGTCATTTGTTAATGGAGCTTGTTCTCAGCACTGGATGTTCTCAGCGCTGATTCACACCCAAGAGAGGCCTTTACTTGGCTGTGCATATGCTGTTTCAGATAGAACATTCTAGTAGGCCAGGGACTTGAATCTCTTCAGTTTTATGTGTGAAGGGAATACCTGGTTTCTTGAATTCAGCTAGGTTGGCTTGAATCTGTTACATTGTAGGTTTGAAGAAGCATGCCATTCCTGATTTTCATTTCCCATTTCATGAACCCTCAGAGTAGAGCCATTAAGGACTGGAAAAAAAAAGGAAGAAAGAAAGCCTTCCATTAGTCTGATGAGGTTGTACCCCTCATGCAGTGAAATTTCAGGAGCTGCAAGAAGGGTCTCTTTGCTCCCCCAAAAGTACGCTGAAGTCTGGTTCCTTTAATTTTATAATTAATAATGCATTTAGTAACACTAGATCAAGGATGATCTTATGTTAAAATGTAAATATTTCATGGGTATTACTCTTTTCAGTCATACTCTTTATGGTGAGCTGCTAAGAGCTCAGATACTTGTAAGGCAAAGAGAGGAGAAAGATTGAGGGTTTGGTGGCCTGATTTGGGTGGGAAGGGTGGAGCATGACACTGAGGGACACAGACAATGAAAACTCAGGCCAGACGATAAATGGTCCTTGTTTATTCGGTTTTCCCTTGGAGTTTTCTTGAGAGGAATTGAGCAGGGTTGGTACATGTTGTATGAGAGATTGTGTGTGTGTGTGTGTGTGTGAAAGAGAGAGAGAGGTGATATGTTAAGGGTACAGTGGGAAGGTTGGGATAGGAATTGGTAGCTTTATTATGGACTAGACTTAAGTGAGACCATTTGTTTTGTCACAGTCATACTTGTAGGTGTGAATTTATAGCTGCATGCCTCTTTAATTTGGACAGATGGAAATGTGCAGAATTGTAGTTTCAACTGTGCAGAATTCTATAGATTAGATGCATAGGGCATCACAGCCCTAATGTATTCATAACAAAGAAATACCCACTCTGTTCCTTTGTCAAGTTATACCTCAAATACTGAAAGTATTATTTCCAATAACTTCTTCCCTGTCATTAAATTGATGACAGTTTTATGCTGGAAGTAGAAGCTTTTTGTGCACCTATAGTGTTTCTTAAATTACCTATAAGAAAGGTGGTACCAGAGTAGTTTAAGGAGTGAGGCTTTGGTTTTGTCCCAGTTCAGTACATTATAATTGCAATGCTATGCACTCCACAGATACTAGTGAGTGCAGAGGTAAGTGCTTAGTTTAGAGTTTTGGAAGAAAGAGCTAATGAGATTCAATGTAGCATTAGAAATATCTCCTTCTCCCTCAGGCCAACTTTGTGAGCCCCAGGTTGATAAAGTAAAGCTATAATAGGATTATGTACTTTTCAGAAGTACTTTGACATTTAATATCCATTTGTGGGGTCTTTTGTGGTCATAGAGGCCTAATATATTACATTTTTAAGGGATCAGAGGAGTTATATGGTTTAAACCATCACGTTTTGAGTGAGGAAACTGATGCCCCTAGGTGACTTTTTTAAGGTCACAGTACTGGTGAGCTAGAGAACAACCAGCTATCACTTTATTTACTTTGCTCTTATTTTGGAGATTTTATTAAAAAGAACCATTCAAATTTTCTTTTAGGCCCATATTGATGAGGTCTTAGTGTTCTAATTTGGTTATTCATTTGAAAATATTTGTTAATCTTCTATTATGTGCTGGGTACTGAGCTAGGTACAGAATCTATATATATATAGTTGTGAAAAAAACATCCATGGTTTCTGCTCTCATGGCTGCAACTGACTTGTGGATATTTATCCTGTAGAATATAAATCATCATAGTAAATTATTTACTAGTAGCTTACCATCTGCTAGGCACTAAGTTACACAAATATAAAAGCAGGAGTTGAGTGCTATAGGCATCCTCTTAGAATTATTTAACTCTAGGAGAACTTTGTAATAGAGACGCCTCTAACACTAACCATGAGGCGTTGGTGAGATCAGACTCCACAGGCATGATGGGTTGTACATGGTATGGGGTTAATTTTGCTCTGCAAAGACCATGAACTGAGAATTAGAAGACTGGGGTAGTAATAATTGAGCTACTTAAGCTGACTCAGATAAACTAATTCACATTTTATAGCCTTAAGTTTCCTCTAGACCCAGCAAACTTTATTAGTAAAAAGTTGGGCTTTGAAGGTAGAAAGGTGTGGTTTGAGTTCTGGTTTTTCTGTTTACTAGCTGTGTAACCAACTTATAGAGGAATAACAGTCTTCTTGTGGGGTTGTTTAGAGGATAAAAATGAAGTAGCCTACATAAAGTCTGTGATGTTTATTCCATTCCTACCACACCTTCCACCACATAGGATTGTGATTGCCCTGGAGACAGCAATGGGAAGGAATACCATAAACAATGAACCATCAATGTTATAGTGCTTATTGAGGAGGATTTTTGAAGTGTATGTAGGTATTTTAATATAAGCTTTCTTTGAAACTTAACATGTATGCAGAAAAGTATACACATCATTAGTGTAGAACTCAATGAATTTTTACAAAGTAAACATACCCAGGTAACCAGAACCCAGATGATGAAATAGTACATCCTAGAAGGCCTTGTGGCACCCTCACTACCTCACAACAAAAATGATTATCTTGACTTTTAACTCATAGATTAGTTTTTCCTATTTTGGAATTTTCAGAATCTGAAAATTTGTTTGGGCATGTGTTCCAGTTGGTAGTTCTGCCTTGTGCTTTGTTAAACATTTGATTACCACCTCTACTTAATGGGAGTTATGCTTTGCAAGCAATTATCAGGATGCCAGCCTTCTATCTGAACTATCTACCATTCCTAAGCCAATCAGCCTGCTCCAAGGAGCAGGTGTATATACCAGCTAGCCTTCTAGATTTGGGGATTAATGGATAATCTTCATTTATACTAGATACTAGATGAATTACACAGAATCATAAGAAAGTCATAAGATTTTAACAATCATTGCTTTGAACTAACAACATGAAATATTGTTTTTATAAAAAACATCTTTTAAAAAAATTAAAGATGTTTATTTTTTTTTAAAGTAATCTCTATACCCAACATGAGGCTCAAATTTATAACCTGAGATCAAGAGTCTCCTTCTCTACCAGCTGAGCCAGCCAGGTGCCCCTACAATAAACATCTTAATGCAGACCTCTACTAACACTTACTAATCCTTTTATGGTTCTTTATAGCTTAAAAAACAAGGGGTAGGGCTTACCATCTTGTGCTAACTTAGTCTCTGCTAATTCAACTAGTCTCTGTCAAGGAAGGTATCTATAATGGGGTGGGGGTGGGGTAGGGAAGGTAGGTCTAAACAGTTTTGTACTTAATAGGCAAATTAATGAATAATAGAGATGCTCCTTATGGGACCTAGGCATTAAAACCATTCTTTTTTTTTTTTTTTTAATGTTTATTTATTTATTTTCAGAGATAGAGAGAGAGAGTGATAGGGGAGGGACAGAGGGAGAGGGAGAGAAGGAATCCCAAGCAAGCCCCATGCTGTCAGCACAGAGCCTGATGTGGGACCCCATCTTGCAAATTGTGAGATCATTACCCGAGCCAAAATCAAGAGTCAGACACTTAACTGACTGAGCCACCCAGGCACCGCTGAAAACCATTCCTGAAACTGCCACATCTTGAAGTTATCTTCTGGAATCCTTTATTGGTTCAGTGGGTTTAGTTGTAATGTGGGACGTGATAGCCAAAAATGTATACTCTTGCTTCTAGCTTTTAGACTCTCTATTCAAGATTGAAAGAGATCTATTTCACCTCATCTACCTTATAATATTACAGATAATTTCCCTGGGGTATTTTATTGGCCCAACTTATGCTTGATGTTTTTATCCAATGTCCACTCTGTCATCATTGGTGGTTTGCAGAAGAATATATGACCTATGCAAAAAAACTTCTTACTTTACACTCTTTATATAGACCTATGCAAGCATTCCCATAGCACTTTTGAACTGGAGATGGAACCACTACAAAAGTGCTGTGGTTGGGAAAGTTTGGACTTCTGATGAGTTCAAGTGATTCTTCAAGACCTCTTTCTACCACAGGCACACAACTAAAGATCCTCATTAGAGACTCCATTAAAAAGAACTTGACCTAGTCTATGGCTTAATTTATATGTGTGATACTTTTTCTGAGAGTGAAGTGATTAATATTAGTCAGTGCATGCCCGGGACCAGAAAGTCTTGTTCTAATAAGTTATTAAACTAACCGGGTAATTAAAAATTAGAACTAAAATGTCATTTCACTGCTGTATTCCTATAAATTAAATTAAACTTTAAGCATTATTTAAGGCTTAAATGTAATATATTTGGCTTTTTTTTCTAAAGGCATGGCTGGAAGCTGGGCCTATTTCTATAAATGTTCTGCTCAGTAGCCTTTGGTGGAAACAGTAGATTTTAAACATTTGGCTCATTTAAATTACTCTTCTTTTTGCTTTCAAAAAAAGATTGAAAAAGGTTAGAGGGAAGTTTAGTGGATTAGTCATTCAATTCCTTGATGGATCATTCACATGTACCAATGCCAGGGAACATTTAACTGATTAAAATGTTCTGAATGAATTTGTCATTTGAGAGTACTCTTTGAATGAATGTCTTTATTATACTGAATGTATCTTACTGATGTTATTTAGGCTTGTTTCCAATATTCATAAGAGGCTCTGGCTGACTTATCCATAGAATTATATATCCAAGTCAAGTGCATTCTGTATGTGGTTAAAGAACCTTTGTGGCTCTTGAAAGAATTGCAAGGATTTAGTAGTCATTATTGTTTTTAAAATCTAGAGTGGTCATGTTTAAATGATAAATTTAAAAATAAGATGATTAATTTTACAACTTCTTCAATCATTAAGCCTTAAGTATTAGAAAGGATAGATTCTTTAAGAAACCCCTAATCCTTAACATCCAAGTATTTAAACATATATCAGCAGCCTTCATCTTATACGCAAACAACTAAACTTGCAGCATTGTTTACCAGCAAAAGCCTCTTCTGCATCTTTTTGTATAGGGTTTCTTGAGAGAGAGTAGATTTGCCATGTCAGACTGATTATTTGAAATCAAAGTTCTGTTTCCAATTTCAGATTCGTAAAAAGGTCCAGTGTAGCCAGTGAACATAAAAGTACTTACTGCTCACTTAGCTGTAGAACATGAAAGGAAATCATGAGGCCATTAACACATCTAGAAATAGTCCTATTCTAGCTTTCGGTTCCTAAGATAGCTTAGGATAAAATATTCAGATAAGATAGGGTAGGATTGTGAGTTTAAAAATTATTTTCTTTTTTAAACTTTTCTTCCTTCCCGCCCTCACTTCCACCCCTTCTTTATTTTTCTTTCTCCTTCTCCATCTTCACATTCAAGATCTTCCAAGTGCTATGTTGGGAGAACGGTGAAATACACACTTTATCCTTGCATATGCAATGAGTTAGAAAGATGGGAAATTATAGCAAATTCATCAGCAGATTTCAAAGGTGAAAGTGCCCTTCTTGTACTAGGGTTTGACGTGACCTTCAGCAGAATGTGCACACTGTTGATGGGGAAAGGAGAGCTCTCCTTAAGTGGCTGAAATGCAGACTGCACTTTACTTATACCCCGAGAGTCCCTTCAGGCAAGTGCTCAAGAAAGATCTTTATTTCCTTCATTTTTTTTTTCTTTATTACAGAATATTTATTGACTGCCTACCTTATGTTAGGCACTGAGCTAGGTCCTGGGGTCCTATCCAAAAGATTAAAATGATGAAGGAGAGGTAGAGGAAGACATTAATTAAAGACTCATAAAAAGAGCGCCTGGGCAGCTTAGTCAGTTGAGTGTCCAACTCTTAATTTTGGCTCACGTCATGATCCCAGGGATCATGGGATTAAACCTTGCATCAGCTCCATGCTGTGCATGGAGTCTGCTTGGGATTCTCTGTCTTTCTCTTTTTCTCTCCCTCTTCCTCTACCCCTCTCCCCTGCTCACGCATGCCCTATCTCTCTCTCTCAAAAAAAAAGACTCATACAAATATCAAGATACACAATATGATGGAATGTGATGGAAAGTATATGTGATGTCATGAGAATGTGTAACAGGTGTGGGAAGAGGTCAGGGAAGCCTGAATCTGATTAACTGGGCAAAGGAGGCAGAGAAAAAGGCCCCAGGCACATACCCTGAGGAGGGAGAGTCAAGGCTAGTGGCCAGGAAAGTGGACTGTTGCACAAAGCTATGCCAGAAGACGTGGGGGACTGAGGGCCTCTTTTCAGCTGGGCAAATGTTGCAGATTTCTTTAAGACAGACTGTTCCTTTTCTAATACAATGGGAATATTTGCATCTGTATAACACAGCCCATGTGTGTATATAATAGCTGCTTAATAAATATTTATTGAAATAGGAGAGCTGATTAAGGCACTTAGGCCAATGGTTGAAGGATGCTTTACACATTCAGAGATGATTCCTGGGTGACTAGTTTAACAGTTTAAACAGTTTAACAGTTTCTCTCTTTCAAAGGAAGTAACATAAAAAGACTGGGGTTGCTGATAGTGGGAGTGAGATGTCTCATGACAGAAAACATAAGAAAATTAAGTTAGTGATGATATGATTCAGAAGTAAGTTATTAGCATTATTTTTATCAAGGATAATGGCATTGATTTTATGAAGATTGGTCATTTTCTTTTCCTGTTAAGTATCGAGGTGTGTGTGTGTGTGTGTGTGTGTGTGTGTGCGTGCGCGTGTGTGTACACGTGTACATGCATACTTGAAGCCAAGGTAAATTTTGGTAAAAGAGGGTAGGGTTGCCAGATTTAGTACGTAAAATATTAGATGCCTATACATTTGGATTTCAGGTGAACAAAGAATAACTTTTAGTTTACATATGTCCCAGTTCCCCAACAAGATGGGCATTTTCCTCTAAGAACTTTAGGGGTGAGCTGTTCCTTTCCCCATATTTTAAGCCATTGAACATACAATATTTATGTTTATTTATTCTCAGCTCATTACTGCCACATATATTTTTAGAATCTGAATTTTCCCAACAGTCTGGAAACTTTCGTGAGGGTTTAGTAACACAATGAAGGATCCCTTTCCTGGGAAACCTGCTCACTTATAGCTGAGGCTCAGCCTCCTTGCTTTAAGCTTCTGTCTCTCTGGTGTTACTATTTCAAGAATGAGGCTGCAACATTTTACTGAGTGTGATGCCCTTTGGATCATTGAAACTGAGGGCTACAAAGGCCCCATGAAATGATCATTAATCTGCCTTTTAGAAACTGAACTGTGACTCAAAGACTCTTAACCAGTTTGGAAAGACATCTGCTGCTACTTCTTAGGAAGATATTAAGTAAGCAGTGGGCACCTGCATAGCTCTGCAATACCAAGCAAACAGTTCACTGTGTGTAGATACCATGAAAGAGAAACAGATCCATGAAGAAAAGATTAGAAGGTAATCTACACAATGAAAACAACTGTTTCTTTGGATGGCAGGATTTTAAGTGTACCTCAATATTGATAATGATGATGATGTTGATAAATGAAAAAAAAAAGGATCTGATTAGGACACATAGAAGCAGCTA